>NW_028227260.1:145835255-146165255 GCF_978045245.1 Mus caroli | reverse complement strand
CACAGAAAATTACATCAGACTAAGAAACTCCTGGTCAGAATAGCCATCCATGTGAAAAAAAAACTTTTAAAAATATTCCAGACTGGCAAGATAGCTCAGTGGGCAAAAGCATTTGCTGTCAGCCTGACAGTCTGAGTTTGAAAGGATACCACCAAGTTGTCTTCTGACCTCCCCACATGACCCTTACCCAAAATAAACACATAATAATTTTACATTAATATCTTGGTTGGGTGGTGGTGGCGCACGTCTTTAATCCGAGCACTCAGGAGGCAGAGGCAGGCAGATCTTTCTGAGTTTGAGGCCAGCCTGGTCTACAGAGTGAGTTCCAGGACAGCCAGGGCTCTGCAGAGAAACCCTGTCTCGAAGAAAAAAAAACAACAAACAAACAAACAAAAAAGGTTAATATCTTGGCCTGGAGAGATGGCTCAGCAGTTAAGAGGACATGAGTTAAATTCCCAGCATCCACATGGCAGTTCACAACCCAGTCCTAGGGGATCTGACAGTTTCTTCTGGCCCCCACACGTACTGCACTCACTTGATTCACACACATACATACGTGCAGGCAAAATACCCACACACAGAAATGAAAAATAAAGATTGTCTTAGTCAGGGTTTCTATTCCTGCACAAACATCATGACCAAGAAGCAAGTTGGGGAGGAAAGGGTTTATTCGCCTTACACTTCAATACTGGTTCATCACCAAGGAAGTCAGGACTGGAAATCAAGCAGGTCAGAAAGCAGGAGCTGATGCAGAGGCCATGGAGGGATGTTCTTTATTGGCTTGCTTCCCCTGGCTTGCTCAGCCTACTCTCTTACAGAACCCAAGACTACCAGCCCAGGGATGGTCCCACCCACAAGGGGCCTTTACCTGCTTGATCACTAATTGAGAAAATGCCTTACAGTTGGATCTCATGGAGGCATTTCCTCAACTGAAGCTCCTTTCTCAGTGATAACTCCAGCCTGCATCAAGTTGACACACAAAACCAGCTAGTACAAAGATGAAAAATCTTGTTAATATAACAAAATATTAACAACTCAACAGCAAAACAGAACAAAAACCTGATTTTAAAATGGACAAAGTAGCTGGGCAGTGGTGGCGCACGCCTTTAATCCCAGCACTTGGGAGGCAGAGGCAGGAGGATTTCTGAGTTCGAGGCCAGCCTGGTCTACAGAGTGAGTTCCAGGACAACCAGAGATAACAGAGAAACCCTGTCTCGAAAAACCAGAAAAAACAAAACACTAAAATGGACAAAGGAGTCAACAGGCATTTCTCATGAGAAGTGTTGAGACTCTTGTGAAACCCCTCATCTTCACTAAACTATGAGCAAACCACAGATGAAAATCACCAAGAGGTATCTTGTCACACCTCACAGGGGGCATGATAAAAACAAATAAGTAAATAATAAAAGAAAAAGATGACTAGTGATAACAAAGATGTGGAGAAATTGGGCCCTTGCTGGGCTGGAAATAGCTGTGAAGTTTCCTTTAAAAAAAAAAAATCTATGTACAGGTCAGGCAGTGGTGGTACACACCTTTAATCCCAGCACTTGGGAGGCAGAGGCAGGCGAATTTCTGAGTTCCAGGACAGCCTGGTCTACAGTGTGAGTTCCAGGACAGCCAGGGCTACACAGAGAAACCCTGTCTCGAAAAACCAAACAAATCTATGCACAACCTAAAGCCTTCTGAGTCCACCAAGCCTGCTTGTGCTTATTAGAAGCAAAAGCAGGAGCTCTCTCCTCTCTTTCTCCTCGCTCTCTGTCTTTCTGTCTGTTTGTCTCCCTCTCTCTCACTCACTTACTCACTCACACACTCTCTCCTCTCTGCCTCCCCAACTCAGTGTCTGTGTTTTGTATGTGCAAGACAACCTCCCAGTCTGCCTCTCATACAGCACTGGGATTACAGGCATGTGTTAGGCTAGGCCAAGCTTTTTATACAAGCGCTGAAGATTTGAACTTCTCATGCTTGAGTATCAAGTGATACTTATTTGCTGAGCCATCTCTCAGCTCTGAAATCAGTGAGCCATGTTCACTGTAGTAGTATTCAAGATAGACACGATATGGAAGCAACTAAAATGACTGTTGAAATGAATCAAGAAAACAACCGACCGGGAATGTAGCTCAGGTTGTAGAATGCTTGCCTACATGCTCCAAGCCCTGGGTTCCATCTTTAGCCTTTAGCACTACACAAACTAGCTGTGGTGGTGCATTCCTGTAGTCCCACCATCCAGGAGGTGAGGGTAGAAAGATCAGATGTTCAAATTTCTTTTAAAATCAGCTTGGGGCCATAGCTTGCACGCCTAGAATGCATGTGGCCTTGGCTTCCATTCCCAGTAGGCCATAAACTGGGTGTGGTGGCGCTGTGAAATCAGCACTGGGGGAGGAGGAAGGTAGAGGCTGGAGGTTCAGGCGTTCAAGGCCATCTTTGGCTACACAGAGTTCAAGACCAACCCCCATTATTCAAGACTATGTTTCAAAACAAAATAATAATAATAATAATAAAAAAGAACAAAAGGTTCCGTTATGCAAGATGAAAAGGCCCTGTAGATCATTGTGCGACACAGTGCTTAGACTTATGACTGAGGCGGCCACGCTCTGCGGGTCGCGGAGGCGGGCAGAGGCGGAGCCGCAGGAGCCCGGCCCGGCGGCCCCAGGGGCGGTAGCAGCCCAGCAGGCGTCTCGCGGGGCTGCTTTGCTTCCACACTCGTCTCAGAGGACCTGAGAGGAAGGATGTCGTCGGGGCTTAAGGCCGAGCTGGAGTTCCTAGCGTCCATCTTCGACCAGGACCACGAGCGGCTGCGCATCGTGAGCTGGCAGCTGGATGAGCTGCAGTGTCAGTTCCTGGTGCCGCCGGCGCCCGCGGGCAGCCCGCCCTCGCCGCCGCTCACCCTACACTGCTCCATCACCGAGTCCTACCCATCTTCGCCGCCGATATGGTTTGTGGACTCTGACGATCCAGATCTCACATCGATCCTGGAACGACTGGAAGATTCGAAGCCCAACAGTTCGCTTCGTCAGCAGCTCAAGTGGCTGATCTGTAAACTCTGCAGCTTATATAACCTGCCTGAGCACCTGGATGTGGAGATGCTGGACCAGCCGGTCCCCATGGCTCAGAAGGCGACCATCGAAGAGGTGCCTTCAGAAGATGAAGGTGAAGATGCAGCTGACGGGGTGGAAGACTTGGACCATTATGAGCTGAAAGAAGAAGAAGAAGAAAAAGAAGAAGAGGCTAGTAGCGAGAAAAAGTCAGAGGATGAAGGGCTTGAGAAAGAGCATTTGGCAATATTAGAGAATATCAAGAAGAGCCAAAGGCAAGAGCATTTGAATGGTACCGTGTCTGGCTCGGTGCACGCTTCAAACAGACTTATGAAAGAACTCAAAGATATATACAGATCGCAGAGCTACAAATCGGGGACTTATTCCGTGGAACTGATAAACGACAGCTTATATGACTGGCACGTTAAACTGAGGAAGGTTGACCCTGATAGTCCCTTGTACGGTGACCTTCAGCTCTTGAATGAAAAAGAAGGCATTGACTATATTTTGCTTAACTTCTCTTTCAAAGATAACTTTCCATTTGATCCTCCATTTGTTCGCGTCGAGTTGCCTATTCTCTCTGGAGGGTATGTTTTGGGTGGAGGGGCGTTGTGTATGGAACTGCTCACCAAACAGGGCTGGAGCAGCGCCTACTCCATTGAATCAGTCATCATGCAGATCAATGCCACCTTAGTCAAAGGCAAGGCCAGGGTGCGCTTTGGAGCAGATAAGAATCAATATAATCTAGAAACAGCCCAACAGTCCTATGACTCCGTTGTGCAGATGCATGAGAAAAAGGGCTGGTTCACTCCTCCAAAGGAAGATGGGTAAATAGAAGACTGCCGTGTATTTGGAACAAGGTAGCTTTAAAGACACAAGCTTTGCATATCTTTGTAACAGTAGTGCGGAAGATATTAGCTAATTGGTGTTTTAGTGGATAAACTGTCAACTGGCCACCAGTAGAAGTCCCAACCTTTTCATTTTGCTTACTGTGGGGGTCTTGGGCTGAACTGTGAGCCTTTACTGTGGTTTCCCCTGATAAATAATCATAGTGTCCATTTTTTTCATCATCTGTTTTCCTTGATTCCGTGAAATGTGTTAAGTAGGCCAGTCAGTTGTGACTTTATAGATAATTTTTGTTTATTGGACTATTGGGGGAGGGGGGATAATGAGTATTTACAAACATTTGTTCCATTTAGTGCCAATAAAAGTTTTTCCAGTGTCCAATACTGGCTTAAAAGAGTTTTTTGGTCTCTGTGTTTTGTTTGTGTGATGCTGCGGATGGAGCCCAGGGCCTCCTGCATGCTACACGACCCATCCCTTTGAGTTGTGTTCCCACTTGAATGGTTATGTCTTCTCAACTACAGTCTTTTAGGGTGTAAAGCCGTTTGATTGCCTAAATAATGATAAGAACTTTGCTCGTGAATTAATAACATTTTTATGGCCAGATTATGATATGAACTATTTCCTAAGGCTGGACTCTTGAAACAGTTATACTCTACTTGGGCAAAGCAATCAAGGCCAAGCCACTTAAGGCTTGTTAGCAGTCATTTGCACTGGTCGTGCTTAGCAAACTCTTTCTCTGCTTCCTCTGCCCCTTCTTTGAAACAGGGTTTCAGCTACCCAAGGTTGGCCAGGAGCTCTGGATCCTTCTGCCTCTATGTCCCAGGTACTGATGAATTTGTTTCTTATTGGTTCGCTACTTTTTATGAAGCAGAGCCACAGTCTACAGCTTTGGGTTAGTTGTGAAACACTGCCATTCTTCCTTTCCATTTTACTAACGGGATGCTGCAATTTGTTGTAGACTGATAAGCTTTATAAATTGCTCAGCTGAAGTTACATATTTAAGCTCCATGAGTACTTAATTTGGAGACTTCTAATTTTTTTCTACTGTCATAACAATGAATGACTGGGCATCAAAGAACTAATAGGAACTTTGTGTGTGTCAATTCCTTTATAGGGTGTGACTCAAATCAGTGTACTTTCCATTTTCTTACCTCACCCAGTTGTGTCCCCTTAGGTTGGTAATGGTTGGATTTAATTGTGTATGAATGTGTGTGGAGTGGGGTATATGCACTCGAGTGCAGATGTATTCAGGGGCTGGAAGGCATCAAGCCAAATTTGGGTCTTCTGCAAGACTAGTATGCATTTAATGGCTGAGCCATCTCTCCAGCCCCTCTACTTTGTTATTTTTGAGACAGAATCATTCATGGAACCTGGAGATCACCAGTGGTCTAGGCTTGGTTAGCCAGTGAGTCCCAGCTCTTGGATTATAGAGCTTCCCAGTTACAACTTTGCAGCTCTGGGATTACAGGCAAGTGCCAGGATATCCAGCTTCTCGTGTGGGTACTGGAGATGCACACGCAGGTCCTGGGACTCATGCAGCAAGCACTTTACCCAGGGCACCGTCCCCCTCCCCTACAACTGCTTTAACATTCACATATCAACTACATTAACCATACCCAGGAGACATGGCTTTGTGCATTATTGTATATATTCAAAATTTTAAATTCTATTTTGGTTATGAGGGCAGGCAATCACAATTTGTGGGCCAGGCCTAGTGGCCCAGATTTGTAATCCCAATTACTCAGGATCTTGAGGCAGGAGGCTTGGTAGTTCAAGGCCTGACTGGGCAATTATAGTTCCCATTCAGCCTGGGTTAAGATACCATCTCAAAATTACAAATTGTAAACAAGACAAAACAAAAAAATAATTTTTAAAAAGAGTAAAAATTAGAAATGAAAAGGGGCATGTGTATAGGGGGAACTAGGAAAGCAGCTCAGTGGTGTAACCAGTGTGTAGCATTCACAAGTCCCTAGGCTTCAGTCCCACCAGGACCCCCACACCCCCCGCACCCCATTTCATTTTTCTGGCATTCTCCCTCACTTGGTTACATTTACACAATGTTTTGGCCAGTTCTGGTAAACTGTGACAAGGCAGAATCATTTAAAGCATTACAATTCCTTAACCATTAAAGTTCTTCAAGCCTATAGCTAAATCTTGAACACACTACCGAATTCTGCCACACACACCCTAATTGATATCTGAACATTGATAGCTTTAGTTCCCTTTGTCATCGCAGATTTATTAAGTAGTACATGGTAAGCTTTATAAAACTGAATTGAATGTACAAACAATCATGAAAACGACTGGGGCTAGAGAGCTGGCTCATCGGTTAAGAGCATTGTCCTGCTCTTGCAGAGGACTTGAGCTTGCTCCTAGCATCCACCCCAGGCAGCGCACAACTGCCGGCCACCCCGTGCCTCTGACCTCTGAGCACTGCATTCACAAATCCACACTGAGACACACATGCATATACACAGTTACAAATAAAAATGAAATAGTTTAAAGATAGCTGTTGTTGCTGTTATTATTATTAGACTTTTTAGAGACAGGGTTTCTCTATGTAACCCTGCCTGTCCTGGAACTCTTGCTCTGTAGATCAAGTTGGCCTTGAACTCAAAGATCCACTTCTCTGTGCCTCCCATTAAAGATAGTTATTAATACTGTACCATACATTTAAATAATAAGAATAAAAACTCAGATAATGTACTTTCAGGAACTTGCTAGGAAGGCCAGGTTGGCCTCAAACACATGGAAATCCACATGTCTTATAGCTTCCAAATATAGGATTAAAGATCCTTACCTGCCCCCCCCTTTTGACATAGGGTCTCATTTGTCTTGGCAGGTCTGGAACTCTCTAGACAAGCTTGGTCTCAAATTCACAAAGATCTGCCTGCCTCTGCCTCTGCCTCTGCCTCTGCCTCTGCCTCTGCCTCTGCCTCTGCCTCTGCCTCTGCCTCTGCCTCTGCCTCTGCCTCTGCCTCTGCCTCTGCCTCTGCCTCTGCCTCTGCCTCTGCCTCTGCCTCTGCCTCTGCCTCTGCCTCTGCCTCTCTGCCTCTGCCTCTGCCTCTGCCTCTGCCTCTGCCTCTGCCTCTGCCTCTGCCTCTGCCTCTGCCTCTGCCTCTGCCTCTGCCTCTGCCTCTGCCTCTGCCTCTGCCTCTGCCTCTGCCTCTGCCTCTGCCTCTGCCTCTGCCTCTGCCTCCAAGATGCTGAAATTAAAGGTATATGCTACCACGTCTGGCTTGGCACCATTTATTATTATTATTATTATTATTATTATTATTATTATTATTATTATCATTATTATTATTATTATTATTATTATTTGCTGGGTGTGGGGAATTGGAGTCAGAGTTTTTCTGTGTGTAGCCCTGGCTGTCCTGGAACTCACTGTGTAGACCAGGCTGGCCTGGGATTCACAGAGTTCACAGCCTGCCTCTGACTCCCAAGTGCTGGGATCAAAGGCATGAGCACCATCTAAGGCACAAATCTTTTCTTTCAAAAACAAAGAGTTGAAGCAAACAGTGACAGCATTACCTGCTGAGACAATTTGCTACCTTTAGTCCCTGCAGCTGAATCACAAATTCCTTCTTGAAATCAGAGCCACGTCTGTCCCTCACCTCCATGGCTGCAGAAGATTTGGGGCAAGAGTGGCTGGAGTGAAGGCTGAAAGCCATACCGACTGACATTTTTACAGCTCACTTGTCAGATGAAAGATGGCCTTTCTTCTGGATAGCTAGCTAACAGAGTGGAAAACTACTTTACGGTGGGCATGGTAGAGCACACCTTTAAATCTATAGAGCACTCAGAAGACAAAGGCAGATGGATCTCTGTGAGGCTGAGGCCAGCTTTGGGCCTCATAGTGAGTTCTATGCAAGCCACAGTCTGTCTGTCTGTCTGTCTGTCTGTCTATCTGTCTCTATCTATCACACTCTGTGTGTCTCTGTGTCTTTGTCTCTCTCGATCTCTCTCTGTCTCTGTTTCTCTCTCTTTCTGAAGAGTTTATTTCACTATAAGACTAGGACAGGGCATTATTGCACACACTGGTAATACCAGCTTTAGGGAGCCTGAGACAGGAGGGTCAACAGTTCTGTGTCAGCTTGGGCTACACAGTGAATTCCAGACTATCTTGTCTCAACACACACACACACACACACACACACACACAAATATATTGAAAAGGATGCAAGAACATGTGTGGTAGCTAAGCCAAAGTGGATTCTATCCACATTGAGAAAGTATTGTGTCTGGAACAAGCAGTTCTGTCTGAAGCTGGTTGTTCCCTCCCAGGCACCATTAAGACAGAACCCAGCCAGGCGTGGTGGAGCACGCCTTTGATCCCAGCACTCAGGAGGCAGAGGCAGGCAGATTTCTGAGTTCGAGGCCAGCCTGGTCTACAAAGTAAGTTCCAGGACAGCCAGGGCTATACAGAGAAACCCTGTCTCAAAAAAACCAAAGACAGAACCTGAGAGACCAGACAACCTTTAGAGAAAGAAAGCCAGGCTCTTGGAAAGTCACCAATACAAGAACCTTGTATTATTAAGAACATTGTTATAAACTCAACACCCTGTAGTTTTCCTGTCAGGAATTTTAGAAAACACTGTAAAACATAACATCATATGAATTCCTTGAATTAAAGGTTTTTTTTTTTTTTTTAAGTATTC
The DNA here is from genome assembly GCF_978045245.1 of Mus caroli. Lineage (NCBI taxonomy): Eukaryota > Metazoa > Chordata > Mammalia > Rodentia > Muridae > Mus > Mus caroli. The sequence goes on along the minus strand of NW_028227260.1, from coordinate 146,156,716 downwards.
ATTCTTTTTGAGATAATATATAACTCCGTAGACCAGGCTGGCCTTGAATTCAAGAACCTCCTGCCTCAGCCTCCTGATTGCTGGGATTCCAGGGATGCCTCCACACCCAGCTCCCTTTTGCCTTGAGATAGTGGAGCCCCAGGACAGTGCAAAGGTGATTTAGACAGGTCTCATGAAGCCCTCACCTTACTTCCCTATAGTTACTGTGTAGTTTGAGAAACCGGGACATTAACACTGGCGAAAGCCATGTGGATAGTTCTGTCATACTGTCACATGTATGGGTTTGTATAACCACCCCAAATTTTATTGACCTTTGCAAAGAATAAGCTTTTTGTTTCTTTCTCTTTTTTTCCTGGGTTCAGTGTCACTGAGCTCTTTCCTCTCCTGTTTTTAATTTCCCCCTTCCCACACTGGATTTTGTTCTTGGTTCTTGAGGTGGGATTAAATCACAGGCTAGGAAGTTTCCCCCTTCTTTGCCGTTAGTATCTGTTGCTCTAACTTTCTCAGTATTGCTATGTGCCCTATATTTTGATAGCATAATTTTTGACTTTTATCCTTACTTAATCCAGCATCCTTTTTAGATTAACCTGAGATTTCCTGTTTGTTGTCCCTTGTTTGTTTGTTTTGTTTTTTTAAGTGGTAAGTTTAGTTTCTAAAGCTTGGGAAATATTCTCATTAGCTTTCTGCTATTGAGTATGTCACAAGGCAGTGACTACACAATATATATAATTCCTTTGGAAGTTGCTAAGGTTGGTCTTATGGCCCAGGGGCTTGGTATATGTTTGGTATATGTTCCATGGGCAGTTGGGAAAAAAAGAAAAAAAAAATTTTTTTTTTTTTTTTTTTTTTTTTTTTTTTTTTTGGTTTTTCGAGACAGGGTTTCTCTGTATAGCCCTGGCTGTCCTGGAACTCACTTTGTAGACCAGGCTGGCCTCCAACTCAGAAATCCACCTGCCTCTGCCTCCCAAGTGCTGGGATTAAAGGCGTGTGCCACCACCGCTCGGTGGGGGAAATTTTTTCTACTGTCAATTGGATTGTTCTATGTTGATTCCAGCCAGTTGGTGGATGGGTTTGTATCATCTTCTGCCTAGCTATTTATTAATTGTTGAAAGAAGAGCATTGACAACTTGGCTGTGTTGTGGATTTGTCCATTCTCCTTCTAGTTCTACAACTTTTCTTATAGGCTTTATTTTTAATTTTGTATGTATGTGGTGTGTGTGTGTGTGTGTGTGTGTATGAGTGAGTGTGTGAGTGTGGGTGCACTTGGAGGGCAGAGGGCAGATTCCCTAGAGCTGGAGTTACAGGCCATTCCATGTGGGTGCTGGGAACTGAACTCAGGTCCTCTCCAAGAGTAAGAAGTACTCTTAACCACTGGGCAATCTCTCTAGCCCTCAACCCTATAATTTTAAATTCACATGCCTAGGTCCATAGTTTGCAGCAGATACACATAGAAATTGATGCCTTCTTGGTGTAATAACTCTTTGATTATTATGTAATGTAATAATATGTATCACTGGCATTTTGTTTTCTCTGCACTCTATCTGATATTATTACTACTTTCTTTTTATGAATATTTGAATTACATACTGGTCTGTGTTTTTACTTTCAAACTACTATCATATCAGCAGTATGTTTCTTGGTCCATTTTTATTTATTTTTTTTATATATTTTTTATTACATATTTTCCTCAATTACATTTCCAACGCTATCCCAAAAGTCCCCCATACCCCCCCCCACTCCCCTACCCACCCATTCCCATTCTTTTTGCCCTGGCATTCCCCTGTACTGGGGCATATAAAGTTTGCAAGTCCAATGTGCCTCTCTTTCCAGTGATGGCCGACTAGGCCATCTTTCGATACATATGCAGCTAGAGACAACTTGGTCCATTTGCTAATCTGTGCCTTGTGGTTGGTACATCAGGCCATTAACTTTAACATAATTATTGATATGCAAATCTTAACTTTGAAATTTACTTTCTATTCTCTGCTTTCCATTTCTGTCTCATTTTTCCTACCTCCCAGTAGGTTACTAGAGTATTGTCTATAATTCCATCTTGAATGGTGAGTAGTTACTGACTTTATCTCCTTACATAGTTTACTTAGTGGTTCTTCGAAATCAATAGTCTTTTTTTTTCTTATTTAGTTTTATTCATAATCATAAACTCAACTTTGCAGTCCAGCTAGATTTGGAGGGGAATGAGGAAAATATGGAACCCACAGAGCTTTAGTAAGAGCAGAGATTACAGGGTACTGTGAGCAGGTGGGGTGGGGGCGCTCTCCTGAGCTACAGAAGGAATCGTCTGGTGGATAAGATGCCCCCAAGTCAAGCTGTGCAGAGTAGGCAATGGTGATCTTGCTGGTCTTGCAGTTCCTAGACCCAAAATGCTCATGGCTTCCACAATGCTCATGCCTTCTTTCACTAAAGACTACATGCTTGAGATCCAGTTTTGGCAGTGCAGATAAAAACCTGGGAACCATTAGTGTCTGGTCCAGCATTTGCCATGGACAAGGAGATGTCAGGACCTGCTTCAGGATGAGCTTCTCATCCTCAAATTTCTCCCTGTAGATGGACCTGCCACCAGTGCCATTATGGTGTGTGCCATCACCACCCTGGCTCATGAAACCTGGAATAATTCTGCAAAAGGAGGAATCCTTATATCCAAACTCTTTCTTTCCAGTGCTCAGAGCAGGAAAGTTTTCTGCTGTCCCTGGAACTTTGCCTGCAAATAGCTTGAAGGAGACATGGCCCAAGGGCTCACCATCACCCCAATGTGAAGTACACAGTGGGGTTGACCGTGGCTGCAGCAAGCAGCAACAGGGAACAGCAGTGTCTACAAAGCCGAACTCAGTGGTTTTCAATATGTGGGTCAAGACTCCCTAAGGTTTGGTTTATCAGATATCCTAAATATCAGATACTTACATTATGATTCAGAACAGTAGCAAAATCACAGTTATGAAGTAGAAATAAAAAACTTTTGTTCTCTAAGGCAGAGATTGGGGGTCACCACAACATAAAGTAGTGTATTAAAGGGTTGTAGCATTAGGAAGGCTGAGAACCATTGGTGTAGAGAATCTATGTATGTTGTATATATAATGCATTATAAGTCATGTGCATCTGACTGATTAGGTATGGTCTGATTGCTTCATTATTCCACTAGTTTTTGCATATAAAGTTTTATGTTCCAGCCAGGCATGATGGCACAGGCCTACAGTCACAGTACTTGGGAGGCTGAGGCAAAAGGATCATGAGATGAACATGGGAAGACATCTGAAAATCTGCAAGGTCCTATGCTTCCTACAGTAGTAGTGAGGTGAAGAAACTTGCTTAGTTTTCTGTGATCTAAATTGATTTGACAACAAAAATCCTCTCATAAACTCTTGAAATATCTCAAAAGCCAGTATAACTCATGTGGCCTGTCTAGAGAGTACAGTTCCTGGGAAACTTTGCTGGTTGCTTTTCTCATATCAGAGCATTGAAAATGTATTATCAAAGCCAGGCAGTGGTGGTGCTTGGGAGGCAGAGGCAGATGGAGCTCTGTGAGTTTGAGGCCAGCCTGGTTTACATTATAAAGTTTCAGGATAGCCAGGGCTACGAAGAGAAACCCTGCCTCAAACAAACAAACAAACAAACAAACAAAAAGTATTATCGTGTAGTGCTCAAAGTTTTTCTCAAAAAAAAAAAAAAAGATGAAACCCTTTACCTTAATCCTGAGATGTCTTAGTCTGACCCACTGGCAAATAAATGAGCGTTAATTTGATGTACGAGGAGAGAGGGAATCTCGGGATATGCTGGTAGGAGGGTTGGCAAATGATACAAGCAAGATAAGGAAGAGAAGTGGGATGAGTTACTGAACATGTTGTAGTTATGGGCAGTTGAGGCTCTACTATGGAAGAGGCACTGTGTACCCATCCAAAACACACACACACACACACACTCACACACACACACCTCTGAAGGCAGGAAGCTAGTGTATTTATCTTAAGCTGAATCCCAGTTTCATTCCTTGGCACATCCCTTCTTTCTTGTGCTGGCCATAGCCAAGGGAAAGTGTGCAAACCGCTGGCCACAGGTTCTTGCAATAAAAGTATTGGTCTTGTGCTGGAAAGTGAGTGCCAAGGGACTATGAAAGGGCCAATGTCAGTATCTGCCACGTCTCTGAATTTTAAGTGTGTTTTTCCTAGTCTCTTCTTGGCTCCAGTGTAGTTAAATATACAACCTTACTAGTAAAATATTTTGAAAATACTGAAGCAAGCTATTGATTTTTTTTTTAAGTCCAAAAAGCCATCTGAGAATGATCAAGTTGGCAGTAGTAAGGTAGGCAGGCTGGAAGGCATGACCACTTGAGCTGCAGCTGACACCTCTGGAATGAGGCAGATGCTGTGGAGGTGGGCACACCTGCAGGGGTGTGGGGCCACAAACCCAGCTTGTGGGTTAAGAGCAGTCCAGTATAGCTGACAGCTGTGATTAGAAAGGTCAGAGCTGTGGAGACAGAGAGTTGGCTCAGGTAAAGTGCCTGCCAAGCAAGCACAAAATCTTGAGTTTGGATCTCATGTACCCACCCACGTTGCGGTGTGTGTGTGTGGGGGGGCAATATTGGGAGACTCACTGGCTGGCCAGTCTCGTGAAAACTGAGAGCCATAGGTTCAGTGAGAGGCCCTGTCCAAAACTAAGGTGGAGAGAAATTAAGGAAGATACCTGACAACAATCTTTGGCCTCCACACATGCCAATGTATATTCATACATACACACACACACACACACACACACACACACACACACACACAGAGAGAGAGAGAGAGACAGAGAGACAAAGAGACAAAGAGACAGAGAGAGACAGAGAGACAGAGAGGGAGACAAAGAGACAAAGAGAGACAGAGAGACAGATAGATAGATAGATAGATAGATAGACAGACAGACAGACAGACAGACAGACAGACAGACAGAAGTGAACATAGTTTCCCTAAGGGCACTTGTACATCTGCTACAAGTCCAGGCATAGACAATGCTTAGACACCCAGGAGACAATAGGCAACGGGTAACAGTTACTTGTCTCTAGAATGCTCTTGGCAATACTAAGGCAAGATCCAGAGCCACAGAAAACGTTCAGAAGTAGATGGGTTCTCAAGGCAGACTCTTAAAGTATCTGAGCAAGTATAAGAGCAAGAGAGAGTCAAAAGTAGAAGTGTGGCTAACAATGTGCAGAACTGTGACTCCAGCTACAGAGACAAAATTTTTGAGGTTGAGATACCATGAGCTGCAAGAATCTCAGTTCTGAATCCCAGCATGTGGAGAAATATTCCACCCAAATGCAATGTATGTCCTCAAGCATAGAAAGTCTGCATCACAGCTAAATGGGTATTACCTGGTACTTGAAGTAGAGGGACAAGACCTTCAAGGCAAGGGATGGCCCCTGCTGTGATGTTTGCAGCTCAGAAGTTGTCATGAGCCAGGGCCTCCATCCTTCCTTCTCAATGCGTTCTTTTCAATTATTGTTTACATGTATTTGTTTATTGTTTGTTTAGTGTGTGTGTGTGTGTGTGTGTGTGTGTGTGTGTGTGTGTGAATGCTATGGTGCTCAGGCAGAAGTTAGAGGCTCACTTGTGAGAGCTGGTTTTCTCTTTCCACCAGGTGAGTGGAGGGCTAAGGCTTGGCAGGAAGTGCCTTTGCTCCCTGAACCATCTCTCGGGCCCTGAATGCATAGCCCCGAATGTTCCTTTGTTCTACTCCTACCACAAGCCTTTGGGGGTAGGGAGGAAGGAAAGAAGGAAGGGCGGAAGGGAGGGAGGGAAGGCAGGCAGGCAGGCAGGCAGGCAGGCAGGCAGGCAGGCAGGCAGGCAGGCAGGCAGGGGTGAGTAGAAGATTGAGGAGGAGACTGATCAGAGCAAGCCACCAAAGCAATCAGACCTACTACATCCTGAGCTGTGACCAGGGCCCCACCCAAACCACCTAGCCAGCTTTTCCTTCTCCATCCCACGCTCTTGTCCTCTGAAACTCACTGAGAGAGGATTCGAGAGCACTTTAAATAGTCTCTACTTTGAACAGAAAACCTCCCCTCCCCTTGATTTCCCTGTTCCCCTTCAAATGACACAGTCCATGTCTATTTTGGTCCATTTCCTGTTAAAATCACTTCCTTTTTCTCTTTCTCTTCTAGTTCCTTATTCATCTTTTCCCCTAGGCTCTTGTATTTGCTGCCTCTGCCGGGTTTTCTTTCTTCCTGAGTTTGAACTTGGCTTGCTTTCCCCACCGCACCTCTCACAATGGGACTCAGATCTCTTCTCTTGCATGCTCATTTCTACAGCTCGTTATCCCCATGGCCCTTTCCTTACCCTTGCTTCCTTTCCAATTTTGTTTTCATTTTAATCCTTCATTACCCAGCTTTTCCTGGCAAATGTCCCGACCCAAACTGCATACTTTAAGAAGTCTTTTCTCTTTCCTTTCTCTCTGGCTTTCAAAAAGTCTACCTCAGGGACCTATGCTATATCATTCACTATTGAAATAACAAATGCTTCATTTATTACTTTGAATACGTGGTGCTTTTGGCCAGTGGAACTCCCACACAGGTTGTCTGTCTTGAAAAACTTTCTTTTGGGAAACACTGTGGAAGGATGAGATGAACCCCTTCAATACTTTCTTTGACCTATGTCTGCACATTAGTTGCAGAATTTCGGCTGCGTCACTGCAGATTTGGAGCAAGACTTCTGATGAGATGCTCACTGCCTCACACAGCCTCCTCAGAAGGATTTTGTTCAAGTGCAACCACAATTATTAAGATACCCCAACTCGGGGCTGGAGAGATGGCTCAGTGGTTAAAGCACTGGCCGCTCTTCCAGAGAACCTGGATTCAATTTCCAGCACCCATGTGGCAACTCCAGTTCCAAGGGATCTGACTCCCTCACACAGACTTACGTGTAAGCAAAGCAACAATGCACATACAATAAGAATAAATCATTTTAAAAAAGAAAAGATGTGCAAAGTGATTAAGCTCCTAGCATATCAACCTGGGGAGCCGGATCACTCTGAGGAGTTTGTTTGTAGGATATTTCTTTGCAGTGAATTTTGTTTGGATCTCAAAAGTCTTTTGACTGTGCCATATGGGGAAGTCACTTAAAATTGCTCAGTCTCTCCAAATTGTCCTAAGTGAGGAGTTCCAAAGTGCATTACTGGTGTTCCAAGAGAAAAATACCATAAGGCAGTAACAAAGTGCTTTGGGACTCTTGAACATTTCACCACCCTGGGTCTAGCCAACTCTCTTCAGTCCTCCCAGCCACTTTTGGATGGAGTCATACACAGCAGGAGAGGACAGATCAGCTTCAGGATGGGAGCTGCTCCTTGTCAGCTGGGTAGGACAAGACAAAGATAAGATAAAGATGAGGACAAGAATGAGGAGGGCGGGGCAAGATAGGAGCTGGTACACTGTCTGCCCTCCCAGGCCTTTCCCAGGCATGCCATTATTTTGGTCATCTGAGACCCTCTGGGGGCTGCATAGTCCTTTTTGCTCAAGGTACTAAAAGGCCAATGGAGCAGTGAGTGGTAGAGAGGACATAGGCCGCAGTGACTGATAATATACAGTTGGGATGGATATGATCGCAGCTAATAGATGTTCTGGGAATGTGGCACATGTAGGTAATCCCAGCATTCAGGAGGCCAAGGTGGGAGGATCAACCTGGCTATAGTAAAGTCCTATTCCAATAAACAACAAACAAAACAACAGCAACAAATAAACGAAAAATACACATTTGGAAGGCATATGACTAGAGTTGGATACTTGGCTCTTCTGTGTGATAGCGCCGTGACTTTGGGAAAATCTCCATACCTTCGTTTCCTCATTTATATTTTGGGAACAAGGTTATGGAGAGTGAGCAGGTTAATGCTTTGTAAGGGTCTGCTTGGCACAGTGCCTAGCACATAGGAAGCACTGAGCAGGACTAGTAACTCAGCTCTCATGCTTTTAATGTCATAAACTCTTCCTTGGAAATAATTAGGGAAGCTGTAACGAAGGTTGTTTAAAAAGACAGCCTTCTTGTCTCCAGAGCATAAAAGATATGGTTACATGGGAATATGAAATGTAAACATCAAAAATAAAATGATTTAGGGAGACACCAGGCAGACTGTCAGAGCCACGCTGTTGGCAAGCCTTCTCATCGTGAAACAATACCTCACTGATGGCTGTGCTGTTTTTATAATAACTGAAAGGAAGGACAGATGAAGGTTAGGGAGAAAGGGAGGAAGGAAGGGAGGGGAAGGAGACAAATCAGAAAGGAAGGCAGAGAGAAAAGAAAATCCTTGGAGATAATTTATTTATTTTTGCCTTAGGGATAAAATCCCAGGCCTCACATGTGTTTGGCAAATACTCTACCACTGAGCTATATCTACTACCCCACCTTCCCTCAGAACAATGTAGAATCAAGGCTGGCCAATGAGAGGGTAAAGGTGCTTGTTGGTAAGTCTGACTGACTACCTGCTGTTGATTACCCAGAACTCAGGGTGAAAGGAAGAAAACTGACCCCTGACCTACACACACACACACACACACACACACATACCACACCACACACTGTGTGTACACATACAATATTGATATATAAAAATTAATTGAAAAAATATACGGATTCAAGATATTAAGGGGGAAACTGAGCATGGACCCCCTTTTACCATAGACTGGGGTCTCTGTTTCCTTCTCTGGAATTTGGGCAGAGGCTTCCGAGGCCTCCTGTCCGTGCGTACAGTAAAATGATGCTCACTTCTTCCAAGGCTAGGTCAGGAGACAGATTCTTCTGGGATCTCTCCCAGAATACTTGCTCTTGGACTCAGCCCCCGCTTTGCCTGGGCCACATGAGAAGGCCACAGGGACATGTAGGAGGGCTGGCTGACAGCCAGCATCAACCACCAGCTGTGTGGGTGACTGAGCCCTTCTGATGGTTCCAGCTCCTGCCTGCTAGTTTGTCCCAGGGAAGCCCAGGCATTGTGAAGTTGAAATAAGATGTCTCCAAGGGTCCCTGTTTGACGTCTTGGCCCATGGAAACCATCATGTACAATAAAATTATCATTGCTTCATGCCGCTCAGAGTCCAAATCACTTGGAGATTTTTTTTTAAAGATTTGTTTATTTATTATATATGTAAGTACACTGTGTTCAGACACCCCAGAATAGGACATCAGATCTTATTACGGATGGTTGTAAGCCACCATGTGGTTGCTGGGACTTGAACTCAGGACCTTTAGAAGAGCAGTCAGTGCTCTTAACCACTGAGCTATCTCTCCAGCCCTTTACTTGGAGATTCTATAGACACAAAGATTGTGGGTTCGAGAAAAGAAAGACGCCAGAACTCTCCCATGGCAATTTGCATTTGAACCCTTAGAATCCATAGCACAAAATATTGAAATCTCCCCTTTAATGAGCATTCAGACTTCTCAGATATTTTCATATGAGCTGTGAGACAAACGGGGAGTTTCTGGACAAGTGCTATGAGGTGAGGTGGAGCCATTGAAAACCTCCCAGCGCTCCAGGGCTCCCCAAGAACCCTGAGCAAATAAAGATTCTCAACTTCCGAGTAATCAGAGAGGGGTCTGGTGTGTGGGGCCCATAGGAAGGCTGAGCAGCCATGCTTTGTGCTTTCGCGCTGATGCTTCGTTAGCTGCCAATGCATGTACGTAATGTAACATGGCAAGTGGATCTGTGTGAGTCCAGCCTAGTCTACAAAATGGGGTCCAGGTCAAAAAAGAAAAGAAAGGTAAGAAAATAGCCAGACTTGGCAACATGTTCCTAGAGTGCCAGCACTCAAGAGACTGAGGTTGGAGGATCCTGAGGCTGAAGCTAGCCTGGGCTACATCATGAGATCCTGTCTCAAACAAATGAAGAGAAAATACCATTTAAAACTGAGAGAAGACACCAGTGATTCTATTTATCCCAATAAAAATATACAAGTAATTCATATTTACTTCTTCTTAGACATAATAAAAAGTAACTCAAATTTAATTTTAAACTCCACCATAATCCTATCATCCAGAGATGTAGAAATATCCACTCAGAATATGTTGCTGAATGCTTTTTTATGTGTTTTAGATTTATTTTAGATTATGCATATGCATGTGGAGGTGAGCACATGACAGGTGTCCTCAGAGGTCAGAGGCATTAGACCCCCCTGGAGCTGGAGTTCCCTGGAGCCTGAACCCCCTGATGTGGGTGCTGAGAACTGAACTTGGGTCCTCTGCAAGAACAGTATACATTCTTCTTAACTGCTGAGCCATCTCTTCATCTCCCTAATTTTATTTTTTAAATCTTAACATTTGTTTGTTTGTTTGTTTATTGGGGGGTGGCATGCAGACTGTGGCACATGTTGAGAGGCCAGAGGGGAACCCATGGGAGTTGGTTCCAAGATTCTAGGTACTTAATTCATGTGCCGAGGCCTAGAGGCAAGAGCCCTTGGTTGCTTAGTCATCTCATAGGCCCTGCTCAGTTATTTTTTAATTGACAAATAACATTCACATGTTTTTATGGAACTTAATGTAACTTTAGGAGGCATGTAGATATATTGTGGAAGAAGCAAATCAGACTTATTAACATATCTAGACCTCACACACTCCCGCCACTACTTTATGGGAAGAAATACACACTGAGGTGAATTGGAATCACCCTGCTGGCAAACATAACGTATGTGTCCTGTTCAACTCACTGTTGCCCATGTTGACACCTTTCCATGTCAGTAACTGTAACTCTACCTTATTATTCCAACAGTCACAAAGGAACACATTGACCCTGTGTACTACAGTTACACGTGTACTACAGTTGATTTCTTATTCTTGGAGATCAAATTGATTCTCCTCCCAGCTTTCTGTGTCAGTCTTGCACTGGACACATATCTAAATAGACCTAACTAATTATTTCTTTTAAAAAAATTCTTAGAAGTGGGATTTTAAGACCAAAAGGGTTTTTGTTGTTGTTCTTGTTTGTTTGTTTGTTTTGAGATGGAGTTTTACTATATAATTGTCTTAAGCCACTGTTCTATTACTGTGAAGAGATACACATGACCACAGCAACTCTTAAAAGGGAAGACATTTAACTGAGGCTCGCTTACTGTTCAGATGTTTAGTCCGTTATCATCATAGTGGGAAGTATGGCAGCATCCAGGCACAGATGGTGCTGGAACAGGAGTGAGGCTTTTACATCTTCATCCATAGGTAGCAGGAAGAAGAGAAGCTCTGAACTTAGAGTGGGCTTCCCCCTCCACCTGCCTCAGAGACAGGGTTTCTCTGTGTAGCCCTGGCTGTCCTGCAATTTACTCTGTAGACCAGGCTGGCCTTCAACTCACAGAGATCTGCCTATTGCTTCCAGAGTGCTAGGATTAAAAGTACTACACTGCCCAGCTGAAATGAGACGCCAACACCCACCCTCAGGGACGCTTCCTCCAATAAGGTCATAATTCCTAATCTTTTTAGGTATACCACTCCCTGGTGACCAAGTATTCAAATTTATGAGCCTATGATGGCCATTCTTATGTAACTTTGGCTGGCCTGGAACTTACTATGTACACTAGGGTGGCCTGAAACTCAAAGAGATTCACCTGCCTCAGCTTTCTGAGTGCTAGGATGGAAGGTGTGTGCTACTATGTATACTTCTATATGGAGAATATATGAACCTGTTGTCCACTATAAACTTTGCAATTGTTTTTCTAAAGTTGTTTGTTGTGTGTTCAGTGATTTTTTCCCTCCATATAGACAGTACCTTCATGTTCAGTGATAATAACAGCATTAGAGAGCCTAGAGAGATGGCTCACTGTGTGTGTGTGTGTGTGTGTGTGTGTGTGTGTGTGTGTGTGCGTGCAACATGAGTGTAAGTGCTTGAAGAAGACAGAGGCATTGGAACAGCTCACAAGTCATATGTGTGGGCATGCACCAGTAACCTCAGCACTTGGGAGGTTGTAGGAGGGCCACACAGTTGACGCTATCCTGTGCTACATACTCTCCCTGCCTCTCATGTAAAGTAGAAGTGAAAAATATAAGAAGGTAGCACCAGCCAGGGCCACACAGTGAAATCCTGTCTTGGAAAACCAAACAAAACAAGAGACAGCGGACCTAATGTAAAAAAAAGCAAAAAGCCCCAGGGTGGGTGATAAAATCCTCAAGGAAATTCAGCCCACTAAGGTACCCTTTATCAATTTCTATACTTTCCAGGTAGGCTAAAATGAGTACTTATTTTTTTCAACCTTAAAAGCTCTATCCCAGGGCTGGAGGTAAAGCTCATTTGATAGAGTCCTTGCTTAGCATACAGTAATCTCTAGCTTCCATTCTCAGCATCACATAAAACCAAGCACAGTAGCACACTCCTGTAATCCCAGACTTGGAGTGGTGGAGGCAGGATTGCCAGGATTTCAAAACCACCTTTACCTACATAGCGAGAAGGTACGTGAGTGGGTAGGTAGGCCTCATAATGGGGCTATGTGAGACCCTGTCTTAAAAACAATATATTCTTAAGATTTGAGTTTTCTTTAAGTAAACAGGCATTTTTTTTGGTGTGATCTATGAGAGACCCCATTCAAGAAAGAGCACGGGGCAGGGGGAGTAGAATGTGAAGGAAGAGAGGTGATCAGAGAAGTTGAAAAAATAACTGGAAGAAAATGTCCTGTGGTAAACCATACATATATACAATTTTGGAAAGAAAATGAGGACTAGCCAGACCACCAAGGACTGTATTTCACATCTGGGCTGCAGTCTGCAGCTGGAGGTTTTCAGACAGTAAATGATCTGATAAGATCCACATTTCAGAGAGTATTTAGGTATAAAGGAAAAAGTCAGTTTTGGAACCAACAAAATTTTCTGTGATGGTATCAGTAGTTTGTTGCTACAATAATGCCACTGAGCAATCACAAAACCACAGCAATAAACAATAGCTTTTATTGCTCACATCTTTGGGGTCAATAAGAGGCCAGCTAATCAATCCTGCTCAACTTGGTGAAGGCCTGGTTACCTGTTGGTTAGTCTAGACTGGCACTGACTTGTTCTGGACAGTCTTTTTAAGGGTGTTATAAAGCCACCAGGCTTGGAAGATGGTTATGGTGTCTCCATCCAGTGACAAAGGTGCTTGCCACCTATTAGTTTTAAGTTCCCTAAAGTCTGTACCTTTGTCCTGAAATGCAGCCCACCATGTACACAAACACCTACCTGTGCCTGTCTCTGGACAAGAAGAACCCATGTAAATATACTCACACCCATGCAGCTTGCTCTACCATAAGCAAAAAACTTCATTGCCTTTGACACAAGTCAGTTGACTTCTGCCAGCCACTGTGAAACTGGGTCAAGTAAATGTCTTAGCTTGCATGTAGGGTAGAATTTCAGTCCCTTAGCAATTCTTCATACCATCAGCTCCATGGGGATCTTTCATATCTGTGTTCCAAATGCAGGGTACAGAGGTAGGTATATAAATGGTATTTCTAAAATTCGTACCAAGTAAATAAAGTAATAATTATTAACAGGTTTGGAAATACCCTTTTACTTGTCCTTGTTCCCAGATCATGTTCATGGGACAATATTTGAGCATCTGGGTATGTTTATTTTGTGCTTCGTTTATTTTTTGAGACAGACTTTCATTATTTAGCCCAAGATGGCCTTGAACCCCTGATCCTCCTGCCTCAGTCTCCTGTGTGCTGTGATAACAGGTGTGTGTCACCATATCTAGCTGTACTGCACTTTTTTTGAGATTTTTTTTAACTTTATTTTATCTGTATGGTTGTTTTTCCTTCATGCATACTTGGGCTTCCTGTGTGTGCAATATCAGAGGAGGGCAGAAGGTGTCATATCTTCTGGAACTAGAGTGAGCCATCCTGTGGTTGCTGGGAAACAAACATGGGTCCTCTGGAAGAGCAGCCAGTGCTCTTAACTACTGAGCTCTCCAGCTCCTGCACTGCACTTAAAAAAGATTTGAGTGGTGTTCCTCTTTCTCCACATCCTCGCCAGCATCTGCTGTCACCTGAATTTTTTATCTTAGCCATTCTGACTGGTGTGAGGTAGAATCTCAGGGTTGTTTTGATTTGCATTTCCCTGATGATTAAGGATGCTGAACATTTTTTCAGGTGCTTCTCAGTCATTCGGTATTCCTCAGGTGAGAATTCTTTGTTTAGCTCTGAGCCCCATTTTTTAATGGGGTTATTTGATTTTCTGGACTCCACCTTCTTGAGTTCTTTATATTATATATTGGATATTAGTCCCCTATCTGATTTAGGATAGGTAAAGATCCTTTCCCAATCTGTTGGTGGCCCTTTTGTCTTATTGACGGTGTCTTTTGCCTTATAGAAGCCTTGCAATTTTATGAGGTCCCATTTGACAATTCTCGATCTTACAGCACAAGCCATTGCTGTTCTATTCAGGAATTTTTCCCTTGTGCCCATATCTTCGAGGCTTTCCCCCACTTTCTCCTCTATAAGTTTCAGTGTCTCTGGTTTTACATGGAGTTCCTTCATCCACTTAGATTTGACCTTAGTACAAGGAGATAGGAATGGATCAATTCGCATTCTTCTACATGATAACCGCCAGTTGTGCCCGCACCATTTGTTGAAAATGCTCTTTTTTCCACTGAATGGTTTTAGCTCCCTTGTCAAAGATCAAGTGACCATAGGTGTGTGGGTTCATTTCTGGATCTTCAATTCTATTCTATTGGTCTACTTGTCTGTCGCTATACCAGTACCATGCAGTTTTTATCACAATTGCTCTGTAGTACAGCTTTAGGTCAGGCATGGTGATTCCACCAGAGGTTCTTTTATCCTTGAGAAGAGTTTTTGCTATCCTAGGTTTTTTGTTATTCCAGATGGATTTGGAGATTGCCCTTTCCAATTCGTTGAAGAATTGAGTTGGAATTTTGATGGGGATTGCATTGAATCTGTAGATTGCTTTTGGCAAGATAGCCATTTTTACTATATTGATCCTGCCATTGTTGGTGGGATTGCAAGCTTGTACAACCACTCTGGAAATCAGTCTGGCGGTTCCTCAAAAAAATTGGACATAGTACTACCGGAGGATCCCGCAATACCTCTCCTAGGCATATATCCAGAAGATGGTCCAACCGGTAACAAGGACACATGCTCCACTATGTTCATAACAGCCTTATTTATAATAGCCAGAAGCTGGAAAGAACCCAGATGCCCCTCAACAGAGGAATGGATACAGAAAATGTGGTACATTTACACAATGGAGTACTACTCAGCTATTAAAAAGAATGAATTTATGAAATTCCTAGCCAAATGGATGGACCTGGAGGGTATCATCCTGAGTGAGGTAACTCAATCACAAAAGAACTCACATGACATGTACTCAATGATAAGTGGATATTAGCCCAGAAACTTAGAATACCCAATATATAAGATACAATTTGTGAAACACATGAAGCTCAGGAAGAACAAAGACCAAGGTGTGGATACTTTGCCCCTTCTTGGAATTGGAAGCAAGGCACCCATGGAAGGAGTTACAGAGACAGAGTTTGGAGCTGAGACGAAAGGATGGACCATCTAGAGACTGCCATACCCGAGGATCCATCCCATAATCAGCCTCCAAACGCTGACACCATTGCATACACTAGCAAGATTTTGCTGAAAGGACCCTGATATGGCTGTCTCTTGTGAGACTATGCCTGGGCCTAGCAAACACAGGAGTGGATGCTCACAGTCAGCTATTGGATGGATCACAGGGCCCCCAATGGAGGAGCTGGAGGAAGTACCCAGGGAGCTGGGGGGATCTGCAACCCTATAGGTGGAACAACAATATGAACTAACCAGTACCCCCCCCACACACACACCAGAGCTCATGTCTCTAGCTGCATATGTATCAGAAGATGGCCTAGTCGGCCATCAGTGGAAAGAGAGGCCCATTGGTCGTGCAGACCTTATATGCCTCAGTGTAGGGGAACGCCAGGACCAAGAGTTGGGAGTTGGTGGGTGGGGGAGTGGGTGAGGGAGCATGTGGGGGACTTTTGGGATAGCATTGGAAATGTAAATGAAATAAATACCTAATAATAATAAAAAAGATTTGAGTGGTATACTTCAGCTCTTAAGGGTAGTGTTCCCATATCTCTGAAACTTTTCATATGCAGATATATGTCTTCTCACTTCTCTTCTCTCTGTCTGTCCTGTTTATGTCTGTCTGTCTGTCTCTGTCTCTGTGTTTCTTTCTCTCTGTGTGTGTTTCTGTTTCTGTCTGTCTCTGTCTGTCTCTGTCTCTCTCTGTCTCTGTGTGTCTCTGTCTCTCTGTGTATCTCTGTCTCTCTCTTTCTCTCTCTCTCCCCCACCCCAGCATGCACATGTGTGGATGTGTGTAGGCCAGAGGTCAACCCTGGGCGTTATTCCTCAGGAGTTGTCTCATCTATTTGCCTTGTATGTTGAGACAATGTCTCTCATTGACTTGGAGCTTGCCAATTAGGCTAGGCTGGCTGACAAGTGAGCCCCAGGGATCTGCTTATCTCTTATCTCTTCCTCTCCAGCTCTGGGATTACAAGTGTGTGCTATCAAACCTGGCTTTCTTTTCTACTTCTTATGCAGGTTCTGGGGATTGAACTCAGGTCTTTATGGTTGTATGTCAAACACTTTATCCTGACTGAGCCATCTTCCCAGATCTTTGATTTTTCTTTCTCTTTCTGAATCTGTCCCTGTGTCTCTGTCTGTCTCTGTCTGTCTGTCTCTACGACTCTTCTCTCTCTCTCTCTCTCTCTCTCTCTCTCTCTCTCTCTCTCTCTCTCTCTCTCTCTCTCTCTGTTTTGTTTCTTTTTTCAAGACAGGGTTTCACTGTCTACCTGGCTGTCCTGGAACTCACTTTGTAGACCAGGCTGGCTTCGAATTCAAAGACCTGACTGCCTCTGTTCCCAGAGTGCTGGAATTAAGGCATGTGCCACAACCAACAGGTCAACTTTGATTTCTTTATGACCATTTTTTCCTGTAGACTTTAGACAAGGAACTTATGATGCTTCTATATCTACTTGTAAATTAGATTCTATTTGTCCAACTGAGCATGTAAACCCAGAGGCAAGATGGGAAAATAAAACTAAAACTCAACAGTCTGAAAAGGAGAGGAATGGGTAGATTAGGGCAACATATCCATGCGAGTGTGTTGTGTAACTTTCCTGCAGCTGTCTGCTCAGCTGCTGGAGTCTGAGCTAAAGGTCAAAAGAGAGCATCTCCATGTACATATTTTCTGATTTAAAAAGTGTTAAAGCATTTTAGACTCAAATATCTTCGTGCACTCAAGACCCACAGATGAATTTTAATAAAGCATATAGGACAGGATATGCTTACTCAGTGCAGATGTGAAGTCACCCATGTTGAAACTGCATTCATTAACTGCATCAGTCCCTAGTACAGATCCTGTCTTCCTGCTGACTCCCAAGACAGGCTCAGAGCTGCATGAGTCATAGTTTTGACAGTGCAGACAGCAGCGGGGTGTTTCTCTTCTCACTCTGGCTCTTGTTTGCTTGTGCTGATTGGAAAGCAAGGGTGAGAATGGAATTCTAACTCCATTCAAAAGGCTCCAGATGAGGGGTTACTTAAAGACTTATAAAAGTTACTTTGAAAGTAGCTTTTTGAATGGAACAGCTCTCGTGTATACTGCAATGCAATGAAAACTGGGCATGCATGAGTGATGCATGCGTTCCCTTAATCCCAGCCCCGGGAAGCTGATGCAGGAGGATTGGTACAAGTTCAAGGCTAGTTTGCTCTACATGAAGAATTTCACTGCATTTTAAAAAAATATATAATATTTTTAAAAACTGCAAAAAATGAACACTATCCCCTCTCCACCCAAACTGCTGATAAATGTGGTAATGAAATGAACAGTTCTCAAAAGAAGAAACCCAAATGACCAATAAGTACTTTTAAAGGTATTTCTAGCAATCAAGGAGATGCAAATAAAAATGACTTCTAGGTTCCATCTCACCCCAGTGAGAATGACTGTCCACAAATCAAATGGCAACAACTGTGGGGAAAGAGGAATTGTATTCCCTGCTGGGGGGATAGAAATGAATGTGCCCTTTATGGAAACCAATATGGAGGTTTCTCAAAAAACTAAATGTAGAGCGATCATAAGACCCAACTGTCTTAGGTAGGGTTTTACTGCTGTGAACAGACACCATGACCAAGGCAACTCTTATAAGGACAACATGTAATTGAGTCTGGCTTACAGGTTCAGGGGTTCAGACCATTATCACCAAAGTAGGAACATGGCAGTATCCAGGCAGGCAAAGTCCAAGAGGAGCTGAGAGTTCTATATCTTCATCTGAAGGCTGCTAGTGGAAGACTGACTTTCAGGCAGTGGAGTAAGGGTCTTATAGCCCACCCCACAGTAACACACCGACTCCAACAAGGCCACACATCTTAATAATGCTACTCCCTAGACTAAACATGTACAAACCATCATATCAACTCTACTACCCCAGGGGCACATACCTGAAGGGCTCCATATGCTATCACAGAGACACTAGTGCATCCATGCTCACTGAAGCTCTGTTCATTATAGCAAGGAAATAGAATCAGCCTAGATGCCCATCAGTTGATGGACTCATAGTGAAACTAAGATATATATATATATATATATATATATATATATATATATATATATATATATATATATATATAATGGAACAGCCAAATTAAATTATGAAGATCCAAGAAAATGGATGCATCTTGAAATTATTATATCAATAAGGTGTCCCGACTCAGAAAGAGAAACAGAATTTGCAGGATTCCTCCCATGTGCAGATCCTAGCTGTAATGTGCATACAGTAAAAAGGGCCAGGTTGGGAGGAAGGAGTACTGAGGAAGGGAGAGCAGGTAATAGATTCCATGTGATGTGAAAGTAGTTAAAAGGGCACTAGGGTTAGAAGGGTACAAGGAGGGGGCAGAGAGATAAGAGAGAAGAGCCAGGTGATCAACGAAAGCTATCTCTGAAAATGCTCTAACCAATAGAGTCTAAAGAAACAAAACACCTTATATGATAATTTTAAAGCAAAAAATAAAAAAAAAATAAGCTGGGCATTGTAACTTTAATTTTTTTCAAAGCTTATTTTTAAAGATGGTTCTTAAACACTTTAACCACCATTGTAGTTCACCACCCACCAAAGGTAGTGGGAAAGAAAGGACACAGGGGAGTGGACCTGTTTTGAAAGGTTCTTTGGAGCAACTCCTGTCTGTGTTGTCTGGAAATCAGCAGTTCAGTTCCCAGGTCAGCAGCAGCAGCGTGATCCACTCGCAAACACTTCACAGATACACCAGCAGTCCAGTCCAGTAGAGTCAGGCTAGTAACAGTGGTGACATGACTTAGCAGAGACAGCCAGGCCTCAGCCTCCTTGAGTCAGCAAGAGGGACCAGGAGGAATGCCAGAAGTTCCTGGCTGTGCCTCTCTCAGGGAAGTGAAGATCAGCAAAGACTCCAGACCAACAAGCATTGTTCAGCTAGCTTTATAAGCAAGGCTAGCTTAGCCTTATCACCATCCAGCAAGTTCTATTTACTCTCCTTCCAAATATCACATGTCCCCCCACAGGTCTTGTCTCAGCACCCGAGTTTGTCTCAGCTGACATTACTCTGCCAATCAGCCTGAGTCCAAGAAAGTGGCAAGAAAGTACAGCACACCACCAGAACAGCTGATTTTAGTGCATTTCTCAGAGAAATGCAGCTGACAAATGCAGCTCAACTGCACAATGTAAAGCAGATGAATATATGCGTCCTTAGCAAAGAATCTATCATGTCCTTCCATGCTTTAGTAGAACATCCTCTCTCCTGTGTCTGCTTCAGCTAAACATTCCTTAATGTGTCTGCCCCAGCAAAACACCATCCAACTGACTTTCCAAAGAACTCTTAAGTTTCTACTTCAGGCCATGATGTCACGTATTTTTAATCCCAGCACTTGGGAGGCTGAGGCAGGCAGATCTCTGTGTGTTTGAGGACAGCCTGGGTTACATAGCAAGTTTCAGGGCGGCCAGGACTACACAGTGAGACCTTGACTCAAATACACACACACACACACACAAGTAAAATGCAGGAAATATACTTCTATTTTAAAATCTATGGTGATATTTAAATATTGAACACTGAGAGATATCAAGAGACCAACTGATCACTTAAAAAATGAATAAAATGAGGCTGGAGAGATGGCTCAGTAGTTAAGAGCACTGGTTGCTCTTCAAGAGGACCAATTCCAGGGCTTCTGATGCCCTCATACAGATATACATGCAGGCAAAACACCAATGTACATAAAATAAGAATAGATTGATTATTTAAAAATGGATAAAATATAAAGTATCAAGAATATACCCTGATTTCCCTATAGAAACTGTGTCACTAGCACATTGGGGAAGTAGTTCTTGATAAAATTATCCTAAGTGATCAAAAAATTGACAGACTTAGATCTGAATGATGATAATCTACAGGTGCTACTATCAAGGAGAAACACAACCAGCCATGATGATCTCCTGAAGCTAGAATTTACTATCACAGTCATGAAACCAAGATCAAAGTCAAAACTAAGGGATGGAGAGATGGCTCAGCAGTTAAGAGCATAAACCCGTCTTGCAGAGGACCCGGGTCCAGGTCCCAGCACCTATAACAGGCTGCTCACAACCACCTGTAACTCCAGCTCCATGTGATCCAACACCTTCTGGCCTTTGAGAGCACTTGCACTCACACAGGCACATACAGATATGCACAATTAAAACTAAATCTTTTTTAAAATATCAAACTGAATCTAGAGGTCCAAAGGGGGTCTGAGGAGATCAGAGAAGGCAGTGGGGGATGAATATGAGCCATTTTATATGCTGATGAAATTATCAAGGAATAAACATTTAATTTTTTTTAAAAGAAAGGGGGTGTAGAGATGGCTCAGAAGTGAGGAGCACTTTTTGCTCTTGTGAGGAACTGGGTTCAATTCTTGGCACCCACATGGTAGCTAATGATCATCTGACCTCTCTTCTGACCTCCTCAGATACCAGACATGTAAATGGTATGCATAAATACATGCAGGAAAAACATCCCCACACATTAAAACAAATAAGTCTTCGAAACAAAAAGGAAAAAGAAAAGTGAGTCTAACTAAACTTCTGGGCATCAGTCACCATTGACAAGAAAAGCAGGTGCAGAATCCCTGTGGAAATGCACCAGGAGTGTGTCATTAGGAAAAGTGAAAGGCTCAGAAGCTCTGCAGATCCAATGCTCTGTGCTCATCTACAAAAAAAGAAAAAGTAAGTAAAAGAAAGAAGTGTGGAAGGAAATTAGATGTAAAGAAATGTAAAGGCCAGGAATGATGGCACACTCCTTTGATCCCAGCAATTAGGAGGCAAAGGCAGGAAGATCTCTGTGAGTCTGTAGCTGCATAGAGAGTTCTAGGCCAACCAGGACTACATAGTAAATGAGACCCTGTCTTAAAAAAATAAGAAGGAAACAGGGAGAGGGGAGGGGAGGGGAGGAGAGAGGAGAGACACAGAGAGACACAGAGAGAGACTCCCATTGGCCAGTCTGGTTGACTATTGCAGCTCATGCACTAAACTCCATTCTCATAAAACAGAAAAAAAAAAAAACCCAGTAAAGTATCCAAGACAAGTGTATATATATAAAACAGTGACTTCTTATGAAGCTGTACTTTCATGACTACTGAACAGGTCGATAGAAATTCTTTGCTATTCATTCTCAAAAGAGAAGAGGCTAAGGGCGTTGAAGAGCCTGCCACTCAGGAGCCAAGAACACACCTAGCCATGCGTGGGCAGGAGGAAAAATAAACTGTACCAGGAGTTTGGGACAAGGCAGAGTTAAGCTCCTGTTAGTAATGGATGGGGAAGGGATCACAAGTTCTTTGGATGAATCATACTTCACTTCCTGGAACAATTTATTTCCCTGAGCATCAAATTCAGACCAGCCAATTGCCACCAGAAATGAAAGTGTACCTTTGGTACTTTGCTGTTCACGGTAGAGAGAAAGGGCTAGCTCCAAAGAACAGATTTCATACAGAGAAATGTAGTCACATCTCACAGGCAATGCACAGTGTTCCTGGAGCTGTGTTCCAGGAGGCAGCCAGCTCTTTCCACCAAGAAATCTACCGAAGATGAGGACCATGTTACACATATAATACAGAAATATCTGGGCAAAACTCCCAAAGAGAAGGGAATGGCAAATGTCAGAGCAGAAGAAAGGCTATGGACTACCAAAGATTTTATTTAGCACCAAATGAGCTACTAACACACATGTATTAGAGTTCTAAAATTCACTTAAAAAAGGAAAAGAAAACTGGCAATACTAATTGCTGGCAAACATGAAGTTCATTTCTTGCTACTGAAGAGGATATAACAATCTGGAAGCCTGTCAGTTTTTTCATAACTAAACATAGTCTTATTGTGCAATACAGCAATTGTACTTCTAAGTATTTAATCAACTATTATTGAGTTGTTCTCACACAAAACCCCTACATAGAAATGTTTAAAGCAGATTTATTCACAGTTGCCTGAAACAGGAAACAACCAAGAAACCAAGAGGTATTTCAACAGATGGCTGTATGAACAAACGGGTACATCTGTACACTGCAATACTATTCAGTTATTTAAAAAATAAATGAAGTGGGCTAGAAATGTCACATGTCCCCAGCACAGTGTCAAGCAGAAGAGCTTCGCTACCGGAAAAGTCCCCATGCTTCATTTACTCCAGGGCTCCTCTCCTCTAAAACCATGGCAACCACTGCTCTGCTTATGAGCTCTCATTTGCCCTTTCCTAAATACCAGAGAAAATGCCTTTCTTTACTGGTTCCTTTCACTTAACATGGGCATCTGGAGCACCATCTTTTCCTCTTCTTGGCTATTCTCTCCTTTTCCCTAGGCTGGGGATGGGTCTCAAGACAATTGTTCCACCACCGAGTTTCAGCCCCAGCCCTTTCTAATCTTTATCCTGTGATCAGGTCTCACTAAACTCTTTGATTGTCCTTGATATTTTCCTGCCTCAGCCTCCTGAGTAACTGGGATTAAAGGGGTGTGCTACCATGACTGGCCTTCATCCACATTCTTGTATGGCTTGATTGTATTTTTTTTTATTTTGAGACAGAGTTTCATATAGCTCAGTTTCATATAGCCAAGGCTTTTGACTTCCTGTGTAGTCAAGGATGACCTCAAATTTCAGATCCTCTCGCCTCAGGCTCCCAAGTGCTGAAATTTCAGAAATGTGCCACAGTATCCAGTTTATAGAGTGAACCCAGGATCTCCGTGTATGCTCTATACCAACGGAGGCTCCAGATGCCTTTGTTAAGCAAAAGGAACCAGTAAAGAAAGGCATTTTCTCTGGTATTTAGGAAAGGGCAAATGAGAGCTCATAAGCAGAGCAGTGGTTGCCATGGTTTTGGAGGAGAGGAGCCCTTGAGTAAATGAAGCACGGAGGAAGCTTCATGGTAGTGAAACTCTTCTGTTTAACACTGTGCTGGGGACATATGACATTATGCATTTCTCAGAATCTATAGAGTATACCTTAATGTAGGCAAGGTTTTTTTTTCCTTCCTTTTAAAAAATCATAGGTTAGGGGATTGGAAGATGGAGTGCAGAATGTGACTAAAGAGTCTTACGGCACTACACATGTACAAAATAATTTCACTGGCGTGGATAGAAAGAAAAAGTGTTGAGCCAAGCAACTAGCATGAGACTAAAGATGAAAGGAACTAGAGTCTAACCTGTAGTTGTCTGAGTTGTTCCCCATGAGGTTACATTAACCAGTCTGACGCTATAGTATGCTATATACCATAAGCCAACTATTAAACAAATGGAGGGTGGCTGTTTTGTGTTGGAGTGGGGAGTTACGAATAGTCAATGAGGAAAGGCTGGAATGGTCTGAATAGTGCTGCGGGGAGGGGAAAAAAAAAAGGACCTTAAGGTAGAAGCAGATTCTCATTTTCGGACAGGAACTAACTATACAATACAAAATAAGACCAGAGCATCTGGTAGTCCAGAAGGACACAAAATCTGTACTCAAAATACTATTGCTCAGCCAGATGGAGAGATGGCTCAGAGGTTGAGAGTACTTGCTGCTCTTGCACAAGACCCAACTTCAGTTCCAGCATCCATGTTGGAAGGCTCACAACAGTCTGTAACTCCAGCTCCAGGGAGATCTTATACTCCTTGGGCACCTGGGCTAACATGCACATATCCACCAATATACACTGTCCCACACCCTCACACTCCCACACACCTACACACAATTAAAAATAAAAACAAATAAACCTTAATTAAAAAATGTTTGCTTAGGTGACCATGGTGACATTGGGGAGACTGAGGCAGGAGCTAGTGGCTTCAAGGCTACCCTGGGCTACATGATTATACACTGTTGCACCAGCAATAATGACACTAGTAGACCCCATCAGGTTTAACTCACTGTGACTTAGATTACTGTTCCATACTGAGGATCTACTCCTGACACATGACCAGTGATCATTAAATAAGTATATTTGTGGAAATTTAAAACTTACATATGCACCAACCTTAAGAAAAACACAGATGGACTGGGGAGATGTCCCAGCTGAGAATGTGCTGCTACATATGCACAAGGACCTAAGTTTGATTGTAACACCCACATAAAAAAAGCTGGACATGGTAGCTCATGCTTGTGATTCCCAGCACCAGAGAGGAGGGAGGTGAATCCTGGGGATTGCTGGCTAGCCAACCTAACCTAATCAACTCGCCCTAACTCAGTGAAAAGCCTTTCTCAAAAACAAAACAAAACAAAACAGGTAGACAGTACCAATCCTATTTTTTTTCTTCTTTGCTTTCTATTGTCATGATAGTACCACCGTGATCAAAAGCAACCTGGGAAAGAAAGGGTTTGTTTTATCTTACAACTTGTAGTTCATCATCCAGGAAAGTCAGGGTAGGAACTCAAGGCAGGAATCTGGAGGCAGGAACTGATGCAGGAACTGAGGCCATGGAGGAGTATTGCTCACTGGATTGCTCCTCTCTATGGCTGCTGTGCTTAGCAGTTGTCCCATGATGATGCCATCTCCAAAATGCTGAAGTCTCTGAAACTGGGCTGCTGCATCACCAAAAACCTCTTGTGGTACCTTGGTTGTATCATCACCACCTTTTCGGTTGGCAAACCCAGGGGACCCATCTTGGGAGCAGAGGTGGATATGACACTAACCTCACCTCTGGGCATCTGGCACACAACTTTGATCTTGTTGGGCCCGGCTGGACTTGGGCAGTATGGTGGAGGTAGCTGGTGTCAGGTGAACACTGGGGACAACCAAAAAAAGGTGCATTTAGTTTTCTTGGAGCCAAAAGCAGAAGAGCTCATCAGATAATTTTTACCAAGTATGCTGAGATGGCTTAGCAGTTAGATGGTAAATCGTTACAAGAAATATATTTGAAACAATTTGGTTTAGTTTCTCTCTCGTTTTTAAAAAAGATTTATTTATTTATTTATTTATTTATTTAATATATATAGATACACTGTAGCTGAACAGATGGTTGTAAGCCTTCATGTGGTTGTTCGGAATTGAATTTTTTAGGACCTCTATCCACTCCTGTTGACCCCACTTGCTAGTCCTTGCTCCTGCTTATTATACATAAGTATACTGTAGCTGTCTTTAGACATGCCATTCCCATTATGGGTGGTTGTGAGCCACCATGTGGTTGCTGGGATTTGAACTCAGGACCTTCAGAAGAGCAGTCAGTGCTCTTACCCACTGAGCCATCTCACCAGCCCTTTCTCTTCTTGATGTTGTAATAAAAACACTTTTATGAGACCAACTTAGGGGAGAAAGAGTTGATTTTTGGGTCACAGCTCAAGGGTTTAGTCCATCATGGTGGGGAAGTCAAGGCAGCAGGATCATGAATCATCTACTCACATCATATCCACACACAGGAAGCAGAAGGGAATGAATGCATGCTTGCTGTTCTGTTTACTTTCCATTTTATACAGTGCAGAATCCCCTGTCCAGGGAATAGTCCCACCTACAATCAAGTTAGGTCTTTTTACGTCAATTAACTTAAAATTTGTTACAAACATACCCAGAGACCCAACTCTCAGGTAATCCTAGCTTGTATTAAGTTGAGAGTTAACACTACCCATCACGGAATTAAATTCAATTTGCAAAAGACTGAAGCTGCACCCTTACCTTACAACACACCAAAAAAAAAAATCACATTCATATTCATATATATACATGTTAGATTTGTATCTATAAAGCTATTAAAAGAAAACATATGAGTGGTTTCATGGTTAGACAGTTGTGATGGTTTGTATATTCTTGGACCAGGGAGTGACACCATTTGGAGGGGTGGCCTTGTTGGAATAGGTGTGACCTGGTTGGAATAGGTGTGCCACTGTGGGTGTGGGCTTAAGACTCTCACCCCAGTTGCCTGGAAGTCAGTCTTCCACTAGCAGCCTTTGGATGAAGACATAGAACTCTCAGTTCCTCCTGTGCCATGCCTGCCTGGATACTGCCACGCTCCCACCTTGATGATAATGGACTGAACCTCTGAACCTCTAAGCCAGCCCCAATTAAATGTTGTTTTTTATAAGACTTGCCTTGGTCATGGTGTCTGTTCACAGCAGTAAAACCCTAACTAAGACAACAGTGGATTCTTAAATATCGCACTTAAAGCACCTACGTAGTTTAATGCTTGCCTAGCATGCACAAAGCTCTGAGTTCAATCCAGAGCACTGAAAGATCAGACAAGAAAGAAACCAAGCAATACAACAAAGTAAGACAATACTCAAAGTGGAGAGAAAACATTTGAAATTCTGATATTAAAAGGAATGTATATCTGGAATATGTAAAAACAAAACCAAAAAAGAAACCTCTAATAACTCAGCCTAAAAAAGACAATCTAGGGGTGAGTGGGTAAAAGTGCTTGCTGCCTAAGCCTGATGACTTAAGTTCAGTCCCCAGGACCAGCACAGTGGAAGGAGAAGAATAATTCCCTGCAAGATGTTCTCAGATCTCCACACCCGCACTATGGCACACTCACAGCCCCCTCTCAACAAATAAATAAAGCCTCTTTTTTTTTTTTTTTGATTTTTTTTTTTTTTTTTTTTTGGTTTTTTCGAGACAGGGTTTCTCCGTATAGCCCTGGAACTCACTTTGTAGACCAGGCTGGCCTCGAACTCAGAAATCCGCCTGCCTCTGCCTCCCGAGTGCTGGGATTAAAGGCGTGCGCCACCACGCCCGGCTTAAAGCCTCTTTTAAAGCTGGGTTTATAAGAAAGAAAACTTAATGTAAGAATGTGTGAGAATCTAGACATGTACACATGCCAGTGAGAGTACGAAAAAAGGCTCAAACTCATTAGTCATTAAGGAAGTACAAATCAAAGCCACTAGGAGAGACCACTTCCCATAATCTAGGATGGTGACAACCAAGATAAGAGATAACAAGAGTTTGTGAGGCTGTGGAAAACTTAGAGTCTTCATATATTACTTAGGACTGTAAGTGGCATGAGCTCTACTCAACACTCTAGCAGTTCCTCCAAATGTTAGAGGTTACCGTATGATGCAACAATTCCACACCCAAGAGAAATGAAAACGCATATCCAACACAAACCCTGCACCCAAAAAAAACATTGCGGGGGGGGGGGGGCTAGTGAGATGGCTCAGTGGTTAAGAGCACTGACTGCTCTTCAGAAGGTCCTGAGTTCAAATCCCAGCAACCACATGGTGGCTCACAACCATCCGTAATGAGATCTGACTCCCTCTTCTGGTGTGTCTGAAGACAGCTACAGTATACTTACATATAATAAATAAATAAATCTTTAAAAAAAAAAACCCATTGCAACATTACTCCTAATAGCCAAATGGTAGAAACAATCTGGCTGTGGTTAGATTTTAAAAGATCTACAGATTCACAGCTGGTAGTGCTAATTTTGGAGATGATGGAGACTGTGGGAGGTGGGGCCTAGCTAGAGGAAATGGTTAACTAAGGGCATGTCTTCAAAGGGGCCTCTTCCTGCTCCTTCTGCTTCCTGTCTTCTATGGGGTGAACAGCCTCCCTCCCCATATGATATCCAGCCTTGCTTCAAACCCAAAGCAATCAAGCCATCTGAACACTGACTGAACCTTCCAAAGCTGTGAACTAAAATAAAGAACTAATTCCTCCTCTTAAGTTCTCCTCACAGGTATTGATAGAGCTATGAAAAACAACTGAAACAAACCCTTTATTAGCCTCCTTGGACTGCTGTCCCAAGTCATGAACTTGGCTTCAAAGAGCATACATTTATTTATTCACTCATTGTACTGGTGCTCAGAAACCTGAAATCCAGATGGAAACAGGGTTGTTATGCTCCCTCTGACCATCCTAGGGAAGCATCATTTATGGTTTCTGATTTCTAGCTGCTCTGGGCATTCCTCAGCTTGTTGTGGTGGCATCAGTCCAATCTTTATCTTCACCTCCCCATGGACTCCACCCCTAGCCCTCTCCTCTGTATGCTTCTTATGATATTTCTTATTCACTGGGTTTAGGGCCTATAGAGATGATCCTGGATGATCTCATCTTGAGATCCTTAACTTAAGAACATCTGCAAAGGATCTTTTCCCAAATTAAGTTATAGTCACAGGTTCTAGAGGTTAAGAGTTTAAGAAACCAAATGTCCATCAATAGATGAATGGGTAACCAGTATGTCGTTCATCAGTATAATGAGATATTATTTGCCATTGAAAAGGAATGAAGGACCAGCACATACTACAGCATAGGTAAACCGTAAACTTTTTATACTGAGGGAAAGAAGCCAAACAGAGGCTGTGCATGATGTGTTTCCATTTATATGAAGTGTCTACAATAGATAAATCAATGGGGCCAGAGAGTAGATCAGTGGTTTCCTAGGGTGATGGGGTATCAAAGGGAATGGGCATGATTGCTAATGGTTTCTTTTTGACATCAAACATTATAAAATTAGATTATGATGCTGTTCTAAGAAACACTGAGCCTTGGGCTTTAAATGGATGAGCTGTATGCCATGAAATTGTTAAAAGATGGGAAATGAAAAATGAATAATGAATGTAATGGATTGAGAAACATCAGATGTGCTGAAATGATTTTTGTCAAAGGTCCTGGGTTCCCTGTAGATAACGCCAGGAAACCAACTCATCTTTTTGAAAATAACGGATTAGAAAGCAGGAATTTACTCTTTCTTCATGCTACGGACTATGCTGCTCAGTAGCCAAAGAGTTAATGAAAGAAAGCTGTTTTCATTATAGGAATACTGTATCCAGAAAGAACAGAATTAAAATCTCACAAATTTGCAAGCCCAAATGAAATGCAGAATCTTGGCATCCCTTTGTACTATATGAAAGGCAGAGCTACCCATACCTATGTTTGATATTTAGTGTTAATATTTTGAAAAATCGAGTAGCCAGGCAGCAGTCCATGCCTTCTGGTGTGCTGTGATCTGAAGCATTCTTGCTAATGAAATCAAATCTGAATCCGATCAAGCTTCCATATCTAATTACAAATGTGAAGAAAAGACAGACTTGTGTGTGTGTGTGTGTGTGTGTGTGTGTGTGTGTGTGTGTTAAATGACACACAAGAGAGGGAGATCAGCCAAATAACTGCCCGTGGGAAAATTTCCAGGTAAAACCCCTCCCTTTTCCCCCACAGACAAATGGCAAGAATGTTAATCAGAAAGGGGGTAACCTATAAACAGACTTAAGAGACATACTAACCAAGCGCTGTAAGGGATCATGTCTGATTTCTAGTTTAAACAAACCAAAATGTAAAAATATATACACGGGAGAATAGAGAATACCCTAGACCAGTCCTTTGCAACCTTCCTAGTGTTGCAACTCTTTTTTGTTGCTATTTCATAACTATAATTTTGCTACTGTTAAGAATTATAAATATGTATCAAAAGATGGCCGAGTTGGCCATCACTGGAAAGAGAGGCCCATTGGACACACAAACTTTTTTTTTTTTTTTTTTGGTTTTTCGAGACAGGGTTTCTCTGTGTAGCCCTGGCTGTCCTGGAACTCACTTTGTAGACCAGGCTGGCCACGAACTCAGAAATCCGCCTGCCTCTGCCTCCCGAGTGCTGGGATTAAAGGCGTGCGCCACCACGCCCGGCTGGACACACAAACTTTATATGCCCCAATACAGGGGAACGCCAGGGCCAAAAAGTGGGAGTGGGTGGGTAGGAGAGTGGGGGGGGAGGGTATGGGGGACTTTTGGGATAGCATTGAAAATGTAATTGAGGAAAATACGTAATAAAAAATATTAAAAAAAAGAATTATAAATATGTCTCGAAAAAAGAATTATAAATATCTGATATGCAGGATACGTAATATTCAACCTCTGTGAAAGGGTCTCTTGACCCCCAAAAGGGCTCTCAGTCTACAGGTTGAGAACTGCTGCTTTAGAGACTGAGCAGATGTTTATTGGTATTAATAGACTGGTGTCAATTTTTTTTTTAGTAGGTATAGTGGTAATGTTTTTTGAGGGACGGGAAGCTTATAAAAATCTTTCCTGAATGCATACTTGAAATATTTTTGGTGTAAAAATATAAAGTCTGAGATATGTTTTAAGATAATCTTATGATGGTGAGGTTTGAAAAGCAGCTGGGAATATATATGAAAACAAATTGGACAAATGGGCTTAGCCACTGAAGCAAGTGGCCGTTCATATGCAGGTTCTTGTTTCAGGCTCCTTTATGAAGGAAATGGGCAGACAGCAAAGGCTGGAACAATGTGGAGGACTTTTAGCCACCTGGGAGTGACAACCCAAAGGGAAAAAAAAATAGATGCTCTGAACTCTAGGAGGCAGGAGGATGCCAATGGAAAGTTTCCCCAGTAAGTGTTGAGGTCTCAACCCCTTGACAAGCTGAATGCAAGAAAGGTTGAGAGCAGGCATTAAGGCTCTGAGCTCTCAGTGCCGTGATGCCTACTAATATTGGGTTTCCATAGAAGGTGTACATGGACAGGTAGCTAGCTGATGGAGAGTAAGACAAAGCTAAGAGTGTAGGTAGCAGGAGGAAGGGTCCCAGAAGCAAGAACGGTAGTGGGTTTTGAGCAGTGTGTCCCTACAGCAGTCTTCCTCTGAAGATCTGGGCTCTGACCACTGCTTACTAGAGTTAACTGATATGAAGACAGTGCTGGGCATTTATACAGGTTTAGGGAGACTCTTGTTAGCTACACATACACAAATGATGTGAAGAATTGGGATCAAATAATGGAAAGCCCATAAAAGCCAGAGAGTACCTCTGTTAGCTGCTACTCTGTCCCCTCTTTCCACTCCCTCAATGCAGAGGGAGGTAACCTAGGTTTTCTCCATCCATTGCTCCCTCCCCCCATCACTCCTATTAGTACTAACTGAGATATATATATATATATATATATGTGTATATATATATATACATATATATACATATATATATATACACATATATATATATACACATATTTGGAAATGTTTCTGAGTAAAAGGAAATTGGTCATTTGTTTATTGAAACAGAGTGTAGCCAGGCAATAGTGACACATGCCTTTAATCCCAGCTTCAGGGAGAAACCCTATGTTGAAAAAAATAAAAATAAATAAATAAATTTGGAGGATACTACATAAGCCCTCTACCACTGACTTACCTCCCTTTTCATGCTCAAAATGTGTAGTTATTTCTTTTATTAATTTTTAATTTAAAATGTATTTTAATATTATATTATTCCAGTGGAATGTCACTGTATATAAAGTACACTCCAGAGCAGGTCCCATGGACAATTTGAGACAGGGTTTCTCTGTGTAGCCCTGGCTGTCCTGGAACTCACTCTGTAGACCAGGCTGGCCTTAAACTCATAGAGATCCACCTGCCTCTGCCTCCCAAGTGCTGAGACTAATGGTGTGTGTTACAACCTCCCGGCTATTTTTTTGTCCATTTTTCTTATTCTTTTTTGTGGTTGTTGCTTTTCCTGTTTGTTTGTTTGTTTGTTTGTCTGTTTTTGTCTTTTTGAAGGAGAGAGAAAGAACATGAAGTTGGGTGCGTAGGAAGATAAGGAGGAGTTGGAAGAGGGGAAAGAATATTATCAAAAACATATAAAATACAAAAAATATATTCTTTTTTTTTTGGTTTTTCGAGGCAGGGTTTCTCTGTGTAGCCTTGGCTGTCCTGGAACTCACTTTGTAGACCAGGCTGGCCTCGAACTCAGAAATCCGCCTGCCTCTGCCTCCCGAGTGCTGGGATTAAAGGCGTGCGCCACCACGCCCGGCTCCAAAAAATATATTCTTATTGTGTTTGAATGATGTGGGGTAGATCACTGCTGTGGTGTTCATATGGTGGTCAGAGGACAACTTTGTGGAGTTGATTCTTTTCTTCTACCTTTATAGGGGTTCAGGGCATCAAACTCAGGTTATCAGATTTGCATGGCAATCGCCTCTACCCACTGAACAATCCTGCCAATCTTAGGGGTTTTGTTTTGTTTGTTTATTAGTGTGTGGAGATTTTTTGTTTTGAGATTTTCGTTGTTGTTTGGTTGGTTTTGGTTTTTTGTTTTTTTGTTTTTTTTGAGACAGAATCTTTGCTATGTAGCACAGGCAATTTTAGAACTCAACACATAGCCTAAGCTGGCTTCAAACCTATTATCTTATTGTCTGTTCTTAAGGAGTTACAAATATTTACAACTGTGCCTGTGGGTGGGAGGGGGAGGTAGTTTTGTTTATTTGTCTTTAAAGATTCTTTCAAACATTGAGTTAAGCCCTGAGTATATATATATATATATATATATATATATATATATATATATATACATATATATACATATATATACATATATATATACACACACACACACACACACACACACACACATATATATATATATCCCTGGCTGTCCTGAAACTCACTTTATAGACCAGGCTGGCCTCGAACTCAGAAATCCGCCTGCCTCTGCCTCTGCCTCCCAAGTGCTGGGATTAAAGGTGTGCGCAGCCCGGCAAGTATATTTTTACATATAAATCCATACACATTTTTGTTTGGTTCTAGAGTCCTAGAATGTCCCATCAAAGGGTACTTAGTCCCTACCCTGAGGCTCTATTTGAAGGCTTTGGAACCTTTAAAAGCTTAGGCAAGTAGAAGTAGGTCACTGTAGCTGTGTCCATTAAGGGATATACGGTCCCTTCTTGTCTCCTTTGCTCCCAGGACAACATGAACTACCCAGCACCCCAGCATCCTCTGCCGTGTGCTCCCTGCCCTGCTGTGCTGATGCCTTTGCCACAGGCCAAAAGGCCAAAACTGTGAGCCCAAATCAACCTTTCCTCTGTTTCCATTGTTTATTTCAGCTGCCTGGCACAGAGACATACGACTAACAAAGAAACCAGGTAAAAATGAGGCAGAACTTCCTGCTGCATAATCTGCAACTGAGTCCCATTGTGTGTGTGTATGTGTATGTGTGTGTTCCTGTGTCTATGTGTTTGTATATGGATATATATGGGGGTGTGTGATATATGTATATGTGTTTATATGTGTTTATGAGTGTATGTGTTTGTATATGAATATGTGTGTATGTGAGTTTGATGTGTAGGTATGTGTTTGTTTATGTATGTGTTTGTATATAGGTATATATAGGTATGTATGTGTGATGTGTGGTATATGTTTGTATGTGTCTGTTTGTATGTGGGTATATATATGTATGTATGAGTATAATATGTATGTGTTTTGGTACATGTGTGTGTTTATGTGTGTATGTGTTTGTATATGGATATGTGTGTGTGGTGTGTTTGTTTACATGTGTGCTTTTGTTTATGTGTGTAAGTATTTGTATATGGGCATACAAGCTTTGTGTGTGTGAGTGTATGTGTTCACATGCACATGTGGAGGTAGGGACAACAACTTGTAGAAGTCACTTTTCTCCTTTCACCATGTGGGAACTGGGGATCAAACACAGACCATTAGCCTTGGTGTCAGAATTGGGAGCCATCTCACCAGTTCCAAACGATAGCACCATCTTCAACACAATGCATTAAGCATCAGTGTCTCCCCAGTATTCTCTGTGATAAACATGTGGATTTCAAAGAGGGTGGGGCAGGCACTGACTGCTCTTCCACAGATCCTGAGTTCAAATTCTAGCAACCACATGGTGACTCACAACCATCTGTAATGAGATCTGATGCCCTCTTCTGG
This sequence comes from Mus caroli, assembly GCF_978045245.1. Taxonomy (NCBI): domain Eukaryota; kingdom Metazoa; phylum Chordata; class Mammalia; order Rodentia; family Muridae; genus Mus; species Mus caroli. Next base: position 146,122,646 of record NW_028227260.1, on the reverse strand, counting down.
GGTGTCTGAAGACAGCTACAGTATAGTTACATTAAATAAATAAATAAATAAATAAATAAATAAATAAATAAATAAATAAATCTTTTTAAAAAGATGTGGATTTCAAAGAGACAGACCAGGAAAGTTCTTAATATAGGTCTATGGAAGGTGGCCTACACATGCTTTCTATTACTTGGCCATCTGAGCCCAGGCCTGAGGTGGGACAGGGTGCAAGGTAGTCTCCAGCCCCAACTCCTGAGCAAGTGGCCTCGGCCTCTAGTGTCACTGTAGGAGTTCCTTGGCATGAGTCAGTGATTCTCAAAAATAATTTAGGAGACCAAATTAGGTCATCTATTTTTAATTATTGTGGTTATTCATTTGACAAATTATAATTCAATGCCACTCTCAGATACAATAATTCTTGAGACCTGAAGAGCTGGCCATGTGTTCTTTGGAGTTTTTTTTTTGTTTGTTTGTTTTGTTTTTTTAATTCTTCACACTGAAGGCACGACAGAGTTCCTCACACCCTTTAGCCAACAATGCTGACTCTCACATTTTCTGACCTTATCTAAAACACAGTCCAAGAGAGTAGCTTATTTTTTTTAGTGTGCATTATTCAAAGCACAAAGACCTCTATTTTGTGAAGGAAACGTTTCCAAGAGCTTAAAAAAAAAAACACCCTCAAAGTTAGCAACAAATTTGAGCAGTATCTAATTAAAGCATTTACAGTAAACAACTGACTGATCAAGACAACTTAAAACCTGCTTATTTTTCCATTGAAAGTGGATGTAATCTTCAAATCACAAGCCTGCCTGGGCATCACTACCACGCAATAGGATGGCTTGCTGATTTTTACTAAAGAAAAAAATGTGGCAGTCAGTGTTGCTCACAGTTTTTCTTTGTGTAGAATTCCTTGGAATTATATCAAAAGCCAACCTTTTAAAAACAACCCCCATACACAATCATAGGTGCTTCTAAGTTTTTGGTTCATTTTGCTGTTGGTAAGAGCCCAGCTGAGATGGGAATGCAGCAGAAAAAAAAAAATGCACACTGGCTCTTTGACCGTGGCCCAGGAAGCTGTGTCAGAGAAGTCTGGGTTTCTACTATACAGCCAAATAAATTCTTGAGTGGGAGGGGGGATGAGGAGTGGGTGGGGGTGGGTTGGCCATTATACTTCTGGCTCTTTCTGAGATTCTGAACACATTCGAACATACAACTAAAGGCCTGGGATCACCGTGGTAATGAAAACCATCTAAAGGAGCTCTTTGAAATAGCATCTCTGGCCATCAGGCCTAGCTCGAAGTCTGAATTTATTTACAGTTTTGGTCTTGCCTTGCAGGGTTACGAACTATAAGAGATAAAGCAAAAGCCTAAGCTAGTTGTGGTGGCCAACACCTGTGAAACATGCTGAAGAGGCAGAGGTAGACGGTACATCGTCATAAATTCATACAATGATCTGCATGTATCCTAGGGTACCCTATCTGTTTGAGATCATCATCAACCAGCCTGGGCTACACTTGGGGCCAATGAGAGGCGCTTTCAGCCAAGAGCAAGTTCCTGAGTTCAATCCCTGAGATCCACATGAGAAAGGGAGTAAAATCGACTCCTTAAGTTGTCCTCTGACCTACACACACACACACACACACACACACGTTTTAGTGTATACATGCATGCAAACCCACACTCACACATGCACACACATACATATATGAATACATGTAAAGGGAAAAAATGAGAAGGCTATAGAATCCAGGGAGTGTGTACTTAGAGATGTAGCTCTGGTTCAAAGTTTTGGAACTGGGTGACTCCTGGAGCATGGGGCCATGAGTCTTGTGGTAGACTGTTTTCACCCCCACCATGGTATTTACTAGACATCCTAATTTCTAGAGCCCCATTACAGAGAATGAACTGCCTTTGTCTCAGCTTACCACTGTGCTCAAAGACCAGGTTTGTTTCGATGCTGGTGAATTATGTCAGCTTCCTAGTGAACATGCAACGCTCCCTACTTTACCAGTGACCATTCCTAACTTGCTTCAAGCCCCTTCCTGACCTTTTCAAGACAGTTCCCAACTCAGTCCAGATAGTTCCTGACTTATTTGGACTTCCCACTTTCTTGAGATTCTTCCAGACCCATTTGTGATTCTTCCTGACTTGTGTAGAACAAACTCTTGTAGACATGTCGAATACCTTTCCTGATGTAGTTCAGACTCAATCTAGGGATACTGACATCTTCTGAACATGGTTCAGGTGATTCTTGATGTACCTGAGTGTCTCCCTATCTGTTTGAGATGCTTCTAGCTAGATATATGTAAAATTCTTGACAACTTGGAAACTCATTCTGATTAGTCATCTGTTGTGGCTTAGATATGAAATGTCCCTCCAAAAGACTTATGTATAAAAGAGTAGGTTCCCAGCCGGTGGCACTATTTAAGAGGTCTTGGCAACTTTAAGAGGTGAGGTTTGGTTAAAGAAAGTAGGTCACTGGGGGTGAGGCGGGGCGGGGGGAGGGGGTTAGGGGCTAAGTCCTGTTCTACTTCCTGTCTGTACATGCTTCTACCACAGTGAGATTCTACCTAAACCACAGGTCCAGAATCAATGGAATCAAGGACTACAGACAGAAACTGTGAGGCAAGGTAAGCTTTCTCCATTCAAGAGGTTCCTCTTAGATATTTAGTTACAGCAATGAAAGTCTACCAACTGTCTTTTTCAGAATTCTTGGTTAACTTTCCTGACATATATAAGACCACCCCGATGTGTTGTGGCTGTGCCCATCTGTTTGAGACTCTTCAAACACCTCCTAATTTATTTCGAAAAGATTTATGACATGTCTGAATCCATGCCTGATATTTTAGATTCAACCTGACCTGTTTGAGCCTTTATAATAGCTCATCTAACAGCTTTCCTAAGAAACTTTTCGACATCTTTGAGAGCCTAAGTTGTTTGAAACCCTGATTGATTTAGTGGATGAATTTCCTGGTGTAGCTATCTAAGACTCTTTCTAATATATTAGCAAATCTTATTGACTACTGGAGCTATGCGTTATGACTTCCCCATAAAATATTTGAGACTTTCTTGACTTGCTGAGACTCTTCCTAACAACTCGAGGCCCATCATGAGATAATGAGAACTTCATATCAGTTTTAGATCGTTCCTTTTGTGTTTGAAATCATCACTTGCCTAGTGGACACTATTTCTGATTCGTTAAATGCCTTTCTTACATGGCAGAGACACTCCTTAGGGTGTTAGAAATAGCGACTGAGGGCTGGTGAGATGGCTCAGTGGGTAAGAGCACCCGACTGCTCTTCCGAAGGTCCAGAGTTCAAATCCCAGCAACCACATGGTGGCTCACAACCATCCGTAACGAGATCTGGCGCCCTCTTCTGGAGTGTCTGAAGACAGCTACAGTGTACTTACATATAATAAATAAATCTTTAAAAAAAAAAAAAGAAATAGCGACTGATATAATTAATCTCTTCCTGTGAGTCTGAAACCCTTTAGATAGATCAAAGGCTCTTCCTATAGTAAGCCCTTTTCTACATGTCTGAGATGTGTACAGATGACTTTCACACTCTTCCTGACTTGTTTATTATCATGTCCAGAGTCTCTGTGACACTTAAGAGAACTTGTAAACATGTTGGACATCTTTCCTGACTGCTTAGGCCTGTTTCTGATGACTCAAAGATACTCTGTAGTTTGTCTGATACCCTCCATGTATAGATTCCTCTTATGTGTTTGAGATTCTTCCTATTTTAGTATTTCTGCTCAGCCTAATGATTGTGCCATGCCCCCTGACACTTATAAACCCATTTGTGACACAGTTGTACCCTTTCCCAATATTCAAGACACTGCAGGGCATGTTTGACATCCTAGCTGCTTTTTTGAGAGCCTTCAGATTTACTGACAGATCTGAGAACTTTCTTGACTCTGTGGGTGTGGCCCATTCCTGACATTTTCCCAAGTCCTCCTGCTTTGGGTGAGACTATTCATGACATGTTAGACATCTCTTCTGAGTTACTTGAGAGCCTTTACAACTTATATGAAAGCTTCCCCTGGCATACCTGAGGCTCTTTCGAAGGTATCTGGGGCTCTTTCTCCCAGTTAGAGATGCACATTGACTTGTTTGGAGCTTATCTTAATCACCCAGAGAAACTTTCAGACTTGTTGGATGAGATTCCTAATGCCTTTAAGACATTCCCCGAAAACATAGCACTTTCTAACATTTTGTTACACCGTTGGGTGTCTTTAAGGTTACTCCTGACACATTTAAGACCCTTTTTGATATGGTGACATTCTTTGTTATACCTAAGACACTTCCATTCTAAGACCCTTCCTGACTTAATTACAACCCTTTTTAAAAAACACTTTTTATTTTCTGTGAATGAGTGTTAGCTTGCATGTATGTATGTGCATGGTATGTACCTGGTACTCACAGAGACCAGGTGAAGATGTTGGATTCCCTGAAACTGGAGTTACAGATGGCTGTGAGCTAGATGTGGGTGCTGGGAACTGAACTGCAAGAGTATCAAGTACTCTTAACTGTTGAGTCATCTCTCTAGCCAAATTATAGCCCTGAGTTGCTTTGAAAACTTTCCTGATTTATTTGAGATATTTCTTGATATGTTTGAAAACTTTCCTGTATATTTTAGAATGATACTAAAAAGTTTTAGATACCATCTTCCATGACTCTCTCAGTCAAATACCTACTTGGACTGGATTGGGAACTGGTCTGTTATATCTAGGACATATTTTAGGTTCTTCATGATATGTAAGTACCTCCATTACTTATATAAAATAGTTTCTGATATCTTAGAGACATTCGGTTGCTCTTCTAAAACTTACCAACACTCTTCATATAACTTCATGACTTGCTTGACATTCTTACTTGACTGCAGATAATTTTTCTGACTTGTGACTTATATAGAGGTCTCTTTGTGTCTGTCTGCTTGAGGCAATCAGTGACGTATTTCAACTTCTTGTTGATTACTTTGGGCCTTTCTGGGCTTGTTTGAAAAGATTGTTGATAGAATTCAATTTCTCTTCTCACTTGTGATAGTTTCTGAGACTATCCAGACACTTCCCAACATGTTTAAAAATCCTCCTTGGAATATTTCAGGCTCCTTCTTATCTTATTGAGAGCCTTACATACTTAAGACTACATGCTGTCAGAATTCTTATTGAGATACTACAATCTTTTCTGCCTGGCATGAGATATTCCCAAAGTCATGTGAGCCTCATGGTGAAATATTCAAGACCCTTAAAGATGTATTTGAGACTGTAACTGATCCTTACTGATCAATTTCATGCCCCTCTGATGACTTTGAGATTCTTCCAATCTGATTTGAGAAGATCGACCATATAGTTCAGACCCTTACCCTTCTTGAGAATACTTTCTGTCCTGCTTCCGAAGTAACCTGTCCTGTTTAAAGGCACTTCTTGAGGTATTTGAGACTTTTTGATGATGTTGAGGCCCTTCTCTGTTGTTTCTGAAACCTTTTCTGGGTATTGTGACTTTTCTTGAGATACCACCAAACCTTATTGACTTGGGTGTTATCGTTCCTGAAGGATTCCAGATCCTCAGCTGTCTTGTTGGAGATGCTTTTTGATGCACATGAGACCATTCTGGATTTGTTCAAGCCTTCTTCTATGTTAAAGACACTTCCTGACATGTTTGCTATGACATGGCATTCCTGACATGTCTGTGAGAGTCTTCTTGCTGTCTCTGAGATACCCCTGACTGTTCCAGCCCATAATGGCATCTATGAGGCATTTGTCTCCTTCAATCATTCCTTTTCCTTAACTGGATATTTGAGACCCTTCATGTGGCTTTTGTAACTCTGTCATTCAGGAGATCTTTTTTTTAATAAGCTTGAGACTGTCTGCCTTTCTTGAGAACCTTCCAGATGGGTTTGAGAGTTGTTCACAGGGATTTGAGGCTTTTCCTTTAGTTTGGAAAACCTCACTGACTTACACGTGGCTCGTCTTCACTACTTAGATAAAGTTCTGGATTTGTCTGAGATGCATACTTAGGTTAAGAGGCTTAATGTCTGTTCTGTAAGCTCTTGAGAACTTTGAGACTCTTCTTGTTGTATTAGGAAACTTCTCAGGCTAGTCTGAAATCCTTCACTGTTCACTTAAAACCTTCTTTAAAAGGCTTTAAAGACCCTTCCATAGGTATGCAGGCCAGGTTTTTTTCCTCCTTGAGGCCTTTGGTTACATACTTTCTGATGACTTTTAGACCTTTTGGAGTTATTTGAGACGATTTTTGATGCAAGTGAACTGTACCTCAGTGTGTGCAATCCTTTCTGATGTGGTTGTTGCACTTCCTTTCTTACCAGAGATTCTTCCTGCCAGTTGGAGGCCATTCCCGATGTGTGCACATTCTAGATCGTATCAGGTAAATCTTTTTAAAAAAGAAAAAGGAAGAAAGGAAGGAAGAAGAAAAGGAGGGAGAGATAAGGGAACTCTGCTTTGGATATTCCCTGATAAAGACACTTCCTGAGTCTTCATCTGTCATCTTTGTGACATCTCCTAACATATCTGAGACCCTTCTCATGTATTAAGGAAGTGTCCCCCATATACTTCACACTCTTCCTGATGGTATGGGCCTCAAAACTGTCAAGAAAATATGACAGAAAGACTCCCAAGTAGCAATCAAGTGCTTCCAAGCCATCACAGGCAGCTGCAAACACAGTAGGAATAGCTGAGGAGCTTCTCTAGCAACTCATAGGAGGCCTTTCATAGTGTCCTTAAGACATTTGCCCATTTATTTGCATCTGCTATTGCCAAATTTATAGCTTTTCCTTGTGCTCTTAAGAACCTTTCCTATGGTTTAAGAGAATTCAGACCCCCGTTTCATTTGGGGACATATGCTGGTATATCCACTGTATTTGAGACTCTAATAACACTGAAGGCCCCTTCAGAGAGAAATCAATACTCTGACTTGCCAGAGACTCTACTTGAGTCCCTTTCTGGAATTTTTGAGACCTATACTTATTTCTTTGAGACATTTTTGTGACAAGTTTGAAGCTTCTTGGCATATTCATAATAAGAATCCAGGCTATGCAAGATTGTTCCTTTCCATTGGAGACATTGACTGACCTACTTGCAAGTCTTCCAGTTACTTGTTTGAGGTGACTTGTGATAGTCTTGGGGCATCGTTCTCTGTGACACTGTTGCCAAGGTTGAGACTGTTGGGCCTTATGTAGTCTAATGAATTTGAACTTTCTATGCAGTCTCCCTCCCAAGGACTTCATTACAAGCACACTCCATCATACTCAGCTTCAGAGTTCTGTTTTAAACTCTGCTGGACAGAGCTAAGACCCTTCTTTTCCAGTTTTAGGCCTTCATGAATTAAGTCAGTCTTCTCCTGTTATATTAGAGACTTAGTCAGACCATGAGGCTCTTCCTGTTTGACAAAATGACTCCTGATATTCTTTTTTTTTTTTTAAGATTTATTTATTTATTATATGTAAGTACACTGTAGCTGTCTTCAGACACTCCAGAAGAGGGAGTCAGATCTCATTACAGATGGTTGTGAGCCACCATGTGGTTGCTGGGATTTGAACTCTGGACCTTCGGGAGAGCAGTCGGGTGCTCTTACCCACTGAGCCATCTCACCAGCCCGACTCCTGATATTCTTGTGACTCTTTGAGACTTATTGCTTCCTTTCCTAATTATCAAAGACCCTTTCTGATATTTTTTAGACCTTTTTTAAACAGGTCAGTGATCTTTTTAAATTATGCGATACTCTTCCTGTAAGTTTGAGAACCTTTTGTGACATATTTAAGCCAATATCTTCAGCCCTTTTCAGCTCTTACTGGTATATTTTGAATTTTTATACATTGGAGCCATTAGAGATCAGTTCAAGAGTTATTTATAATGTGTTAGCACACTTCTTTTGTGGGGCAGTGGTGCCATGCACCTTTAATCCCAGCACTTAGGAGGCAAAGGCAGGATCTCTGTGAGTTTGAGGCCAGCCTGGTCTACAGAGCAAGTTTTAGGACAGCCAGAACTGCACGGAGAAACCCTGTCTTGAAACAAAACAATGAAGACATTTTCTCTCATTTTGAGAATGTTTAGGACATATTTGGGACACTTCCCGATATATTTGAATCCTTTCTTTATAATTGAGATCTGTCTTGTTTGATCTGTGACCCTTTTTGAAGTAATTAAAATTCTTATCACATAGCCCAACAATTCCTCTCCTAAGTATATACCCTAGAGAAATGAAACCTGTTGTTCAAACAAAAATGTGTACTGAAACACTCAGGACGCTGGCATGATTCATGATAGTCCAAAAGTGTAACTAACCCCAGTGTTTATCATCTAATGAATGGGCAAGTGAAGTACACCCAGAAGATGAAATAATCCTCGGACATATTTAAAAAAAAAAAGAAGTGAAATATCAGTACCTTGCAGATCTGAAAAGTTATACTAAGAGACAGAATCTAGACAAAAAGGTCATGAGTTAGATGACTCTATTTAAAAAGAATGTACAGGATAGGTGATTCTATAAATATAAAAAGACTAGCCATTGGTACTGTCTGGAGTAGGGAGGAATGAAGAATAGGGCTTATAGATATTGGGGTGATAATAAAAATTCTGGATTTAGGTGGTAGTGATGTATGTATTCAAGGCACTACAAGATTGCTAGAACTGTGCTCCTTAAAGTGATAACTTGTACAGCATATGGAGTATATATCAATAAAATCCATTACAGAAAAACAGCTTAATATTTTCTTTCCCTCTTCCTTCCTTCCCTCCCTTCCTTTCCTTCCTCCCTTCCTTTTTCCTCCCTTTCATTTCTTTCTTTCTTGACAGAATTTCCTCAGGTATGCCAGGCTGGCCTGGAACTCCTAATGGAGCCCAGGTTGTTTTCAAACCCATAGCCCTCTTGCTTCAGTCTCCTTTAGCCTCCTGAGTGCTGGACTATAGGTATGTGCCACAACACCCAGCTGACTTTTAAAAGGCTCTTTCTGATGTATTTGAGGATCTTGTTGATATATGTTAGCCTGACTTTTAAAATTCTTTTGAGACATTTCCAGAAGTTTTTGAGACCCTTTTTTGTTATTTGAGGGCATTCTGCTTTGATTAAGACCCTTCTTGAGCCGGGCGGTGGTGGTGCACGCCTTTAATCCCAGCACTTGGGAAGCAGAGGTAGTGGATTTCTGAGTTCCAAGCCTGCCTGATCTACAGAGTGAGTTCCAGGACAGCCAGGGCTACACAGAGAAACCCTGTCTCAAAAAAAAAAAAAAAAAAAACCCTTCTTGGCATATGTCATAGCCAACTGTTAGCAGAATATAAGATTCTCACTGCTGAAAACCCAGGAGACAGAATTTAATGGGAGGAAAGAGGTTTAAGACTCCTCCTAAAGAAAATAGAGGAGACTTTCTTGCTATAGGATATTTGACCCTATTTCTAGTTGTGATGTGGCTCGTCCCTTAGCACACACCTTTAATCCCTCTGGCTGGGATACAGACTTGCCCTTAGTACTCATCTTTAACCCCAAACAATGAAGGTAAAGTTAGTCCATAGAAGGAAGCACCCATGTTCAAAAGTGATATCTGATTGAGTGGCAAACAAAGTGATGAATCAGAGAAAGATTTGACAAAATAGGATATGCCCAGCTCTCAGGAGAAGAGAGAGGAAAGGAAAGCTACTTAAGAGAGAGACAGACAGTACAGGAAGAAGTGAGTATAGTACAGGAATACAGTTGAGTTAGTAGATCAGCACAGAGAGAGAGAGAGAGAGAGAAGGAGGCAGGTTTACCAGGTCATTTATAAAGAGGCAGGTTGGCGGGAATTTTACAGAGATAGATTGAAGAGAGAACAAGCTAGACACAGGTAAAGTAGAATGAGCCAGAGAATAAGGAGCCATAAGATTAGAAAGGATTGCTAAAGTTACATTGAGGCCAAGCAGAGCAATTCAGAGTCGGAGAAAAAAAAGCCAGACTGAAGCAGTCAGCTTGGAGAGGAGTATGAGCCAGAACAGCTAAGTTGAACCAGCCAGCTAGAGTTCAGAAAGAACAAGAAAGATTGAACTTATTCACCAGCAAACCTCCAGACAACAATTACAGCAGGACAATAAGAGTTACTTTTATAGTTTCCTGTCTTAAATCTCTATCTTAGGACCAGGATAAAGTCTCTTCTGGGAAACACAGGGGTTTCAGTGAGACAATGGGCAGGGAATCTCCATTTTGGGCAAAGTCTTTTCTTGAGATTATCATCTCCTTACTCTCTTCTTCACAAGCAAATGAAGCTTAGCTCTGAGCATCTTATGAACATACTGTTTGTGTGGCATTCTACGTTCGAAGGGATACCTCATAGTACATCCTCTCTTCTGCTCACAAGAATTAATTTGTAAAAAAATAAATAAATAATGTGTTGGTCTGAAAAGAACCAGGAAGTGCCTGGAAGTTGAGGTTCAAGGTCCCTATCCATTCTATTTTATTGAAGACAGGGTCTCTCTATATAGCTCTATAAGGCAATTCACAGGAGCAAGGATTTGGGAGAGGAATTAACAGTTTCTGCCAGCTCTGTTTACCTACAGCACATATCAGCACTTCTATAGCAAGCATTGAGTTAAATCCAGTGACAATGAAAATTTTTCTTTTCTTTTTCTTTTTTAGATTTATTTATTTTATACATGTGAACACACTGTTGCTGTCTTCAGCCACACCAGAAGAGGGCATCAGATCCATTACAGATGGTTGTGAGCCACCATGTGGTTGCTGGGAATTGAACTCAGGACCTCTGATAGAGTAGTCAGTGGTCTTAACCGCTGAGCCATCTCTCCAGCCCCAATGACACCTTTTCTTTGAGCCAACTTTCATATGCAAATAAAATACAGTGACTTTTCTTATATTTTCCTGGTCTTGTAATAAAAAATAATTTTCTGCTCAATTACCTGTACTTTTCACAAAAAAATAACTTTGGATGCTGTCTCAAAGAACCAAAAGAGTGAGTCTTATAAGAAAGGAGCTCATTTTTTCCCTCTAGACATATGTAGTCTGGGGCTGCTCTGTTCTTCCTTATTATGGAGCTGACATTCCCAGATGACACATTATCCACATAGTTTATGATCACTATGTCCCTTTCTAGCCAGCAAGTAATGGGAAAAGGTAGCAAACTGCTTCTCTGAGGAGGGTCCAGCCCATTGTAGATGATGCCATCCCTAGGGTTCTATAAGAAAGCAGGCTGAGCAAGCCATGATGAACAAGCCAGTAAGCAGCAGCCCTCCATGGCCTCCATCAGCTCCTGCCTCCAGGTTCCTGCCCTGTTTGAGTTCCTGTCCTCCCTTCCTTTGGGGATGAATAGCAATGATATGGTGGTATAAGCCAAATAAACCCTTTCCTCCAACTTGTTGTTGGTTATGATGTACGGTCGAGGCAAGAGAAACCCTAAGCCAGAACATGACCTTACACATGCACCATGAGTTCGTTTTTTTGTACCTTTGCTTAGAATGCCACCATACAGCCTGGCTCTAACAAAGCTGAAGAATGTAGTCTATGGTCTGAGAAGTCATTTACCTTCTTAAAATGAGAGTTTTAACCACTGACAGCAACAGACAAAAGAGGAAACAAGAAGGGCTCTACCACCCATAGCCTCCCATTTGAACCTGGGGAATTTTCAATTATGCACCCCCAACCCCAAAAATATTTCCCTATGCCGGGCAGTGGTAGTGCATGCCTTTAATCCCAGCACTTGGGAGGCAGAGGCAGGCGGATTTCTGAGTTCGAGGCCAGCCTGGGCTACCAAGTAAGTTCCAGGACAGCCAGGGCTACACAGAGAAACCCTGTCTTGAAAAACCAAATATAGCCGGGCGGAGGTGGCGCACACCTTTAATCCCAGCACTTGGGAGGCAGAGGCAGGCGGATTTCTGAGTTCGAGGCCAGCCTGGTCTACAAAGTGAGTTCCAGGACAGCCAGGGCTATACAGAGAAACCCTGTCTCGAAAAACCAAAAAAAAAAAAAAAAAAAGAAAAACCAAATATATATATATTTCCCTATGACATAATAAAAAACAGGACTTCCCCCCAACACACACACACACACACACCTTTCTCTTCCTTAACTTGATAGCACTCACAGAAAAAAAATATTTTATTTTTTTTTATTTTTATTTTTATTTTAAGCAATGAAAGCTAAGTTGTCGGGTAAGGCTGTTAGAACCAAAGGCATGTATTTGTAATTAAGAAATGCCCAGGGCTATTAGAAAAGTACTTAACAACTACTGTGCACTTTGTAATTGAGTGCAGGGAGGAAACGCACAGAACACTGAAAATGCAGGACAGAATCAGACCACCATCTGGCTGTGAATAATTTATACATCTTAGATACCTGCAGATCAGGCAGGTCAGGCCCAAGTCATATGCTGCATCCAAGTAAAAAGAAACCCTTCAAGCTTTGTGTCTTTGCACCCGACTTGAAGTCTAATAACAGCTTTGAGCACATGCAGGAAAGGCGACTATTACAAAAATGAATATCATTCTTGATTTAAAAAAAAATACACTGAGGATGGAGGCTAGAGTGATGGCTCAGTGGTTAGAGCACAGATCGCTTTTCTAGAACCTCCAAGTTTGACTGCCACCACCTCCGTCAGGTAGCTCCCAACTGCCTGTTATTCCAGCTCCATGGGATCTGAAGCCTCTGGGCTCCCATAGGTACCCACACTCACACACAAATAAGTCTTTTAAAACTATATACAAAACAAAGGCTCATCAAATTAAGCTCAATACTCCACAGTTTTACTTTCTACTTTCATAATATAGATAGATATGATTTTATGTGACTATATAAAATCTAGGGACTGCAAATAGAGAAAGTACGTAATACTCGTCTAAGACTGGCTTAGTTTGTTTTATGTGACATAGCCTCCCTTTGCTCTGTGACTGAAAAAAAAAATCCTTTTCCTTATCCACTCCACCCCCTCCACTGACAGACACCTGGGCTGGTTCTGTAACTCAGCCACTGTGACTAGCCCTGCAGCAAACACTGATGAGCAAGCATCTATGTCATATGATGACTTGGAACCTTTTGCCTAAATATCTAGGGGTAGAACAGCTGCCTTATACTGTTGTGTGTGTAGATCTAGTTTTAGCAGTTCTTTTGGAGGGAGGAGGGGTGTTGGATTGGTTTGGGTTTTTTGAGACTGAGTCTCATTATGTGGTCCTGACTGGCCCAGAACACACTCTGTAGACCAGCCTGGCATCAAGCTCACAGAGATCTGCCTGCTTCTGTCTCCTGAGTGCAGGGGAATTAAAAGCATATGTCAACATACCCAGCCCTATTTTCCATTTTCTTTTAAACTTCTGTAGTGGCTAGACTGTCCCCATTAACAGTGTATAAAGATTGCTTTCTGTCCAAAACTCACCAGTATTTGGGGCTGCTCTTTTCTTAATGGCTGACTGCTTTGATTTGCCCTTCTTGGATGGCTAGTAAAGACCAACATTTTTCATATGCTTTTTGGCCATATGTATTTTATCGTTTGTACCCTCTCTGTTCATTTTATTGGCTCATTTATGATGGGATTCTTTTCGTATTGTTCAGTTTTTTAGTTTGTGTACTCTGGATATGAATCCTCTGTCAGATGCATAGCTAGGACAGTTGCTCTTGAAGGGCTGTGCTTCTAATAAAGAAAATGAATGAGGCCAGGCATGGTGGCACATGTTCTTAATCTCAGCACTCAGGAGGCAGAGGCAGATGGAGGTTTGTGAGTTTAAGGCCAGCAATAGTGAGTTTCAGGTCAGCCAGGCCTACACAATGAGATTCTGTAACAAAAAAAAAAAAAAAAAGTAAAGTGGCCCTCCCCAGGGAAAAGCACACCAACTGACTTTCCAGTGCTAAACAAGTAGCCCTGTAACAGACATACAAGTAACGTTATATGAACTCAACAGGCTATATTTGGGAATATATGCATGTATGCAAATAGATATGGATGCAATAACAATTGATGAAAAAAGAAGCCACAAATGTGAAGGAAATCAGGGAGGGATATGGGCGAGCTTTGTCTGGGTAGGAGTTGTTCCAGCCCTGGACATCACAGCACACTTATTTCCCAGCGCCAGCACAGAAGCCGTGGTTAATAATAAATGTCAAAACACAACTTTACTCCCTACTTAATCCAGCTTCCTTTACTTCCTAAGGTAAAAGTTTGTTCGGTGCTGTCCTCCAAACCACATAGCCACTATCTGAAGTGCCCACTATCTGAAGAGCCCATTAAGGTCAGACCTGTGGCTTGCTACCATGGCCTTGGAGAGAGAGAAAGGACGATGGATCATTGGCTCCTAGCTTGAATTTCTAGCTATTCCTCTCAGACATCTTTATGTAATTTGCCACTAATTGTTTATGGACTTGGGGGAGGCGGTAGAATATAGAGATGGTTAACTGAGAGGGACTCCCTGTATACCACTATGAGGGACTCCAGAGTGGCTGCTTTGGGGGTTATCCATTCTCTAGGAAGTAACTTCTTACCTAAAGTAAGCATAGTAAACACATTGATTCCCCAGGGTGAACTGTGATGTCCTCACTGATTTGCCTTTCAGACCTTAAGGAAGAGAAACAGCCATTGTTCACAACTCCCACAACAGCCCACTACATTTCCTATCTGTAAATCTGTGTCCCTTCTTAGGCTATTGGCTTGTCAGTATTATCTACTGAGACAGAAAACAAGGAAAAAGCTAAGCTTTACTGAGGAAGAGAGATCAGATTTGGGCACAGTACCTTTGAAGTGACTGACAGGACTAAGAATTATTAAGCAGGTAGTTGTGTATTTGAGAAAAGACACAGTTGTGTATTTGAGAGAAAAGACATTTTGTCCTGAAGCTGTTCACAGTGTATATATATATATATATATATATATATATATATATATATATGTTTGTGTGTGTGTGTGTGTGTGTGTGTGTAGAGAGAGACAGAGAGACAGAGAGAGACAGAGAGATGAGAGATGGCATGTTTTACTTGTGAGGCAGAAAGCAAGAGCTAGGATGAAATGTTTGCAGTAAACAAGGCTACTTTCATTTAAATGAAGGGTTGGATGATCAAAATACAGTGCTCTTGCTAGGTTAAGAAGGGTGTTAGCTGGATTTTGAAGACAAAAGAATGAAGCACTGTGCTTGAGTGTGAGTGTGTGTGTGTGTGTGTGTGTGTGTGTGTGTGTGTGTGTGTGTGTGTGAGAGAGAGAGAGAGAGAGAGAGAGATCATAAGGAATTGTTTTGCCTGACTATGAAGACTAGCGAATGCCCTGGGCAGGTTGACGGCCCATGTTCCAGTTCAAGTGTAAACGAAGGCTGTCTGCTGTAAAACCAGGAGGAGCCAGTGTTGCAGATTGTCCAAAGGCAGTCTGCTGTGGAGTTTAATGTTGCTTGAGAGAGGCCTTGGTCAAGCATTTAAGTCATTAGCCAATGTCCACTCTGGTATGGAAGGGCATCTGCTTTACCCTAAATCTACCAATTTATATTAGTGTCACCCAAATCAAAAACCTCACAGGACTACCTAGAATAATTTAAACCCGGATGTCTGGATACCTTAAGGCCCAGGCAAGTTGACTCAGAACATTAAGCATCACAGGAAGGTGAGGCAGGTTACAGAAGGACTCTTTGTGCTAGTTTTTAAGGGTTTGCAAACTATTGAGGGAGGCCTGGTTTTTGGAAGGAGGGAGCCAAGAGGCAGGGAGGATGTTAAGAGATAACTGCGGTCAGATAAGAGGAAGCAGGAGCCAGTAGGGAGAGACGGGGGCAATCAATAAGATAAGACTTGGCAACTGACCACCCTTGGGGTGGGGGTAGCAGGGGATAAGGAAAGATGCCCAGAATGACTCTGCGGTTTCAAACCCCAGCACCTGGGAGGATGAAAAGCCATGGGAAGAACTGGAGAGATGGGGAGGTAAAAGAACCAATCCTTCCTGCAAGCTGCTCATCTGGAGCCTCTTCAGGTTATTCTCCTGGGCAAGTTAGCAATCAATATAAAACAATCCACTCCAAAACTGTAAATGAAAACTAGGGCAGCATCCTGCTCGCATCTGCAGGGCGATTAAACTGCCCACTTCTGCCAGTTTCTCCCGGTATAGTGACACATCTTATCGATTCTGCGTTGGTGACAGGAAATCCAGTCCTTTCATGTGACAATTGAAGAGATGATGAGAAGAAACATTGCTCAGTTCCTTTCTACATGTTCCCTGATGGACTTGTTTGTTAAAACTTGATTGCCATTTTCAATGACCAATTCTGGTCACTTTTTTCATCTTTAATGTCCTAAAGGGAGAGCAGATTCTTTACTGCTTGAGCTGTACTGTGCCCAGAAAGTGTTCTGAGTCAGAGAACAAAATGTCTAACACGTGTTACAAAGTAGAAGCAGAATTGGACGTTGCTCCATCTCTTCTGCCTTGTGGGTACTGGTGTCTGAACTTGAGTTGTCAGACTTGGTAGCAAATGCCTTTTCCTGCCTAGCCATCTCACTAGCCTGAACACTAGACTGTTAGTGAATTTCTGGGGATTGTGGCTAAGGCTAGGCTCCAGGGCTTAGAGCATTCTAGGCACGTGCTCCCCTCCACAATGACATGCCCTCGTCCATTTTGAAAATTAGATTCCCCTTTGGTTTTAGTTTCCTTGAATTTTATTTATTACATATTTTTCCATCCAGGTTGAAAAAAATATTTTTTTAAGTACAAAAAAAAAAAAACTTTGCTTTTAATGCTTTTAATGTAGGAGAATTTGGGCCACCCTCAGCCTCAACATTCTTTGGAGTTAGATGGAGGATTGTAAAGACTCACTCCCCATCTGAAGAGATGGTTTTCTTTTTAAAAAATTAATGCAATGTGTTCTTTGATGGCTTCACACATGCCCAGCATACACACTGGCCACTCTCATTCCTGCCTCTCCCCATTTTTGCTACAAACTCCTCTCTCATATTCATGTGTCATGACCCACTGTGTTTGACCAGGGCCAAATGAACGCCCGTGGGTTTGGGGCTATCTTTTCAAAGTTTGGTAGAGTTAGCAAGTGGGTTTACAACTGAAGACAAGGAGTCCCTCCTTCCCAGAATCTATTGGCCAATAGTTCAGCAGATTGAAATGTTAAAACTATTTTATTGGGGGTACAATTTACAACTAGCAAATTCACCCTTTTTAAATGAGCAACTCAAGGAGTTGGAGTTCAATTTAGTGAGTGGGGCAAACAAAATCACGAGCAAGCTTTAGAACTGTCTTACCTGACAGCCACTAACACTGTAGATTCACCCTTCCTGGACTTGGACGAAAATGGACCCATACAGTGTCTGGGGTTTTTGTTTGAGGCTGGCTGCCTTAATGATGATACTTTCAAGGTTTATCCATGTTGTAGCATATGTCAGTAATCTATTGCTTTTGATATGAAGACACTATTCCAAGAAGAGATGCTAGGATGTGGGTACTCTACCTTCTGTTTCATTGGTGCGTAGCCATGTGGATTGTTTCCACCCTTTGACTGCTATCAGCAACACTCAGATTTTAACAACACCAGATTTTAACAACACAAGTCTTTATGTGGACATATGCTTTCATCTCTCTCATGTAGATAGATGCCAGGAGTGGAATTTCTGTCTCCAAATTCGTTGTGCTATTTTCCATTATGTGGGGAACTTTCATTTCTCCACATCCACATAGCCAATGCCTGTCTTTTTTTATTGTAGCCACCCTAGGGGAATGAAGTACCTCACTGTGGTTTTGATCGTTTAGACATTTCTCTAAACACTAATATTGAACATCTTTTCCTGTGTTTATTAGCAACTTGGATGCCATCTTTGATGAAATGCCTATTCAGATCTTTTGCTCCCCTGAATTGTTTTGGCTTAGGAGTTTTGAGATAGAGTCTTCTGTAGGCAAGGATGACCTTGAACTCCTGACCCTCCTACTGCCACCTGCTAAGGACTAAGATTACGGGCATGTGCTACCACATACAGCCCCATCTGCTCTTTCCCTTTAAATTCCTTTTTTTGTGTATGTGTGCATGCACACATGTTGTGCCACATTACACATATGGAAGGCAGAGGTCAAGCAGCAGGAGTCAGTGCTCTATCATGTGGGCTTTGGGCTTGGAACTTGGGTTGTTAGGCTTCCACCTTTCCAACTCAACCACTGTGCCAGCCCCTCCTTTGCTCATTTTTAATTGCATCATAAAAGTTCTTCATTCCTGGTTGTGATTTAATGAGTCTGCATAATGTTGTCTTTGTAATTTAATGTGGCATTATGCTTCAACTCTCTTAATATTTATGTATCTTTAAAATGTATTGGTATATGCCTCTAAGTAGTCATTGTAATGGTGACTGTGCTGTAGTGCTATCCAGATTCCTTTCAATGGCTGACTGTTTTCCTCCTTTAAGAGTGTGGTCAGCATAGGCAGCCCTCAGCCACCAAATTCCTCAAGCTCTGTCTTATGGAGAGCTGCCCAAACAACTCACACCCAAAAAAGGATCAATGAGAGGGTATAAAGGTCTGACCATCCCCACCCATCTTTGGATGACTCTGAACAATCTTTCTAAGCCCAAAGTTCCCTGCAGGGTCAGCAAAGTCTATCATGAGAGCTGCGTGTGAGCTTGAGCTCTCTTTCTGGCCCATCTTGCATTCTTCTTCCTTCCATGGATATGTTTGTGGGGGCTATTAGGGGCATTGAATGATGTTCTTCAAGAGCTTTCCTTATTTTTAGAGACTATATTTCCTACTCAACATAGATCCCAACCATTTGACTACACTGGTTGTCCAGAAAGCTCTGGGGTTCCTTCAGTCTCCACCTCCTGTGTGCATGCTAGCATTCTAGACAATATGCAGACATGACCAGTCTTTATGAGAATATTGAAAACTCAAACTAGTCCTCATGATTATACAGCAGACTTATCTACTCAGACACCCCCAACCCCTTAACAAACATATTGCACATTAAACTCCATCTCAGAGACCTTCCTGAAAAAGTAAGACTGTAATTATTAGCTTTATGAGAATGCCCCTAAGGCGCTTCTGGAAAAGTCTGAGGAGTTTCAATGGCCTCTGAATGTGCACAAACATACACATGTGCTAAGTTTGCTTGATTGGCCTGCAAGTGCACATCTGACATAAGACAGAGACATAAGAAATTGTCTCTGGTGATATTGACCTTGAGAAGCATAAAGAGTAAGTCATTACCCCTGTCTGCTGCAAAGGAGACCACACTCTTAAGGTTGGAGGGTAGAGAAGAATAGCACACCAGGCAGAGTGGCACACACCTTTGATCCCAGCACTCAGGAGGCAGAGGCCGCCGAATCTCTGTGAGCTCAAGGCCAGTCTGATCTGCAGGTCTACATAGAGAGTTCCAGGACAGCCAGTGCTAAATAGAGAGACCTCTTCTCTCTCACTAGCTCTCAAAAAGATGACGATGACGACGACCACCACCACCACCACCACGACCACGACGACAATGATGGTGATGACTACGGTGAAGAAAGAACAAAAATGAATGATAAGACCTTCTAGAAGCACATTCAAGTTTTGTGGCCTTCAGAATTATTTTGATGTTAATCATTAATGATTCTGTTGTGTCCACACAGAGCAATGGAGCATGCTGTACCAGCTTGTGAGGACCTGTTTTGAACAAACACCAAGATTGATAATGTGCCCCTAAGGGGAAGCGGCTATACAGCCAGGTTCTTCAAGGATACATCAAAGGGGCAAGATGGGCCATCTTCTAGACTATATGTCCAAGGGGCAGCTAGGACACCTGTTCCCTGAAGCCTGTGTTCTACCATCAAAATGAGGATCTGTTTGTCCTTTTCATACTCTTCAGTGAGCCCAGAGTCTCCTGTATTCCTTTGATCTTAGAAAAACCAAAGCAGAACAAGCGACAATCTGAAGATAAGATGTCTGCCTTGGCAATCATTTTTTTTCCCTTGGTGCTGAGCTCAATTGTCTTGATTACTCACATCTGTGCTATTTGCAGGTGAGGCTTAAATCTGGGGGTCTCTTAGGAGCTCTTTGTAGTTGCTCGAGGTGTCTTTGAGACAGTGATCGTCTGTTCTAACCCGAGATTGGCATTCAGGCAATTGATGTACTACAAAGCCAAGGCACAGAAAATGGTGTTCATCAATAGGGATGGGCCCTCAACCAGTGTCCCCAAAGCAGCTCCAAGATATGAGCTGCTTACCCCTCCACTAAAATGAGAATGTGACCTGCTCACTCTTTTATCACTTAGAAAATAAATGGCTCTAAGTATAAAATCCAGTATATGTCAGTAAAGAAGACCGAAGTCTTGCCATTTGCAGGAAAGGTATCATGGTAAGGGATATAAGCTGGGCACAGAAAGACAAATGTCATGTGCTTCCTCTTGTGTACAGAACTCCAAAACAAAGAATGAAATAGGGAACGTTAATGTTAAAGATGATTGGAGAACTTGGGTTGGAGGGGTAGCTGTGGAGTCAGAGTATGTGATACCTACAAGTGTCAGGTTGTCAGAGGGACTCACTGACATATGACTCTTATGCTCCTTTGGTTGGTTTGGTTGGTTTGAGACAAGGTTTCCCTATGAAGCCCTGGCTGTCCTGGAACTTGCTCTATAGAGCAGGCTGGCCTTGAACTCACAGAGATACACTTGACTCTGTCTTCCGATCGAGCACTGGGATTAAAGGTATGAGGCACCATACCCAGCCAGCTATAACTCTAGAAACATTTGCTAGCTGGAAGACAGTCCTCGAAATAAAGGCATTTTCCACCCTTTGCGGCCATTTGTTGACTTCTGTTTCTCATTGGAAGATCACTTACTATATACAGAGGAATGAGTGGTCCTGTGCCATTTTGTAGAAAGTGGAAGGATTTGTCCAAAGGTGTACATTAGAGTCCAGATAGAGGCAAGCCTAAGAACCTGTGATTAACTTAGCCACCCTTAAGGTATGTTATCACAGGACTAGAGAGATGGTGTTAAGAACTTGTACTGCTCTCCACGGGAATCCAAGTTCAATTCCCAGCACCCACATCTTTGTTTCCATCACCCATGATGGCTCACTATCGCTATCTCTAAAAGATCAGATACCTCTGACATCTGCATTCATATATATACATGCATTCATGCACATGCACGCACCATACACACGTACAGATTGTCACGTGGGCCTTCATTCTGAGTTCTGACCTAGGAGGCAATATAATTGGAATCCTTTTAAAATTGTTTTTGAAACACAGCCTGCCAAACAACCAGAATTCAATCCTTGGGTTCCACTGTGGAGTAAGCAAACTAGCTCCCACAAATTGTCCTCTGACCGGCACACACTCACTATGGCCCTTCCCCAATGATAATAAATATAAAATAAAATAAAGAAAATGTGCTTTTGCTAAGCTGAATGAGGTAGCTCATGACTGCAGTCACAGCACTGCAGATGCCGAGCAGTTGGATCACGAGCTAGGGAGGGGGGCTATTTTTGCTCAGTTTGTGATGTCATTTCAGTTCTCATGGTGACAGACAGTGTACTGCACTGTGCTGGGGAAGTTTGGTTATGTCTGGAACCTAGAAGCCCCTCCCCTGTCGGGTTAGAGCTGGCAAAAAGAGAGAATTAAGCAGAGAAATTTAGTAAGATTAGCAGGCTCAGACACAGGCAGGGGTGCCCCAAAGCTCCCAGCTCCCTCCAGCTCTCCTGGGCTCTGCTCCCAGCTCCTGATGCTGGCTTAGCTCCCCAGCAGCTGCCTCAGCCACCCCCACCACTGGCCTGGCTGTCTCTCCACTTTCACAGAGCCACATTCCCGGTGGCTGGCTATACACACATAGCTTCGGTAATTTTCCTGCAAGCTCTGATTTGTCCAGATGCACACATGATTTTCCAGCAGTGGCTAGGGACTGCTCTCTAGACAGACCGTCTTTCCTGGGAGCGCGCACTTCCCCCATCTGTGGCTGGCTCTGTTTCCAGGGCTCAATCCTGAGAGTACTTACAGACTTTCTCTTACTTTAAATGAAAAATAGCACAAAACAATACTTGTTCTGGGCTGTAGGGTGGATTCCTACTTGCTATTTAGAATCTATGTATCCCATATGTTTGATTTACAGACAGGAAATAAGAGGGATTATTAAATGAGCCCTATACACAGTGCAAAGTGGGTGAAGGAATGAGAAAGGAATAACAGGAAAAAAAATTCACTGTCTTTGACCTTGTGCTTATAAAATAGAAAGATGAAACCGGAGAGGAATTGGTAGGGGAGCCATTTTGTAGACTGCACATTTTCATGGTGTTTTACAATGAGCTCAGTGCCAAAGAACATAACCTGTCCAGGCTCTATGCTGTGAATCCACTGAGCTAAAACAAAAGGGAGTGGGTCTTACTCGGAAATCTGGTCCTTTAAAGATCCATGTGAGGTTACATGTGGCTAGGAGTGAAGATTCGTAAC
Source organism: Mus caroli (assembly GCF_978045245.1). Classification (NCBI taxonomy): domain Eukaryota; kingdom Metazoa; phylum Chordata; class Mammalia; order Rodentia; family Muridae; genus Mus; species Mus caroli. The sequence continues at coordinate 146,100,297 of NW_028227260.1, read as the reverse complement.
CATTAGGAACCCCGCCTGGATTCTGCTTTGTTGTTAGAGAAATAAATCAGTGATCAATGATCCTTCCCTTCCTCATCTTAATGCCCTGGCCTTGCAACCAGGAAAGGAATTATTTCTAGAGTTTCCAATAGAAAATGTTGCTGCTGAACCTGTGTGTGTGTGTGTGCGTGTGCGTGTGTGTGAAGACCTCTGTCTTGTTTTTTTTTTTTGTTTTTGTGTGTGTGAAGACCTCTGTCTTGTTTTTTGTTTTTGTTTGTTTGTTTGTTTGTTTGTTTTGAGACAGGGTCTTTCCTGAATCTGGAGCTCACCCTCTTTTGGCTGGGCAGTGCATCCTGGGATTTGTCTGTCTCCTTGTCATGCCGCGATCCCCTTGCTGGACTTTTCTGTGGATGCTGGGGCTCTGAACTCATGTTCCCGAATTTGCACAGCCAGCAGTTTATACACTGAGCCCAACATTGAACCCATGTCATAGGAACTTATAAGTATGTAAATGTCCCACGGCCTTTGTTCTTTCAGGGCTAGCCTTGTTCATCCCAACCCTTCCACCCTCACCCAGTTAAAACATGCCTGCCTCAGGTGGCTGGTCATTTTATCAAATAAGAAGTGGCTGACTTTGTTAATTTTCTTCCCCTACTCTGAATTAATAAGCCTGGCTCACAGAGCAGTAAAATTTTATTTCCACCAAGCAAATACAAATTTCTTTCTCCTTGGCTGATTTTTAAAAATCTTCTACTTCTTGTGCCTAGAACACCCACTTACTTACTGCCCACAGAAGTGAAGCTGAAAAGAGGTCAAAGAGTAGGAAACAATCATAGACTGGTCCCCTGCAGGGAACCTTCTCCCCTGCTATGGATTTACCTCTACACACTTATGGAGGTCCCTGTGCAAAGGAGATAACTACCTGCCCTCGAGAACCCAAATAAGCGATCTTGCACTGGGCATGGTGGTACATTGCCCTCAGCATTCCAGAGGCTGAGAGAGATTGGTGAGTTCAAAGTCAGCCTTGGCTACAGAGTGATACCTTCCACACACCAAAAAAAAAAAAAAAAAAAAAAGGAAGAAGAAGGAAGATGGGGCTAGAGATGGCTCTGTGTTTGAGTGCTTGCTGCTCTTACAGAGGACCTGAATTTATATCCCAGCAACCATGTTGGGTGGCTTATAACCACCTGAAACTCCAGGGAATCCTACACCTTTTTCTGGCCTCCATGGGCATCTACACATATGTGTCTCTGTCTCTGTCTGTCTGTCTGTCTGTCTCTCTCTCTCTCTCTCTCTCTCTCTCACACACACACACACACACACAAATAAAATAAAATCCTTTTTCAAAACAAAACAAGAAGGGACAAGGCTATAAATGGCTCATTTGGCAAAGTACTTGCCTTGCACACATTAGGACCCAAGTTTGAGTCATAAAACTCGCACTGAAAAAAAGAAACACAAAAAACTAAGTGCATAATGGCTTCTACTTGTAATTCCAGCACAGGGCAGGTTGAGGCAGATGGGTCCCTGCTGTTCACTATCCAGTCAGCCTAGCTCACTCAACTCAGTGAGCACTAGGCCAATGTGATCTCCTGTATCAGAAAGAAAATAAGGTAGACAGCTCCATGGATGGATGGTTACTTTTAACTGTCAGTTTGACCCAATCTAGAATCACCTGGAAAATGACTCTTAATGAAGGATTGTTTAGATCGGTGGTTCTTAACCTATGGGTCACCATCCCCTAGGCAAACCTCTATTTCCAAAAATATTTACATGATGTATCATAACAGTAGCAAAATTACACTTATGAAGTAGCAACAAAAATAATTTTATGGTTGGAGGTCAGCGCACCATAAGAACTGTATTATAGAGTCACGGCATTAAGAAGGTTGAGAGCTTTTGGTCTAACTCTTGTCTGTGAGGGATAGTTTTGATTACATTAATTGAGGTACGAAAAAAGTTTTTTTTAATTTTTTTTTTAAGATTTATTTATTTATTATATGTAAGTACACTGTAGCTGTCTTCAGACACTCCAGAAGAGGGCGCCAGATCTCGTTACGGATGGTTGTGAGCCACCATGTGGTTGCTGGGATTTGAACTCGGGACCTTCGGAAGAGCAGTCGGGTGCTCTTACCCACTGAGCCATCTCACCAGCCCTTAATATTTTTTTAATTACATATTTTCTTCAATTACATTTCCAATGCTATCCCTAAAGTCCCCCATACCCTACCCCCCCCCACTCCCCTACCCACCCACTCCCACTTTTTGGCCCTGGCATTCCCCTGTACTGGGGCATATAAAGTTTGCATGTCCAATGGACCTCTCTTTCCAGTGATGGCCGACTAGGCCATCTTTTGATACATATGCAGCTAGAGACAAGAACTCCGGGGTACTGGTTAGTTCATAATGTTGTTCCACCTACAGGGTTGCAGATCCCTTTAGCTCCTTGGGTAATTTCTCTAGCTCCTCCATTGGGAGCCCTGTGATCCATCCAATAGCTGACTGTGAGCATCCACTTCTGTGTTTGCTAGGCCCCCCACTGTAAGTGGTACCATTCTTTAGGCTTGGATTCTGAACTGTATGAGAGTAGAGAAAAGTGAGCTGAGCAGTAAGCACACATGCATTCATTCTCTCTGCTTTTGCCTGTAGTTGTGATGTGACTAGCCACTTCAAATTTCTGCCTTGCCTTCCTTGAAGATGAACTGCAATCTGAAATTGTGAGCATAATAATAATAATAATAATAATAATAGGGCTGGTGAGATGGCTCAGTGGGTAAGAACACTGACTGCTCTTTCAAAGGTCCTGAGTTCAAATCTCAGCAACCACATGGTGGTTCACAACTACCCATAATGAGATCTGATACTCTCTTCTGGGGTGTCTGAAGACAGCTACAGTGTACTTACATATAATAAATAAATAAATCTTTAAAAAATTAATAATAATAAAACCTTCCTCCCCTAAGTCACATTTTGTCAGGGTATTTTATCATTGAACTGATTTGAAATTAGGACAGTTGACCTCTGGCCTCCATGAGCACTTGTGCAACATGCCCCTCTCCCACAATATACAACATTTATACAGAAAAAGAAAAGAAAGTTATCTTTTCGTACCTTCAAACCCCAGAGAGCCAAATTCCTGTCTCTGTATGTATTTTCAGCTGCTCCAAAATCCAGCTCCTGAGAGCTGTAACCAGAGCCAATGACCCCAAACTCACTAGTTAAGGAAACAGACACCAGTTGTCTCACAAGGCTTCATGGGCCAAGATTGTCCTGGTTTCTGCCAGTTGCTAACAAGCATTGATGTTCCTTGGCTGGTCCTCTACCACACCTGTGCCTCTGTTATCTCTAACTTTCTGCCTGTCTCTTTAGTCTGTATCCAATCTCTCTCTGTCTCTCTCTCTGTCTCTCTCTCTCTCTCTCTCTCTCTCTCTGTTTTTTTTGAGACAGGGTTTCTCTGTGTAGCTCTGGCTGTCCTGGAACTTTTGTAGACCAGGCTGGCCTTGAACTCAGAAATCTGCCTGCCTCTGCCTCCCAAGTGCTGGGATTAAAGGCATGTTCCACCACTGACCGGCTTTCTTTTCCTTTTTTTTTTTTTTAAAGATTTATTTATTATATGTAAGTACACTGTCACTGTCTTCCGACAGACCAGAAAAGGATATCAGATCTCATTACAGATGGTTGTGAGCCACCATGTGGTTGCTGGGATTTGAACTCAGGACCTTTGGAAGAGCAGTCTGTGCTTTTAACCGCTGTACCATCTTTCCAGCCCCCCCCCCTTTCTTACAAGAGTATTTGTCATTGGAACTTACATTCCTTTCACATAATCCAGGATGCTCTTAACTCAATGACAACTGTAAAGGTCTTTTTTACTATATAAGGTCACATTCACAGGTTGCAGAGGAGGATCTTTTGGGGGCTGCCATTCAACCCACTATGAAGCTTCAGCTCCCTGAAAGCAGAATGTCTTTGTCTGGTTTAGGTTTTGGGTTCTTTTGTTTGTTTCATTTTGTATTGTATTTATTTTTGAGACAGGGCCTTTCTGGGCGGTCCAGGGTACCCTTATCTTATAATTCTCGAGGACTTGCCTCCCAAGAGCTAGGTGTGTACCATTCACTCTCAGATTACCTCTTTTGGGGTTTTGGACTTTTAAATTTTTGTGTGTATGATATGTATATATCTGTGTATACACATCCATGTGTGTGAGTGTGGGTGCATACATGTTAAGATGCACATGTAGAGGTAAGAAGACAGTCTTGGGTGGAAGTCAGAGGACAATCATGGGACATCAGTCCTCACTTTCTACTTTGTTTGAAACAGGGTCTTTTGTTGTTCATTGCTGTGTACGCTAAGCTCTCTGGCCTGTGCGTTTCTGGGGATTCTCTGTCTCACAGTAGTGCTGCTGGGATTACAGACACATGTTACCTCATCTAATTCTACCCAGGCTCTGGAGATCCAAGCTCTGGTCTTCACATTTGAACAGGAAGGAAGCACATTCCCTTTGGAGCCATTTTTCCAGCCTACCTTATTTTTAGAAGAACTTTCTTATTTTTATTACTTGATTTGTGTGTGTATGCATGTTTGTGTGCATGGAGGAGTATGTTCATACTGTGTGGGTGCAAATGCACAAATGTGTGTATAGAGGTCAGAGGACTACCTCAAGTATCATCCTTCCTCAGGTGTTGTCACATGACAGAAAATGAATCACAATAAAAAGTACAATAGCGGCAGCCGGGCGTGGTGGCGCACGCCTTTAATCCCAGCACTCGGGAGGCAGAGGCAGGCGGATTTCTGAGTTCGAGGCCAGCCTGGTCTACAGAGTGAGTTCCAGGACAGCCAAGGAAACAGAGAAACCCTGCCTCGAAAAACCAAAAAAAAAAAAAAAAAAAAAGAATGGTGGCATTTGCCGGGCGTGGTGGCGCACGCCTTTAATCCCAGCACTCAGGAGGCAGAGGCAGGCGGATTTCTGAGTTCGAGGCCAGCCTGGTCTACAAAGTGAGTTCCAGGACAGCCAGGGCTATACAGAGAAACCCTGTCTCGAAAAACCAAAAAAAAAAAAAAAAGTACAATAGCATCTAGCTAATTCTATGGTTTTCAAGGTTCAGTGATGCCCTTGCATACGTCAGTGCTTCCTTTCCTTTATGCTTGAGTAATAACTATTCCAATGTATGGCTAGGGTATAGTTTCTTCATCATTTCACCAGTTTAGTTTTTAGTATTCCTCACAGCATGGCTTCATTCATTAGTTTCACAAGTATTTCCTGATGAAAACTATAGGGAGTGAGTGAATTCTTGAGCAAATGTGTATGTTTGACATGGGCATTACAATGTCAAGGACCTCAAAGCCTCAGACCCACGGGAGTAGCACAGCCTTCCCTTGGTAAGGTTGAGAAGGACGGCAAAGCCTTCCTTGGGTCTATATGCAGATGTTGATAGCATGTACAGAAAATGTCCAACATAGCTTTGTCCTCCACCCGATAAGACTGCACACTTAAAGAGACCAATCCTACCAAGGTTAGCTAAACCTGCCTCCTCGAGCAGCTGTATGAAATAACCCATTTCCTGGTTCAACTGCATGCAATAACCCCGCCTCTTTGCTCAACTGTATATAACAAAGGAGCACCTTGGCTTCTCCATGAGAGAACTCAGATCACCCAATCCTGGCTTTACTGTCTCATTGCCTGGACCCAAGCTATAAAAACACGGCAGATGACCACACATTAGACAGGGTTCAAGGAGTTGGCATTAGAGCATTTATCAAAGAAGTTCATAAGTCCCTGCTTTCATGAAATACAACCTGGTAGAGGGGACAAATTATAAATATGACAACAAATATATGGTGTGCTAAGCAAAGGTGCTAAAAAGAAAATAATCAGGGAAAAAGACTTGGTAAAGGACTGGAAGGGTCTGAAAGGGAACTTTGTAGGGAATCATTGGGTATTTCTTTTTCCTCCCTCTCTCCATCTATCCCTCCCTCCCTCCCTCCCTCCCTCCCTCCCTTCCTTCCTTTTTCTTTCTTTCAAGGCAGGGTCCTACTGTGTAGCCCAAGTTACTTGATACTCACTCTGTAGCCCAGGCTGGCCTTGAACTTATGGCAGTCTTCCTGTTCCAGCCTCTGGAGTGCTAGAGCTACAGATATTTGCCACCATCCTTGGATCACTTTCCGCTTCTTGATCTCGGTACTAATGACAATTAAGTCTGTGGAAACATAGCCAAGTATACACTTAAGACTTATTCTGGAGGCTGGAGAGATGGCTCAGCAGTTAAGAGCACTGGCTGCTCTCTTCCAGAGGTCCTGAGTTCAATTCCCAGCAACCACGTGGTGGATCACAACCATCTCACAACTCACATATATAAAATAAATAAATAAATCTTTAAATAAAAAGACGTATTCACATTTCTATACATATGTTACACTTCAATACAAAGTTTCTTAAGACAATGTACTTTCTTTACAAAGACAGCTTAGGGGATAGAGAGATGCTCAGCCAGGAAAAATTTGCCCTGCTCTTGCAGAAGACTCCAGTTTGGGTCCCATCATCCCTGCTGGGTGGTTCACAGCTGTCTGTAACCTCCAGTTCTAGGGGATCTGACACCCTTTTCTGGTCTCTGTAGGTACCTGCACAAAAATGGCATACACTCACACAGACGCATATATATATATATACACATAATTCAAGAAAGTACCCACCTCCAATTTTCAAGACAGTTTAGGAGATAGGGCTGAGGTGCCAACAGGTGCCTGCTTTCAATCTCTAACACCTAAAAGCAAAAGAGGGGGCTGAGAAGGTAGCTCAGTCATTAAAGCACTTGTGCAATCAGGAAGCTCTGAGTTCGAGCCAAGATACTATGTGAAAAAGCCAGGTATGGTGGCCATGATAATCCCAGCACTGGTGAGGCAGTAGCAAGGGGAGTCATTAGCCAGCCAATCCAGCCTAGTTGTGGAGTTCTAGGCCAAGTGAGAGATCCTGTCTCAAAAATTAAGGCAGCTGACACCTGAGGAACAGCACGGACTTTGACTTCTGGCCTCCATGTACACACATGTGCATACATAGAAAGGCAGAGGCAGTGTGTAGCTAGCTGCAGACTCTAAATGAATAGTGTCAAAGCAAGTAACTTGACATCCTTTGGGGTCCAGCTGATGCCCTGACCCTTTTTGTTAGTGATTTTAAGACAGGACCAAAGTATAATGTTGGTTTCAGCACTCTCCCATTCATTTAAGTTTCTGGATCATCCTAGCATCCTCTGACTAAACATATCTGTCAGCAGAGTTGACAGTGCCTATGTAGGCAATTCTAGTTTGCAACCTTATTTCTTTTCAAAGAAATTTTGCCATTAACTTGAGTATAGGTTAGTGGTATGCTTTTCTTTTTTCTTTCTTCCTTCCTTTCTTCCTTTATGGTGCACTTCCTAAGAACAAACATTTTATTTTTAGGAAAGAATAACCATGGAACTGCAGAATTGGAGGAGGGACAGCAACAGGCTTTAATGAAAGGCAGTTATGTTTGGAGAGGAAGGGGCACCCTTGGGTACCAATTAAAAGAGCTGAGCTTCTCTTGGAGTTCTGTCTGGTAGCTTGATTGAATCAAGAAGTCCCTAGGAGGCAGCCAGAAGGTGTTAAATTGTACCGATGTGGAGGAAAGATGGATGAAAAAAAAATAGTGGCCCTAAGTGGGTGCACTGGTGTGCTTTCTATTGCTGTGATAAACACTACTACCACAAGCAATCTGGGAAAGAAAGTTTATTCCATCATGAAGGGAAGTCAGAGCAGGAACCTGGAGGTAGGAGCTGATGCAGAGGCCATGGAGGGCTGCTGCTTACTGGCTTGATCTCCATGCTTTATTTGAACTGCTTTGACATAGAACCCAAGACCAAGAGCCCAGGGGTGGTATCACCCACCATGGGCTGGGCCCCCCTCATTAATTACTAATCAAGAAAATTCCTGTCTCAAAAAAAACAAAAAAGAAAAAAAAAGAGAAAATTCCCCATAGATTTACCTACAAGCAAATATAAGGGAGGGATTTATTCAATTGAGATTTCTTCTTTGAGAGGTTGCCAGCTTATATCAAATTGATAAAAAGAAAAAGAAAAAGAAAAAGAAAAAGAAAAAGAAAAAGAAAAAGAAAAAGAAAGAGAAAGAGAAAGAAAGAGACAGAGACAGAGAAAGAGACAGAGACAGAGACAGAGACAGAGAAAGAGAAAGAGAAAGAGAAAGAGAAAGAGAAAGAGAAAGAGAAAGAGAAAGAGAAAGAAAAACCCCATATGTGTATATCACTTTAGAGTTTATTTGAGTAAATCCTATAGCCATTGACAAGAGGTAACTTCATTTACCCACTCTGCAGGGTCAAGACTTGATTGACTCTATCTAGGAATTTTTTTTTTTTTTTTTTTTTTTTTTTTGCTGATTTCCTCTGATTGAAACATTTTCTCTTGGACAGAGGAGACAGACTCATAAGACCCAAGAAGCTAAAGAAACTTTCAAGGCGCCGGGCAGTGGTGGTGCATGCCTTTAATCCCAGCACTTGGGAGGCAGAGGCAGGCGGATTTCTGAGTTCAAGGTCAGCCTGGTCTACAGAGTGAGTTCCAGGACAGCCAGGGCTACACAGAGAAACCCTGCCTCGAAAAACCAAAAGCAAAAAAAAAAAAAAAAAAAAAAAAAAACAAAGAAAGAAAGAAAGAAAAGAAAAGGAAAGAAACTTACAAGGCTAAGGAAACTTAGACATATCTAAGAATCACAAGCCTGTAGCCCCAGGTTCTAGAAGCAGTCAACAGTTGCTAGTGGTTGCATGGGGTGGACCCTAGCTTTTTTGAGTCATCACCCATAGTGGGGTGGGTTTGGTGTGATAAAGCTGCTCCCCAAGTCACCCATGCTTCTATAAGTTACCCTAATAAAACTCATTCACTAAGGTAGACTGGGGTGGAAACATTTCCTGGGTCTGTTGTCCTCATTATCTAGAGTAGACATTTGTTCACATTGCCCCAGGAATAGTAATATAGCAAAAATAACAACTATCTGGACTAAGAAGAGATTGGGCAATGGAGTACAAAAACACTCCCAACACTCAGGGGGCTGAGACAGGCAGAGCATAAGTTTGAGGTCAGCTTGGGTTACATAGCCAAATCCTATCTAAAAGAAAAAAGGGGGAGGGGGAGCAGAGGGAGGGGGAAAGAAAATTAGATTTGAGTTGCAAAAGAAGAATGAGAGAATCAACTTGGGAAGAGGGAAGGGTTTGCTTTGGCTCAGCCTGTTGTGGTGTCAGTTCATGGGTTTTTGGTCCCCTTGCTTCGGGCCCGGGTGTTAGAGGAAGCCTGTCTGTCTCACAGTGAGACAGAGACCAGCATTCTGGGCTGGAGAGATAGCTCAGCTGTTAAAGGCTAGGCTCACAAGCAAAAATAGAAGAGCTCAGCATCCCAATATTTTCTTCAAGGTCATGCTCTCAGTGACCTTTCTTCCATAGACCCTACTTCTTAAAGGTTCTGATGTGTAAATAGACATTAGGGTTAAAAGGAATATTGGGGTTAAAATGGCCAAGTCTGGACTATTAGGGATAATAAAAGGGCTTGCAGTTGGGTAAGATGAAGGGCTATGGGTAAGACAGTGTTGGCAGACTCCAGCTGACTCAACTCCCTATACCCCTGATGCACAAGAAACTACAGTAGACTTAATCACGGGTAAAGAACAGCTTCTTCTTCTTCTTCTTCTTCTTCTTCTTCTTCTTCTTCTTCTTCTTCTTCTTCTTCCTCTTCTTCTCATCCTCCTCCTCCTCCTTCGAGACAGCAGCTTTATTTTTTTCAATAAACTATAAAACTCAAATTTCTTTAAAACCTTTTAAAATAGATTCTTTTGTGATAACAAAGTCTTCCTAGCTTTGATCTTTATAAAGTTGAAAGTTGGTTGAGCTCACTCATATCTCAAGTGGGCCTTAAAGAGCTTAAACAAAAACCTACATAGCATTGCCCCAGTTACCTGAAATCATTCCAAACCACTTAATTTACAAACAGGCATAATAATCTTATTTATTTTCAAAATGGATAATTTATACTCAGGTTGCAAGAACGGCTTCTTTAGAAGCCCCCATATACCCCAGATTAGGAGGCCCAGAGACAATGAGGTGGATACAAGTTGACTGAAAAAGACTGCAGCTATATCTTGGTAGATATGATAGGAGTTAGTTCCCCACCCTTGTCAAACTTCAGATGGCCATGCAACCATGAGGACAAAGACATCCCAATCTAACTTACAGCTATCAGACCCAGGAAAGGGCTAACATCAGCAACACCTGTGTGATCAGAGAATAGCAACACTAGCCAGGTTTAAAGGTCAGCAGCCGAGCCAAAGTCAATAGGTAGCTAAGCAGAAGTCAGAGATGGATAGATGAGTGGGGGTGGAGGGGCTTCAGCCACTCCCTAACTAAGCAAGCAGTATATGGATAATGTGCAATCATCTTCCTAGTTGGGCCAGGGAAACACAGAATGTGTGGGTCCTTCATTGGCTTAGAACTAACCAATCTCCCTATAAGTTACCTTGGTCTTTGTCCACTTTCTGCCATTAACTCCTATGAAAATTGCTAGACAAGCATCCCAGCAGTCACCTACTCAGGTCTCCAAAACTATAGATGCTGTGTGGCTTTTCCCTGTCAGGCATCCATCTTCCCGACACTCTTGGACCTTTCTCTGACCTTTAATTCTCCTTAAAAATAAAAGCTTAGTTTTACATTGCTTTATCATGTATAGCCACATCTTTAATCATGACCAATGTGAGGAAATGAATTGGAGAATCACTATCTCAGGTTGACATTTGGTGAACACTGAGTGTCTAGCACCCTAAGTCCCTAGGTCATGCATAGCTAGGCTGAGAAAGGCCCTGTGTTGCTCTCAAAGGAGTATCAGCAGGCTGGAGGCCAAGCCTTTGATGCATGGCTTTTGGGGGGACCCTCCAGATCCAAACTATAGTAGAGAATTCGTCCTAGGAAAGCTAGAACCAGGAGCTGGTAAACTGATAGGACAGCTGTCTTAGTCAGGGTTTCTAGTCCTGCACAAACATCATGACCAAGAAGCAAGTTGGGGAGGAAAGGGTTTATTCAGATCACAATTCCATACTGCTGTTCATCACCAAGAAAGTCAGGACTGGAACTCAAGCAGGTCAGGGAGCAGGAGCTGATGCAGAGGCCATGGAGGGAGGGATGTTCTTTACTGGCTTGCTTGTTCTGGCTTGCTCAGCCTGCTCTCTTATAGAACCCAAGACTACCAGCCCAGAGATGGTCCCACCCACAAGGGGCCTTTCCCCCTTGATCACTAATTGAGAAAATGCCTTACAGTTGGATCTCATGGAGGCATTTCCTCAACTGAAGCTCCTTTCTCTGTGATAACTCCAGCTGTGTCAAGGTGACACAAGACTAGCCAATACAACAGCCAAGCAAGTATGAGGCTCTGAGTTCAGATCTCTACTGCCCATGTTAAAAAACAAAAAAACAAAAAACAAAGCCGGGTGGTGGTGGCGCACGCCTTTAATCCCAGCACTTGGGAGGCAGAGGCAAGAGAATTTCTGAGTTCGAGGCCAGTCTGGTCTACAAAGTGAGTTCCAGGACAGCCAGGGTTATATAGAGAAACCCTGTCTCGAAATACAAAAAAAAAAAAAAAAAAAAAAAAAAACCAAAAAACCAAACCAAAAAAAACCCAAAAAAACAAAAAACACAAAACAAAACAACAACAACAACAACAAAATGCATGGAAGACAGTGTTTGTAATCCTAGCACCCGGGAGGTGATTCCTAGGGCTTGCTGGCCAGCCAGCCTAGCCTAATTGTCTAGTGCTAGGTTCCATGAGAGAGCCTGTCTCAAAAACAAAAAAACAAGGTGGAAAAAGATATAGACAGTCGTTCACCATCATCCTGTGACCTCCACATGTACGTGCAGACACACACATACATGTATGCACACACACATGAAAAGTCAGAACCAGTGGGAACATTTCTTAGGCAAACAGGAAGGAAGTTGCTCGGCAATCAAGAAGAGGTGGGTGAAATTTAAAGAGAAGATACCACCACAAACACATTGACATTTTGTGCAGATGTCTCAGTGTTCAGTTCACAGAAACTGCTACCCTCCAGGTATAAAGCCACCAAAAGTTTAATTACACTCTCAAACTAGTGCTGTGGCGGATGGGTTGTTTCTATTCACCATCACTAAGACTTAGTCAGGTTGCCAGAGGGGAAAAAGAGACCAAAATGAATAAAGAGTGACAGACATCTTAGTTGTATCAAAGTTCGTACAATTCATAGACCAAGAAGAAAGAACTTATATCCAAGACTTCTTCACCATTTGGTACAACCAGTGTGCCGGGAACCAAAGCACAGCAGCTGGAGTCCTAAATGAGACTATGAGGATACAGCCTAAAGACCAAATTAGTCCTGAGCTAAGTGTGTGGGTCTGTCATCTTAGCAACTGGAAGGCTGAGGCAGTAGGATCAGGAAGAGCATGAGTTCAAAGGCATCCTGGGCTACACAACAAAACCTTATCTTGAAAAACTAAACAAACAGAAAGAAAATATAGCTCTTAAATTGTCCTGTGATGGAAAAGAGACTGCCACAGAAGGTCTTTGCCAAAATTCACATGCCTAAAAAGTATTCTTTTCTCAGATTCTCTGTAATTGTACTGTGTTTTGAAATTGTAATCCATGAACTTAAATAGGAGAAACGCTGGAGGAGAATAGCAGTCAGATGGGTTTCCTACATGGCTCTTGTTTTAGCTTTGCTTTGTTCTTGAGACAGGATCTCGTGTGTCCCTTATGGTCATGTTGCCAAGGGTAGCCTACAATTCTTTATCTTCCCGTCTCCATTCTTAGCGCTTTGATTACATGCAGGGTTTCTGCAGTGCTGGGGATGGATCCCAGGGCCTTCTACATGCTAGGCAAGCATGAGCCCCTGACCCAGCTCCTGTAGGAGTTTTATAGTCATTTTCTTACCCACTAGGCTTTAGTCAAGTAATCACAGTCACACATTATTTTTTGTTTGATTATGTGAAACAGTCTCAGTCGACCAGGCTGGCCTTGAACCCACCCACCTTAGCTTCTGGATTGCTAGGATTAAAAACATACCCTTCTTTATTTTAGTGTGTATGTGCCGAGTATATGTATATACGCAAGAGCTGGAAGAGGTCAGAGAGGTGTTGAGTACCCTGGGACTAGAGTTACAGAGGATTCTGGAAGCCAAACTCAGGTCCTTTGCAAGAACAGTGAAAACACCCTTAACTGCTGCTCTCTCCAGCCCCACCCCACACAACACTGTCATGTGTTTTGTTTTGCTTATGAACAAAATATCTAGACAACATATCAAAGCAGAACATGGTGGCTCATGTCTGCATTCCTCACAATTGGGATGTAGAGGGAGGAGGCTTGGGAGTTCAAAGTTCTTCTCAGCTACATAATGAGTTTGAGCCCAGCCTAGCTACATGAGACCCTGTCTCAAAAATCAAGACAGGCCGGGCGGTGGTGGCGCATGCCTTTAATCCCAGTACTCGGGAGGCAGAGGCAGGCGGATTTCTGAGTTCGAGGCCAGCCTGGTCTACAAAGTGAGTTCCAGGACAGCCAGGGCTATACAGAGAAACCCTGTCTCGAAAAACCAAAAAAAAAAAAAAAAAATCAAGACAGACAAAAAAACAAACAAGCAAGCAAACAGTATTTTACTTTGCTGTTTCCTGAAGTCCTTGTAAGGATGTGAGCACCAGAACTTAAAGAAGGGGGTCATCAAGAGGGGTCGCTTTGGAAGTGCCAATTGTGCTACTAGAACCCAGAAAAAGTCTTGCCCAGTGGCCTCCTTGGGAAGAGTCACAGCCCTCTCTTAGGGAAGACATCACACACACAGGAGAGAAAGGCCAGGGAGCCTGAGCCTTTGCTTCCCTGACATCTTCCTTGGATGTCATGCTGGGGCTTACCTTTGGTCAAAGCCACAGAGATGTGAGACAAGAAGCCAGAGTGGAACAGAATGGGGAGGAGAAAGGGCCTGAAGGGGGCTGCTGAAGCTGTCCTGAAGTGTCTGAGGAGTTCCACCAGTTGAACCTTCAATTCCAGTTATGTGTTGAACTTTTGCAAGCCTTGCAGGTAAGGACCACTTCTGCTTTACATGTGGAGGGAAAATAGTAACCAAGAGATACTGACTTAGCCAAAGACAATCAGTTTGTGGAGGTAGAGCTTGATCTCTTTACCACTGTTCCGTCAGCCTCCCACAATTTTGCAGGAGCCTTTGATTTTATGAGCCAAATAGGACCTGAAGGGGACATCCTTATATTAGATGCAGTGTTTCTCTGCTGTCCATTAAGCCAGCATAGACAGGCTTTCTTCATAGACCACAGTGGATATGGCCAGTGGCTCTGGAGAAAAAGAATGATGACAGAGGAAAGGGAAGCTGGACCACACAAGGAAGAACAATGGGCTAACCTGAGATAGTGATGACAGGCACAAAAATGCTTTGGGAGCAGTTTTTGTTATAGCTAGAGGGAAGATAGCTGAGGTTGGAAGGGGAGCAAAATGATAGGCCCTGGACTTGCTGCCACCAGGCCACAAGCAAATACCATCTCTGGCTCTGTCCAGCCAGATGATTCCATGTTCCTCCTCTCCTCTCCTCTCCTCTCCTCTCCTCTCCTCTCCTCTCCTCTCCTCTCCTCTCCTCTCCTCTCCTCTCCTCTCCTCTCCTCTCCTCTCCTCCTCAGCTCTCTCCTTCTATTTTTCCTCTTCCTCTTTTTAGACAATATTTTAGGTAACTCAAGATGGCCTCCACAGCCAGGCAGTGGTGGCGCACGCCTTTAATCCCAGCACTCCGGAGGCAGAGGCAGGCAGATTTCTGAGTTTGAGGCCAGCCTGGTCTACAAATTGAGTTCCAGGACAGCCAGGGCTACACAGAGAAGCCCTGTCTCAAAAAAAAAAAAAAAAAAAAAAAAAAAAAAAGATGGCCTCTGCCTCACTACTATGTATTCAAATCTCTCCATGAACTCCTAATCCTCCAGCTTCAACCTCCCCAGTTCTGAGATTACAGGCAAATGCCACTATACCAGGCTGCAGGAGCCTTTTCCTCAAAGGTAGACTTGAGCCAACAATGCTACAAAGTCACTAAAGGAGGGAACATCCTTGAGGTACCCCAATATGAAAGAGCTGCCTGCCAAGTGCTAGCATACGCCTTTAATCCTAATACTTGGGAGGCACAGGCAGGCAGATCTCTGAGTTCCAAGCTAGCCTGGTCTACAGAGTGAATTACAGGCCATCCAGAGCTACATAGTGAGAACCTGTCTCAAAAACAAACAGGGAGGAAGGACCAGACAGATGAAGGACAGACGGACGGATGGACAGAAGAAAGGAAGGAAGGAGTAACCTGATCTTGGGTATGGTTCTCGGCAGCTGGGGACAGAAGTACTCCATGTAACAGATGGCTTTGTGTATGGGATCAGTCCTCTCCTAGGCTCACAGTCAGATTTGACCTCTGATGCATAAGAAAGCCCAGCTCTGCATGTTTGTGTTCTTCTGCCACAGTGTCAAAAAAGGAAGGGCCTGGGCTCACATTCATGGTGGTTATTACTACATTTATTTTTCACAAAGTTTATTTAAATACCAATCAGCCTATTTGGCTCCTCTTGGTGGCTTGTGCCTGCAAGCTCAATACTTAGAAAACCAAGGTTCAAGGCCAGCCCTTACATAGTTATGTAGTCCAGCCATGGCTACATAGCAACCTAATTTTTTTAAAGGCAGCAAAATGGGAAAAAAATAGCTTGTTGTATACATGCCTGATGAGCCAAATTCAGTCCCCAGAACTCATGGAAGGGTGGAGGGAGATAACCAACTCTACAAAGTTTTCCTCAGACTTCCAGACATGAGCTGTGGCACACACCCACATCCACTCACATATCCACTCACACATCCACCACACACATCCACTCACACATCCATCACACACATCCACTCACACACATCCATCACACATCCATCACACACATCCACAGTAATAATTAAGAGATGAAAATGGTACACTGCTTTCTTTGCAGTGCTAGGGATGGAACCCAAGGCCTAGACTATGTCACCCACGTGCACGAGGCAAGCAGTCTACCACAGAACCCCAGTTTTAACGCCATCTCCCTCCTACACAGAAGAATTTGAGGTGCAACAAGTTTGATGGATTTTCCTTTTCTCCTATATATTATATGTGTATCGTTTTAAACTATGTGTATGTTTGTCTATGTGGATATGTGAGCCCAAGCATGGGTCCCCCCCTGAAACTGGAGTTACAGATGATTTTGAGGAGCCACGTGAGTACTGAGAGTCTAGCAGAGCAGTGAGTGCTCTTCACTGAGGAGACACTTCTCCAGCCCCACCCTACACTTACTTTAAATACCTATTTAAAATGACTCTAGAGCAGTTTTTGGGAAGTGAAAGCCAGAAAAATCAGGAGTTCAAGGCCAGCCTTGGCTATGTGGCCAGGTGGAAACCAGCCTAGATTACTGAAGACTGTGTCTAATAAAGAAAAAAGAAACCTTGATAAATAGACTCTAGAGCCAGAACTCAGCGAAATATAGCTTGAGTCCCAGCTACTCAGAACAGTGACACTCAATTATCTGAGTCCAGGTATTTGAGGCCAGCCTGAATGGCAGAGTGTCTGTCTCTGTCTCTGTCTCTGTCTCTGTCTCTGTCTCTCTCTCTCTCTCTCTCATACACTCATATGCTCAATCCATCAAAAATAATAAAACAAATCTTTAAAAAGGCCGGGCAGTGGTGGTGCATGCCTTTAATCCCAGCACTTGGGAGGCAGAGGCGGCAGGCGGATTTCTGAGTTCGAGGCCAGCCTGGTTTACAAAGTGAGTTCCAGGACAGCCAGGGCTACACAGAGAAACCCTGTCTAGAAAAAAAAGCAAAAACAAAAATCTTTTAAAAAGCCAAACAGTGGCCTGATGCAGACCTAGGCCTTTAATCCTAGCATTCGGGAGAGAGAGGCAGGGGGAAATCTCTTGAGTTGGAGGCCTTAGGCAGGAATACATAATGAGAACCTATTACAAACAAGAAAAACAAGCAAACAAACAAACAACCCAATCAACCAGGTATAAAGTGCTGCTAATATACTTCCTGTTTTTGAGCTTCACTTCTAAATGAAGCTCATTAAGAAAGGCCCACCCTGGGAAGAGATACAAAGTGTTCTTCACTTAGAGGGAGAGCACGGAAGTCCTCCAATCTGGCCGGCAGCTGAGAGATCTTGGAGAAAACACTGACCTTGAGCTATAAAATGTAGCAAGGTAGCTAACTTTGCAAGACAGGGCTTCTTTGTCTTTGTTATTATCAAAGTTTCCAAAGGAAAGCTGAGCCCCACCCACCTCCTCTGGGTGCCCTTCACTCAGCTACAGTAACCTTCTACATTTCTCATTGTTTCTGTTGCCTGTGAGAACCCATTGGAAACTGATTCCCACATTGCCACCTCTACCAGAAAGGTAGTCAGACACCACCACACATCCTGGGACTTGTGGATTCCAGGTTAGCACCCCTAGGCTACAAGAGAACCGTACTCTGGGCACTGAGTCCCCCCCCCCCCAAAAAAAAGTCTGGGCACCTTCCTGCCATTAGCAGCTCCAGTTGGACTTCTAGTAAGAGCCTCCTGACCAGTCACCCTTGACCCAGGCAGCATGCAGACTGACTCAGACCATGGCATTTACTTGCTTGAAACCCTTCAGTTCCCATTGGTCTTCCAGAAAAAATCTAAAGAGCTGGCATCCAGGGCCCTAGTGTGTTCCTACCATCATGATCTGTGACCTTCTCAATTGCATTATTCTCCAGTCATTGAGCCTCACCACCAAGCTCTTCCCTGCCACAGGTCCTTTGCACTGTTTCCCATGCCCAAAAGTAAAAATTTGGAAGAACTTTCCAGCCTTTCTTCCATAGACAGCCATGTTCACCAGGCTCCTTCGAAAGGTGGCTTACAGGCCACCTATTCCCTGAAGAGTACCTAGCTAAAGTACCTGCTGATCTCACTCCCAAACATATCTTTATTCTTGTTTCTGGTCTTTGCTACTTTGTTGATTCTTCTTTTTCCCACCGTTTACTCCCTCATCCCCACTTCACCTCCATCACTAGATAGGAGAGAAAGAAGGATGGAAAGGAGAGAGAGATCCCTGAATCTAATTCCTTTCCTTCAGTTTCTTCTCTGAAGCTAACATACTGCAAACGACCCCCCTGAACAACCACCAACAACCCACCCCTAGCAGGGCTCTGGCATTTATGTACCCTCTGAAAAAGTTTCCAGATTTCCAAACCTCACACAATTGCAGAAACTATCTGCAGCTGGCAAAACTGTGCCTCTGCTAGAGCATGAGGCAAATCATAGTCAGCTGCTATGGTCAGTCTGAAGCAGCCCCATAGCCACATATATTCACACCTGAGATTAATATTAAAACACATTCTTACAATCTTTCTGTATTTGTTTTTAAAGAAACCAAATTCCAGGATTGTCACTAAAAAGAAAAAGGACAAATCAAGCTGAGCACCAGCGTTCACCTCTCTGTCCCCTGACTGAGGACAAAAACATGACATGCTTCTTCACACCCCTGCCCAGCTAGAGCCAATCTCACTGCATGCCTTCCCAGCCGCGACGGACTGTGAACCCAAGTTAAGCTGCTTGCTCAAGTGTTCTGTAACAGCAGTGAGAAAGCAGTGACAAGAAGAGGTAAAGGATAGTGTCATTTGTGTCATGTAGGAGCTAGGGATCAATAGCTAGCTCTCTGACTTTGTTAACCATTTGGAAAATGATATTTAAATTCAAAGGTGAGATGGCTTAGCGGTAAAAGCACTGACTGCTCTTCCGAAGGTCCTGAGTTCAAATCCCAGCAACCACATGGTGGCTTGCAACCACATGGTGGCTCACAACCACCCGTAATGGGATTTGACTCCCTCTTCTGGTGTGTCTGAACTCAGCTACAGTATTATTATGAAGAATAATAAATAAATCTTTGGGTTTGAGCAAGTGGGGTTGACCGGAGCAAACAGAAGTCCTAAAAAATTCAATTCCCAACAACCACATGAAGGCTCACGGCCATCTGTACAGCTACAGTGTACTTACATACATAAAATAAATAAATCTTTAAAAAAAACCAAAGGTCTCAAACCCTCTGAACTCACAGTTCTTTCAAACTTATTGCATTATACCATATTTTATTATGTATGCTTCATATATATAAATATATCATACTTACTTCAGAATCCCAAAGAACTTTCTTTGTTTTTGTTGTTGTTGTTTGTTTTGTTTTGTGGTTTTTTGTTTTGTTTTTGTTTGGTTTGGTTTTTTGAGACAGGGTTTCTCTGTGTAGCCTCATCTGTCCTGGAGCTCACTCTGTAGGCTAGGCTGGCCTCGAACTCAGAAATCTGCCTGCCTCTGCCTCCCAAGTGCTGGGATTAAAGGTGTGCACCACCATTACCAGGTTCAAAGAACTTTCTTTTCATTGGTTCAATCTATGACTTACTATGTTTAATGCTGAAACTGTGACATTTTAGAACTTATTTTTTAAATAATAATCACAGAATGTAAGAGGCAGAAGCAAGGAGAAGGAGAACAAGAAGAAGAATGGTAAGGTGTGGAGATGTAGCTTAGTCAGTAGAGTCTTGCCTGGGATGTACTAGGCGCTGATGTGATTCTCAGTACTGCATAAAACAGATGTGGGGGGTCCATACCTGCAATCCCAGGCTTTAAGTAGGATTAGCAATTCAAGGCTATCCTAGGATACATAGAGTGTTTGATGCCAGTTTAGGCTATGTAGGCATAATTTTTTTGCAACCTACTTTTAATATGGGTTCAACCTCTCCTCTAGCCCAGCACCCAGCAGAGGCAGTGGAAGAGAAAAGTTATTAGGATATGGGGGAAGTGGACCTGTTCAGCAATAGCTCTTTGGGGGTGAGCTTGATCTTTTTTTGGTAGCAGTTCAGTCCTGTAGCAAACACCAAACACAACTTAGCAGCTGCGGACCAGTCCTCTAGGCAGGCAAACACCAGGCACAAACCAGCAGCTACAGTCAAGTCCTTTCAGCAAGCAGACACCAGGCAGCAGGAACCACTAGGCTTGCCAAAGGGCCTGAGGTGTGAGGCTGTGGAAATGGCAATCTGCCACAGGAACCTCACAAGCAGTTCTTGGGTGAGTTTCTTTTCTCAATGGCGGTGTTATCACAAGTTGAGCTCAACCATGCTATGTAAGGTGAATCGATTCATGTGAGTCATTAGTGGAAAAATAGCGAGAGGCAGAACAAACCAAACCAAGGCTCAGTGCTTGTCTCCCATTATCTGTGGGGTCATATTTATACTCCTTCATTAAGAGTCCTTTCACATGTTTGCTATATCCAAACATCCTTTCATCTGTGTCTGCTTCAGGATAACAGTCTTTCATGTGTTTCCTGTAGCAAGACATCCTTTCACCTGTGTGCCCCAGCAAAACATCATTTAACCTAACTTTCACTAGAAGTTTCCACTTCAAGGCTGCTTGAGATCTTGTCTCAAATTAGATAACAAAAGGATACATTAAAAAATCATAAGTATAGCATAAGTAAAATAATTGATGATACTCTCCAAAACAAAATAATCATGGAGAAAAATTGGCACTGTACATTTGTGTAAATCTCTTTAATTTGTGGCTTAGATGATGGGTGGAGTGGATTCTCGTGTCTTTTATATTCAGTCTATTGGATTCATTGCTTTAGTTGAAGTTTTAATGTTAATATCTAAGGAATATGCAGATTCACACAGAGTTGGAAAATCCTGCTGGGGACGGGAGCCGTGGGTTTTTTTTTTTTTTTTTTAGATTTATTTATTTCATGTGTATGAGTGTTTTGCCTGCATGTATGTCTGTGCCCATAGAGACCAGAAGAAAACCCCCTTGAAAAGGATTTACAGGTGGTTGTGAGCTACCATGTGAGTGCTGAGAACTGAATCCAAGTCCCGTACATGAGCAAGCGCTCTCCACCAGTGAGCCTGCTCTCCAGCTTGGAGCCACTAGTCTTGGAAATGCACTTGGTCTTCTACTGAGCTGCACCCACAGCCCCAGCTCAGAGGAAACATTTAAATAACCTCAACAGACCATTGTGGGCATTCTTTTCAGAAGGAAGTGGGAGCATTTTAAAGGTTAATTGAAATGTGGAATCTGAAACTACACCAAGATACTTTTTGTAGTGTTCCATTAAAATCTATCATGTACTTTGAACAGATCTTTTATCCATCTACAATTTTGTAATACCATGCATGAGTCATTTTAAGAGCAATAGGTCAGGATCTCCCTATGTAATGCCCTGGCTGTCCTGGAGCTCACTATGTAGATCAGACTGGCTTGGCCTGGAACTCACAGAGATCCACCTACCTCTGCCTCCCAAGTTCTGGGATTAAAGGTGTGGGCCACCACACACACAGCTACACCAATTCTTAAAAAAAAACATATTTATAAATATCATCACCAATGTCATCAGGAAAGTCTTTAAATATTGAAAGGATATAAAACTCACAGAAGTGTAAACAAGACTTCTAAAATGCATTTTTCTCTTGAAAGCTTGAATTTTATCATTGGCAACAACTGCTGTCAAATTATTTTCCTTGAAGTGACAGGCTCACTTAATTTCAAGAAAATGTCTACCAAGTACTGGTATATGAATAAATAGAGTTTGGCTTTCAGTGGTTCCTACAAGTAAAAAAAAATCATGCTTTACAAAGAAAGTAGGTCTGAAGTGAATAAGTACAAAGAATAATAGTAACTAAAAGAGTAGGCTTCGGACTGGAGAGATGGCTCCGTGGTTAAAAGCTCTTGCTGCTCTTCCAGAGGACCCAGGTTTGATTCCCAGCACCCACATGGTGTCCCCAAACCATCTCTAACTCCAGTTTTAGAAGATCTGAAGTCCTCTTCTGGCCTCTGAGGGCACCAAGCACAGCCATACATGCAGGGAAAAACAACTATTCACAAAAAATCAATTAACTAGTGGAAAGAAAGAAAGAAAGGAAGGAAGGAAAGAAGGAAGGGAGGGAGGGAGAGAGGAAGGAAGGGAAGGAGGGAGGGAGGGAGGGAGGAAGGAAGGAAGGAAAGAAGGAAGGGAGGGAGGGAGGAAGGAAGGAAGGAAGGGAAGGAGGGAGGGAGGGAGGGAGGGAGGAAGGAAGGAAAGAAGGAAGGAAGGAAGGAAGGAAAGAAGGAAGGGAGGGAGGGAGGGAGGGAGGAAGGAAGGAAGGAAGGAAGGAAGGAAGGAAGGAAGGAAGGAAAGAAGGAAGGGAGGAAGGAAGGAAGGGAAGGAGGGAGGGAGGGAGGGAGGAAGGAAGGAAGGAAAGAAGGAAGGAAGGAAAGAAGGAAGGGAGGGATGGAGGAAGGAAGGAAGGGAAGGAGGGAGGGAGGGAAGGAGGAAGGAAGGAAGGAAGGAAGGAAGGAAGGAAGGAAGGAAGGAAGGAAGGAAGGAAGAAAGGGAGGGAAGGAGGAAGGGAAGGAGGAAGGGAGGGAGGGAGGGAGGGAAGGAGGAAGGGAGGGAAGGAGGGAGGGAGGGAGGAAGGAAGGAAGGAAGGAAGGAAGGAAGGAAGGAAGGAAGGATGGAAGGAAAGAAGAGAGATTGGTTCAGATGTCAGCTTTGCCTTTGCTGTCAGCTGAAGCTTTGCTTCAGTGTTGCCTTTCCTGGAGTCTTCATACCTCAGAATTTTCTATACATATTTCCTATTTCATTATATCAACACCCTGTGCTGAAGGGTTCAGAGAAATATATCATAGGTCTGGGGAGATGGTTCAGCATTTCAAGTGTAACACTTGATTGCAGATTCCCAGAACCGCCATGGTAGCGGGACAGGAATGGTGGCAGCTCCAGAGAGGCAGAGACAGAGACCAGCCACAGGACAAGTTGGGTGGTGACACTAGCCAGAATTGGCAAGCCCCAAGTCTGGTGAAAAACAGTCTCAGGAGATAAAGTCGAAAGTGATGGCAAAAGACACAAAACGTCAAATTAGGGCCTCCAGTCACACACAATCCCATACACATTTGGACATGTACAGACAAACATACATACACAAAGGAAACATCTATCCTGGTAGTGCCTATTCATAGAATCATGGTTGAATTTTCTATTTTTCTCCCCTGTGTTAAACATCTCAACACTATTACAAGCTTTATAATTGTAGGTATAATTTGTGGATATAATTATAAACTCTATAGCCACATTTGTATTATTATATAATATGTAGCCTATTTATGGTACGAGAAAAAAAATTGGAATTTTCTTTTTATAGTTACAGTATTTCTCCTTAGATACTATGAATCAAGCCGGGCAGTGGTGGCGCATGCCTTTAATCCCAGCACTTGGGAGGCAGAGGCAGGCAGATTTCTGTGAATTTTAGGCCAGCCTGGTCTACAGAGTGAGTTCCAGGACAAACAGGACTATAAGAGAAACCTGTCTTGAAAAAAAGAAAAAAAAAAGAAAAAACCCAGAATCAAATAACTATCTTTTATAGCTCGCTTGAGGAATAGAAAAGACTTCTCAGTGGTTAAGAGCACCGGGTATTTGTTCCTTCAGAGGACATGAGTTTGAGTTCCAGCACCTATATGGCAGCTCACAGCCTTCTGTAACTCTTAATCTATGAGATCTGAAACCTTCTGGTCTCCTCAGGGGACCAGACACAGGCACCAGGTATGCTCGTTGGTGCACAAACATACATGCAGGCAAAACACCCATACACATAAAATATAGTTTTTCTAAAAGATAAAAAGTTCACTTGAAATAATTTCTATTTGGCTAAGCCAACAAGTCATTACAAAAATCTATTTGTTTCATTCTGCTTTTAATTTTAAAAAAATTTATTCCATTCTTTTATGGCTGTATGTATATGAGTGTGTACATATGAGTGTGTGTGTGTGAGTGTGTGCGTGAGTGTGTGCATGCATGTGTGTGAGTGTGTGTGTGCATACATGTGTGTATGTGTGTGTGCATTGGTTTGACAGGGACTACATGTGGCAGTCAGAGTATAACTTAGAGAGAAGTCAGTTCTCTTCTTCTACCATGTGGGTTCAAACTCAAACTCAAGTAGTCAGATTTGGCAGTGAGAAACTGTAATCTCTGAGCCATCTCAGCACCTTCCTGCTTTTGACTTGTAAATATTGCACTTTAATAAATGTTCTATTATTTTATTATTAGTGTCTTTTTGGACGATTTCATTTATGTGTATATTTTGGTTATGTTCACCCCATTACCTTCTCTTGGCCCTTGCTCCCTGCAGCTGAAACCCATCTTTGAAACTATTGCCTTTCTCCTTCCCGGATTCCAGTTTTTGGGTGTGACCCAGGAATTTTATTTAGAATTGCTTGCATAAACTTGGGTAGAAGGTTATCTATCAGCACTCTAGCCATTTACCAGTGGCTACCCCACTGAAGAAAATGTCTCCCTCACCCCCAGGAACCATTACCTGCCAATAACTTGTTGGGAAGGGGTAACCTTATGAGCCCCTCCCCCACCCATGATGGACCTTTGATGAGCCCAGTCTTTGTTTTGTTTTGTTTTTTTGTTTTGTTTTGTTTTTGTTTTTCGAGGCAGGGTTTCTCTGTGTAGCCCTGGCTGTCCTGGAACTCACTCTGTAGACCAGGCTGGCCTCAAACTCAGAAATTTGGCTGCCTCTACCTCCCGAATGCTGGGATTAAAGGCGTGCGCCACCACGCCCGGCGGTGAGCCTAGTCTTACGCAAGTTTTTTTTATTAGATATTTTCTTTATTTACATTTCAAATATTATCCCCTTTCCTAGTTTCCCCTCCGAAAATCCCCTATCCTCTCCCCCTTCCCCTGCTCCCCAACCCACCCACTCCTGCTTCCTGGCCTAGGCATTCCCCTATACTGGGTTATGCAAGTTTATTTTTATTAAAATTGTTTTGAAATGAAATGCATTTACATTATTTTCCCCTTTCCCTTTCCTCCCTCCAACCCCTCCTATGTACCCCATCCCCTGCTTAACTTTCTCAAATTCGTGACCTCTGACCTCATTTTCTTTAGTTCACACACACACACATACACACACACACACACAATCTGCTCAATTTGTTTAATGTTACTTGTATGTATATGATTTCAGGGCTGACCACTTGGTATGTGAGGGCGCTCTTCAACATTCCTTAGTTTTATGTAACTCTTTGTCTAGGGTTAGGGCTCTCTGCTATTTCTCTCTTGCATGTCCATTGGTGGTGTCCTTGTTTGGGTCTTGTTTAGGCAGACAAGTCGTTGAAAGTTCATGGGTGTGGCTTCCCTGATGGTTCTAGGAGATGCAATCTCCCAGCAGACATCCTGTTTCTCAGGCTCTTACAATCTTTCTGCCCCCTCAATAGTTGAGGAGGTTCCCTGAGACTTAGATTCAGGAGTTATAAACACAGTTTTTAAAATTTGTCACTAAATCAACAGGAAAGTTAGCGGTGAGCTTGATGTTGCCTGCATAATTCTTTTTCTTTAAAATTAGGAACCAAATTACTAAGCTGCCCCCAGATGCACACGAATCACCTCCACCGGAAGATGACCTTTCATACTCCAATCTGTCTGGGTCCCCGTTGTATTGTAGATCTATCAGTTGGGGCTGGGCATCACACAAGCACTCATTTGCTGCATTATGAATTGGCTGTGGCTTTCTGTAATTGTCTCCATCTGCTGCAAAGAGAAGTTTCTTTGATGAGAGGTGATGATTACATTTGTCCATGACTATAAGGATAAATATTTAGGATGCGGTTAGGAATTGTGCTAGGTTAGGAAGGTGGCAGTTGTAAGTTCTCTTTCAAAAGCCGTGGCCACACCAGCCCTGAGTAGTTGGCCAGGGATGATTTCCCTGTTGTTGAGTGAACCTTAAATCCAATT
This sequence comes from Mus caroli, assembly GCF_978045245.1. Classification (NCBI taxonomy): domain Eukaryota; kingdom Metazoa; phylum Chordata; class Mammalia; order Rodentia; family Muridae; genus Mus; species Mus caroli. The sequence continues at coordinate 146,074,481 of NW_028227260.1, read as the reverse complement.
TGAAAGCTATGGATTATGCTCAAGATATGAGCGATGTTATTGCACCTCTAGGGCTAGTGCTGGCCGTTGTAGTTCAAAAGTATGCTGAGTGGGACTATGGGTGCTTCCCTCTCTTGGAAGCTTGCATGGCACCTTCTGTTTACATTAAAACGAGTCCTCAGGCTTTTCAGGTCAGGTCCTCTTCAGCTTCCCTGGGTCCTTCAAGATCTGGGAGTCAATCAAGGGCAATAGCAATAGGCTATAATGTTCGCTTGGACTCCCCTGACCAACAACTCCTAAAGGCTTCTCGTGCCTGGTGTCGTGGGGTTTGCTGGGTAGTCTCTGGGAGCATTACAACTTTAGCTGGGAAATTTTCATTTAAACTGTGCACGTGTTGATCTTCTTCCCCACTCCCAATTAACTACCCCCTCCCCTATTTTTTTCCATTTTCTCCTTCAAACAGCGTTTGCTTTGCTGTTCTCTCCATTGCCGGTGACCTGTATTCCCAGCTCTTGGTAGTGGGGGTGGTGGTTCTTTTGGGGGCAGGGGGACAACAGGGTCTCACTGTATAGCCTAGTAAAATCTTGAATCCCCACATTCTCCTGCCTCCACATTCATAGTGTTGTGATGAAAATGTACCACCATGTCTTGCTTACTAAACTAGTAAATTCCATCCTTTTATTTTCCTGCCTTGCTGCTTTTTTTTGGTGTATGCTTAACATTCTATCCCAGAGAATATTTCACAACAATGCATGCATAGAAATATTCTTTATCCCCCTTTATACTTAAATGGCCTATTGAATAGACGTATCAGAATTCATTCGACTAAGTCTCCAGTCAGGAAGAAGGTTATTGCCAGGGTTTTGTTTCTATGCTGAATGCTGGAATATGTAGATTTGTGTTTTTATGTTTTCATAATGCACCCTTGAAATAAATTCCTAAGAAAAGGAAATACCAATAGGGAAAGTTGTGAAACTTTTGGAGTCTTTTAACTTGGTAGGAAAGAGACGTCTCAATGAAGCTTGAATTTGCATTTCTTTTACTGTGAATAAGACTGAAGACTTTCTACAAGGCTCAGAACCATTTGCATTTCTTTTGCTTCAACTTATTTCTCCTACCATTAGACCATTTCCTGGGATGATTAGTCTTCTCTGTTTTCAAAAGCCTCTCATGTACTGGGGATGGTAACCTTTCATGATACAAGCTGGGACTATGTTTCCCCTTTTCTTTTTGTCCTATTGCAGACATTTCTGCATGCAATGGGTTATTTTACTGCAACCAAGTTTATCAAATATTTTTCCTTATTGCTTTTGCACTTTGAGTCAGGGCTGTAAATGTTTTATCCTCTCTGAGTTTATAGGGTAGACACCCTTGCCATCAACATGTGGTCCTCAGATGAACAGCAAAGCATCCATCACCTCTAGTGTATTAGAAATGTGGACTATCGGGCCTGGAGAGATGGCTCAGTGGGTAAGAGCACCCAACTGCTCTTCCGAAGGTCCAGAGTTCAAATCCCAGCAACCACATGGTGGCTCACAACCATCCGTAACGAGATCTGGCGCCCTCTTCTGGAGTGTCTGAAGACAGCTACAGTGTACTTACATATAATAAATAAATAAATCTTTAAAAAAAAAAAAAGATATGTGGACTATCAAGCTCTCCTGGGACTGCATTTTAAGGAGAACACACAGGCACTTAATTTTTACTGCCAACCTCAGGCCTGCCCTGGCAATGTAAGCCTGGGTACTAGAGAGTCATTGGCCACTGGTATTGGGAAAAGGAGAAAACACACACAAGGAAGAAGAAATGAGATCAAGTGTTGGGTGTGGTGTGGCCTACACCTGTGATCCCAGTACTTGGGGTGCAGAGGCAAGTGGATGTGTGGATTCAAGGTATATTGTGGGACCTTGTCCCCAAGAAAAATAAAAACAAAGGCTTGAGATAGAGGTCAGTGACAGAGATCAATAGCTTGGACTTCATCTCCAACTACTGGCAAAATAATAATAATAATACCAACTTGCATATAAGATATGAAGGAAGACTATCTATTACTGGTGTTATTAAATACAGATGTGGAATATTCTGTTGAGAGGACCCTTAACAATGTATCTTGTGCAGTGCTAGGATTACATGACTAATATATTGAACTGTCTATTTTCAGAAACATCGGGGGGGGGGAGCAAATCATTCATGAAAAATGGGCTCTGGTTATTTTCCAGATGAATAAATAAATAACATTATCTGCTGCTGGGAGGCTTTTCAAGAGTCCTGTGACCATGGACTTTGCAAAGAGTCGGGGGAGGGGAATAAACCTCTTTTAGGCTTGCTGAGGTGCACAAGTAAATTCTGTTCCTCTCCCACAAGCGGCAGAGATGGACATATGAGCATTTACTGTGCTAAGTAAATGGGTGGGTAAGATTACGTACAAGAATACTCGTCATGCCTTTGCTTCAAGCACCACGCAGTCGTTTGTTGGTAATGTTCAGTTCTTCCAGTGTGCGTGTTACTGAATCTCCTTTGCTGATAGGGTCCATAGAGCTTAATACAAACAAAAGAAGGAGCACAGTGGAGGATTAAACATTAACTCTGCTGTTTCTATCTGCAGTTTGCATTGTCTTGGAATGTGAAGAGGTTCTGCAAGAATGATTAAAGCAGGACTCAGCTATGATAATAGGGTATTGTCATTCATTTTGATTACGCAGGCTAGGACTCAAGAACCATTCCGAGTTCCAAACCCTATTAAAGAGAAAAATCACTGCTACCAAGTACAGAACTGGGCCTGAAGATATGGGAAACATACTGGCGTAATCTGATAGATGATTTAGTGCTCTTGTTCACTTTTGACTTTTCAAGTATTTCTAAGAAAACAGTCTCCAAATTCAACATGCCATTTACATTTAAAATACATGAAGGGGCCCATGAAACCGCTCAGTGGGTAAAGTGCTTGCTACCAAACCTGACCACCTGAGTTTGATCCCCAGAACACACAGGGTAAAATAAAAAAGGAGACTCTACTCCCACAAGTTGTCCTATGACCTCCACATACATGCTGTGACACTCATGTGCCTGCCCCACCCCATATACATATATATATATACACATGTGTATAGTAAGATTTAAAAATTTTATTTTGTTGTTTTAAATTATGTATGTATGCGTGCATGTGTGTATGTGTTTGTGAACACATAGAACCCTTAGAAGCTAGAAGTCACAAATTACCCCTGAAACTAGAGTTATGGGCTGTTAGAGCTTCCCAATCTATATGCTAGGATGTGAACTCAGGCAGGCTCTCTGCAAGATCAGTACAGACTCTTAAACACCGAGCCATCTCCCCATCCTGTACATAAGATATTTTAAAACAGAAAACAAAAACCATGCAAGGACTATGTGTGTAGTAGTTCAGTGGTTAAACATGTGGACTCAATTCCCCAGCACCAGCCTCCAAGAAAAGAAACTAGTTTATCAACAAATATGTGTTTGAGGTAGGTATGAGGGGACAGGGAAATGTGTGGGATTGGGGTGTATAATGTGAAATTCACAAAGAGTCAATAAAAGAGGTAATTTAGAAACAGGTTATAAAGCAGCATATTTATTTTGGATATCATCATGGGGGTTAGAGTTCACATTTCAGCTCTATAGAAGACTGGAAATATATTATAGGAAATATAATGTTCCAAACTATCGAGATTATTTAATGAGCCTCCATCAATAAAGTTAACAGCTTCATATAACTTCATGAGAGACTTGATCTAGCTGCCCCTGGCTTCAGGCTGACCTGGCAACCGGGCCAATAAGAACCATTTCCATGAACTGGCTTTCTGTAGTCACAGTGTCAACCTTTCTGACACAAAGTATAGAGTGAAAATATTCATGTGTCAGATTTTCTCAAAATTTGCCCTTGGGAGTACAAATTGGTAAAAACCGCAGAGATTGATTTTACAAAAGTCATCAAAACCATGGGTTGGGCAGTATCTCGGAGCTCTTGCTGTGTGAGCATGAGGACCTGAGTCTAGAACATGGGTATCTGTGCAAAAAGTCAAGTGTGGCCAAAGGAAATGAATCCTGCCACTGGAAGAAGGGGTTAGAGACTGGGGGAGCACCGGGGCCTGCTGGCCTCCAGCTTAGCTGGAAAACTTCGAGTTCCAGACTCAGTGAGAGACCCTGTTTCAAGGAAATAAAGAAATAAGATCTGATGTCCCCCTCTGGCACATGTGTACACCCATGCATACGTGTGTCCACACATGAGCATACCACATAACCCTGAAATTATCAAATTTGTAAACACACAAACCTTTTGAGCATTAATTTCAACCCTATCTGATAACCCGTGCGAAATTTCATGTATATCAAGAAAACACTGAGCACTAAAGACTGGAGATGGTCTCAGTGTCCTTTAGTAGGAGGTCGGTTACCTAAGTTATAGTTCAGTCATGAAGTACTCATAACTTTGAGGGTGGAAAACACCCGTGTAGCAGCATAGAAATACATTCAAGATGAATTATTACTGAGGAAAAAACAATATTGAATAATGACATTTATTTACTTGTTGGTTTGGACTTTTGTTTGTTTGTTTGTTTTCTCTCTTCTCCTACAAGACAGGGTTGCTTGTAGCTGAGCTAGTCCTTGTAGCCAAGGACAGCCATAATTTTTTAGATGTGTGTATGGTGTGTGCTTCTGTGTGTGTTTGCATGTTCACGTGTGCATGGGGACACATGTATATGTGCATGTGTTTGTATGGAGGCCAGAGTCTGATGATCACTCTCCACTTTATTTACCGAGGCTCAGAGCTCAAGGATTCAGTCCTGGAGTCTTGGAAGCCATCTTCTACCCCCTTTTCTTGGGGAGTGGTTGTTTATTTGCTTGGTTATTTTTTTTTCAAGACATGGTTTCTCTGTGTATTTCTAGTTGTCTTGGAACTCACTCTGTAGACCAAGCTGGCCTCCGAGATCCGCCTGACTCGGCCTCCAGAGTGCTGGGATTACGGGTGTGCGGATACCCAATGATGCTTGGCTATCTTCTGGCCTCTTCCTGAGAAATTTCGGCGTTCCATTCCTGTGTCTCACCTTCTCCATGCTGACCATTTTATGTTTTGCCCCACCAGACTCCTTAGTATGTGTTGCTATGCTGACTTTCAAACAGAGTCATACGTGCTGGAATGAAATTTGCCTTAAGCAGGAGTACAAGGTGCAAAGGGTAACTAGGTACTTTTCAGTCCATCCCATTCCATTGCCAGACATCCAGGAAGCCAGAGAAAGCCTGCTGTTAAAAACCCTTCATCTCAGTCCTGGGGATGTTGTTCAGTTGACAATGCTTGCTACAGGAGCCAAGGTTTGACCTTCAGCACATAAAAGAAAAACAGAAGTAACGGGCATCTCTTATTGGAGGGTCTCCTCTGAAGTTTAATCTGCTTGACCTTTTGTTCGAATATTTAAAATCTTTTAATTGTTGCTCATGGGCTTCATAGACCCCATGAGAGTAAGGGAGGCTTAACATTTCAATTTTTTTTTTTTTTTGGTTTTTCGAGACAGGGTTTCTCTGTGTAGCCCTGGCTGTCCTGGAACTCACTCTGTAGAACAGGCTGGCCTCAAACTCAGAAATCCGCCTGCCTCTGCCTCCCATGTGCTGGGATTAAAGGCATGCACCACCACACCCGGCTAACATTTCAATTTTTTGATGTTTTTGTTTTGTTTTATGTTTTGAAAGCAGTTTCAAGGCTGGCAGTGGTTGTGCACGCCTTTAATCCAAGCACTTGGGAGGCAGAGGCAGGAGGATTTCTGAGTTTGAGGTCTACTGAGTGAGTTCCAGGACAGCCAGGGCTACATAGAAAAACCCTTACTCAAAAAACAAAAAAAGAAAGAAAGAAAGAAAGAAAGAAAGAAAGAAAGAAAGAAAGAAAGAAAGACAGGAAGAAAGACAGGAAGAAAGACAGGAAGAAAGAGAAAGAAAAAGAAAAAGAAAGAAAGCAGTTGCAGTTTCATGTAGCTCAGGCTGACCTCCTATTATGTAGCCAAGGCTGTCCTGGAATTCTTGAATCCTCTTCCTTAAAATTTGTCTGAGACATGCACTACCATGTCTTAAGATCTCAACTCTTTCCCCTAGACATGGCAGGCAAAATGCACCCATAAATTCTCAACAGTATGGTTGCTTGAACCAGACCAGCATAATGGCATCACCAATTAACATGCCAACGTGAAGAAGGGAAATGGCAGGTGGTCCCAATCCTGGATGGAGAGCTACAGATAATCAACGAGAGAGGGAGACTCGGGTCTTTTCCCAGGAACAAGCTCCCATTTAGGTTATGCAACCTCAAATCATTCACCTTGGGCACATGAACACAGGGGTAAAGCTACCTGAATTTAGTAGGTTATATACATATGTACATATATGTTATACATATACTTGTACACACACGTAACAACAATAATTAAAGAAAAGATTATGAATTTGAGAGGGAGGACATGGAAAGAAATAGAGGTTCTCAAAAAAAAAAACTAATTTTAAGAAAATATTTTAACTTTTAAAGATGTTGCATGGGACTTGGTCAGTAAAGTGCTTGTGGGCTCAGCATGGGGGACCTGAGTTCAATCCTCAGCATCCAAGTGAAAGAAAAAATTGGGCATGGTAATGAGAATCTGTAACCTCAGGCGCGGGAAGGCAGACACAGATGACTTGGTAGCTCAGTGGCCAGCCAGTCTAATCAATTGGTAAGCTCCAGTGTCAGTGAGAGACCTTGCCTCAAAAAATAAAGTGGAGGCCTCCACGCATGTGTGCATATGTACCCAGACACACAAGTCACACACACACACTCATGCATGCATGTGTATATGCACATGTATGTGTAAGGTTGCATGACTTTTCTTGGGGAATCTCTGAACAAATGCTTATTCATCAACAACAGATGAAATAAATGATTTCACGCAAGTGGAGCTCAGTGAACATTATTGGGATTATTTACAGGAGCAGAGTGAGTCAAGACAGCTGTGTCACTACAAACTTACCCCAGCATGGTGGTGACTTATAACAGAGGCATCTGAGGAGCTTCCTATATGACTCACAGGCAGCTTGACCCGTGGATCATCTCTCCTTCCCAGAAATTGTTATTGCTTGTGTAATCGTGGGGAAGGGGCTGTGTGAGTCTTCTAAGGATCAGGAACTTCCCAAAGCCTGTGAGTTCTATTTACGTCCTAAGTTTAGAAGTTCTTGTCAAGCCAAGCTGTGGTGGTGCACCCTTTAATCCCAGCACTTGGGAGGCAGAGGCAGGTGGATTTCTGAGTTCGAGGCCAGCCTGGTCTACAAAATGAGTTCCAGGACAGCCAGGGATACACAGAGAAACCCTGTCTCGAAAAACAGAAGAAGAAGAAGAAGAAGAAGAAGAAGAAGAAGAAGAAGAAGAAGAAGAAGAAGAAGAAGAAGAAGAAGAAGAAGAAGAAGAAGAAGAAGTTCTGTGTATTTTAAGCTTAGATGTTTCAGTAAGAAGACTTACTGAGCTTAATGAATCTCCTATTAGGAATGAATATTTCAATTGAGACAAAATATCTAAGCAACAAGGCATCAGCCAGGAAACAGATGCACAGATTTTACAGTTTGGGGTGTGTGTGTGTGTTAGGAAACAAACCTAGGGCTAAGTAATTATTCTAAACTTAGTTATAGCTCAAGCCTCAACCGATCTCATAGAAGTAGGTAGAATAATGGTTAGCATAAAATCAGGGATATATAAATTACAGGCTAGTCCAACAATGGCTGTTACCAATGGAAAGTTCAAATATCCAGTACTTGCCCAGTCCAAGAAGCTGGAAGTCTCATCTAGTCTTCAGCATACACCAAAACCCCAAAGAAGTAGGCTCTAATGGAAGTGAAGAAATGAACGTGCTAAGTGAGAGCAAGAGCAAAAAAGGCAAAGAACAAGTGTCTTTCTTCCATGTGTGTTATATATGTTGTCAACAGAAGGTGTGGCCCAGATCAAAGATGGATTTTCCCACCTCAAAAGATAAGGATTAAAAGTGGATCTTCCCATGCAAATGATTAATTAATTAAGAAAAAACATCCCTCATAGGTGTGCCTAGCCACTTGGGTTTTAGTTAATTCCAGATGTAGTCAAGTTGACCACCAAGAATAAACATCACAGTTGCCATAGTCTGGGAACAATGAGGAGCAGTAATCACAGAGAAAGGATGGCTAACAGGCAGAAGGTTGGCGTTTGCTAGGAGGAAGAAATTTTAGTGTTCTATCTCATGGTGGGTAGAATAACTGTGTCAGCGACTGGTTTTGTATTTCAAAAGTGTTTGCTAAGAGAGATTTTTTTGTTTTGGTTTGGTTTCGAGACAGGGTTTCTCTTTGTATCCCTGGCTGTCCTGGAACTCATTCTGTAGTCCAGGCTGGCCTCAAACTCAGAAATCTGCCTGCCTCTGCCTCCCAAGTGCTGAGATTAAAGGCGTGTGCCACCACTGGCTGGCAAGAGAGATATTTTTAATGAGCCCGACACAAAGAAACACTATGTCTGAGGTGATGAGACCAATAATCCTGGTTTGATCATTGCACGTTGATGCATATACACGGAAACACCATACTGTTCTTCAGTGAAAACACAGTACTTATGTATCAGTGAAGAATGAAAGGCATAAGGCCAAGGGTATGGCTGGCTGGTAGAACACTTTGTCTAGTGTTTGATCTCCAATACCTCAACAGAATTAATAAAACTTAAAACTTGCACACACATATGTGAATATTCAAGCTGGGTGGTGGTGGCACATACCTAAAATCCCAGCACACAGGAGGCAGAGACAGGTGGGTATTTGTGAGTTTGAGACCAGCCTGGTCTCCAAAGACAGTTCCAGGACAGATAAGGCACTTACCCAGAGAAACCTTGTCTTAAAAAACAAACAAACAGGCCAGGCGTGGTGGCACATGCCTTTAATCCCAGCACTTGGGAGACAGAGGCAAGCGGATTTCTGAGTTCGAGGCCAGCCTGGTCTACAAAGTGAGTTTCAGGACAGCCAGAGCTATACAGAGAAACCCTGTCTCAAACCGCCCCCCACCCCAGAAAAAAAACCAGCAAGTGACTATTCAAGAGGAAATAACAGAGGGAAGAAAAAATAGGTCTGAAGTACCTTGTTTTAATTAGGTTCTTTCTAGTTAGGTTTCTGTTGCTGTGATAAAATGTTGACCAAACCCAATTTGAGAGAGGAAAGGGTTTATTTGGCTTGTAAGTCTCCATCACAGTCCATTGTTGTGGGGACGTCAGGACTGGAACCTGGAAGCTGTGGAGGAGTGCTGCTTACTGGCTTACTCCCTATGACTTGCTTAGCCTGCTTCTTATACAATCCTGGACCATCTGCCCAGAGGTAGCACTGCCCTTAGTGAGCTAAGTTCTTCTGTATCAATCATTAATCAAGAAAATGCCTCCATAACCTATGTACAGGCCATTGTGATGGAAGCATTTGTCTCAATTGTAGTTCCCTCTTTCCAGGTAACTTTAGCTTGGGTCAAGTTGACAAAAAGCAAGCAAACAAACAAAAAACCCAGGCAGCATACACTTTCTTAAGAGATTAGCAGGGAGGGCATAGAAGGCATGATGGTGGCTGAGACCACTGGTGGAGAATAATAGAGGCAGACCCCTGGCAGTGCCCTCTGGCCTCAACACACATATAACATATGTACCCAGATACAGATGTGCATGTACCTATACACCCCACAAACTCAACTTGACATCTGATCAAGAGACAGGCCTTACAAAAGCCCAGCATGTGTGGCCTGGCACAAAAGTTCTGATTTTGGTAGTTGGACCCAAGAGTATATACACACTTTTGAAAAGTTCCTGGGCCCCAGTGCTGCTGATCCTATTGTAGAGGTTAATAAACTTGAGTTAGGAGGGATTATGCGGCTTGCCCAAAGTCACATAGCCAATGAGTGTCAGAAACATAGTTTTAAACCCAGAACTTTGACTCTGGACCCATCACAACATCATTATACTCTTTTTGATAAAAGCAGACAATCAAATTATGAATAAACTTAAAATCTATGGTTAATTTAGAATAATCGTTGTGAATGAACAGGGTTAAGTACTTTTTAGCAACATCTAATTTTTCCCTGCATCCCAAGAGTCTTGAAGATCTAATGTTATGATGTGTTAATATATATATATATATATGTATATATATGTATATATATATATATATTCGTTTATCATCTGACTGGTAATCAAAGATGGTAATTGTCAAAAGTATAGACAATGCACTGAGAGAAAGCCTTTATCCCACCCGACAAAATGACAAGTAATTTTAAACTTTATAGCTGATAGTAGTTTAATGCAATCCCCTCATTGCATTGGCAATGAGTCTGTTAAAATGTTCCATGACACCTTGCAACAGTTTTCACAGTGGAGTCTTTATGCATTTGCAAAACGAGAGGTGAGGAATGCAGATGAGGCAGCAAAAGTCTAATTCACTCTTACACTTAAGTGCTACTTACTCCAACAATCATATGATTAAGAATAGAGAAATATAATTTCTTCCTTGAGAAATATGTCAAAAGTTATGGCGCTATCATACGGGTAAAACCAGTCTTTGAAGTATCATTAAATTTTACCAACAGGTAGAGCAATCATTTGTGCACCCAAGATGGGAAAATAATCATCTTTGGATGTTTTAACTCAATCCTTTATCTACTAGTATATGTTTTATAAAGTGCATTTGCAGACGACTGACTTCCTCATCCTTGCAGCTAAGGGCTGGCCAATCATTCATCTGTCTCTGGCACAGCACTTTATCTTTACTTCACCAGCAAAGTCTTCAGAGTTTTTTAGACTAGCAGACAACTTGAGAAAGCTTCTAGAGACCTTCTTGACACACTAATGAGCTGTAGGTTAGGCCCTCTCCACACACAAGCTCTGTTCTATACCATCAACCTGGGCAGCTGTTACACATATAACAAGTGGGACCTTTGGTGAAATGGACATTGTGACTAATTCTAGTTTTAGCCATAATGTGACCAAATGTGATAGCCATTATGTGTTTGGGTTTTGTTTTCATTGTACTATGAAACTTGGTTTGATACTACTTAGACTAGGAGACCAAAATGGCACTCCAAAACAATGAGTTTTGTTCCTGGATATGTCATTGAATGCACAGTATAGAACATCGACAGAATGTCACCCTCACTGAAGTTCAGGGCAATGGCTTATGAAATAAAATCTATGGGTTAATATAATAAGATGATAGGAGGATCCGGGGAGTTCCAGAATTTTCCCATGGCTATCACATCCACAGGGCATAACTCATCAAGCAGAGAGCAGCCATTATAAATATTCTCAATGAAGTCAAACATGGAAAGTATAGTGAAAGAGTCTGAACACAATGGGAACAGAAATAGATGCTGTGCGAAAAATAACCAAATGGAAATTACAGTCTCTATGCATGCGATTAAGAGCAAATATCTGGCTCCAACTTGCTATTAATCTCCTTTGGTTATTTTGGCAATAGCATCCATTTCTGCTTTTGAGACAATGTCTCTCACTCCACACTACTCAATTCGACTACAGTGGCTAGCCAACAAGCTGCAGAGATGCTCTGGTCTCCCCCTTCCCAGCACTCGGGTTCAGACACCCCCCTCCCTTTGACAAGATTGTTGGGGATCAGTCTCAGGTGCTCATACTTGTATGACAAGCACATTACTTATGGAACCACCTCCCCAGTCACTAACATCAGAGATTTTAAGCAACAAAAATGCATCTAAAATAATGCACAATGAGGAAGTATGTTACAAAACGCTACGCATACCTTCAGTGACAGTATCGAGAAGTTTTGTGTATGTACAATTAGAATCCTGAGAAAGGAGAAAAGCTGGGCACACAAAAATATTTAAAGAAATAACCCGAAGTATTCTGTAAGGTTCCAAAAATTACCTATGGTGGCTACTTCTGGTTTTCAATGAGTGAGTTTATTATGTAAGCAGCAAGCCAAAGCAAAAGACTAAATAGCAAGTGATAGACAGATGCATTGATAGATACAGAATATTGCCAACCCAGGTACTCAAAACCTGCACCAGTCAGCTAGAGTTCCAGATACAGAGATTCCTAGGCAGAGTAGAGCATCTCCTTGGGTGAGGCTTCCAAGCGAAAGAACTAATAGCAACATAGAGATAACATCATCAAATCAGATGCTCACAACATCCAACACAAACCAACTGGGGCAGTGCAGACAGTTGTTTGGCATTCCTAATTGAGCTTTCCCTCCATTCTGAGGTTCCCAGGGCTGAGCTTCTGGCCTGTCTTTCCCACTGCAGGCAATTTTCTATCATAAACAACAACTTCTGTAGGAAACATTTTACCTTGTAGCTATTGTCAAGGACATGATGTTTTTACTCCTGGGCTGTTTTGCTGTTCTCTCCCCTTCCTGTCACAGAGCAGATAGCCTGTGCTCAGACAATTAGCTTTGGAGGACACTGAGATAAAATAAACACGCTTGGGTCTGAAATGGGGCGTGGGGGACACTTCCAGCACCAGCTTCTCTGTGAGCACACAAACCCCATGACAATTTACCAATATAATGTACATTACACAAAGTTTCCAAATTTGATTTTGGAACTCCCATAAAGCCACCAGTCTAAATTGCACAATGAATAACAACATAAAACACAAAGAGAACTGCCACACCAAGACACAGCCAGGTCCGGTTGCCGAAAACTAGCGATACAGAAAACCTGAAAAGGTGCAAGGGAAGACAAGAATATAAGCTAAAAGTGACCCAAGCTAAAAGTCACTGTAGACTTCTCTAACTGTGAAATTTATTATAAGGAATTCTTTAATGAGCTGAAACAGAGGGAAATGAGTCTTCTTCCAATTTTCTCCTTAGAAAACATAGCCTTTAAAAACATGGGAGTGTGGGGTTGGGGATTGACAGCTCAGTGGGTAAAGTGCTTGTTGCCCAACACAGACCCAAGTTTAGATCCCTAGCACCCAGCTAAAAACCTTCAAAGCTGGGTTTAACCAGTTTGCAACCTCAGGAATGAGGGGTGGAGACAAATCCAGAAGACTCACTAACATCCAAACAGCAAGCTCATGCTTGTGTGAGACACTGCCTCAAAAACCAAGGAGGCATAGGTCTCTAGCCTCAGTGGAGACAGGAGGATTTCTGTGAGTTTGAGGTCAGCCTGGCTTACATAGTGATGTTCTAGGCCAGCCAGGGCTACATAGTGAGAGACTTTCTTTAATCAATCAATGAAATCGAATAAACAAGGTAAAGAAGTGATTGGTGAAGAAATTCTAATTTTAACGTCTGGCCTCTTCACATGCACACCAATACTCAGTACATACCACACACAAATACATACAAGACCAATTGTGGAGCTGGAACTAAAGCAGATGGGAAAGGCCTCAACCCTATACAAAGAACTACAGGTAACTAAGAAATGCTGAGAACAGGAGAAATAGTCTTCCCCACTTCCCCAGGGAAAAGCATGACAGTTGGTTATTCAATACCAAATGGTCAGCCATGAAAGCATACATACAAATAAGTAACATTATACAGACTGAACTACTACACAAATACACACACGCACATGCACGCACATGCACGCACACACACACACACAAACACACACACATGAGACAGGGTTTCTCTGTGTACCCCTGGCTGTCCTGGAACTCACTCTGTAGACCAGGCTGGCCTCAAACTCAGAAATCCTCCTGCCTCTGACTCCCAAGTGCTGGGATTAAAGGCATGGGCCACCACTGCAGGGCACATTACCAACAATTAAAGAAAAGAAGAACATGAATTTGAAAGAGAGCAGCAATGGGAGGGTGGGGTTGAAAGGAGGAAAGGGAAGAGGAGAAGGATTAATTATATTATAATCTCAAAAAAAAACAATAAAAATAAATAAAAAGCTAGAATAAGAACATAGTAAACCTGGAGTTAGAAGCCAAGAAAAAGTGAAGTTGCCAACTGAAAGCAACTAAATAGAAAATGGGGTCGGACTAGATGGTTCAGTGGGGCAATGGCACAAGCCTGATGACCTGAATTCAATCCCTGAAGCCCATGTGAAGATGGAAGGAGGGAGCTGACTCCACAAGGTTATCATCCACACATACTCCAAGGCATGTGTGTGCTCCCCATACATCATATACACACAATAATAAACAATAAAATATGGACAAATAATACAAAGATCAATAAACCTAATGCTGGCTCTTTGAAACTATCAATAAAATGGATAACCCTCTAGGTAGACTGATCAAGGAGAAAAGTAAAGAAGAGAAACACAATTGCTATTGGGAATAAAGGAGGACATATCATATAGATGATGGAGATTATAAATGTGTCTGTGTGTGTGTGCTTTGTTATGTGTGTGTATCAATGTGTGAGAAAAAGTAATTATAACTATATCCATAAGAAAAGGCTGGAAAACTGTGGATCTGATCTTAAATTGAACAGACAGACATACCTGCTCTTACGCAACAAGCGATCTTGTGATTTTTAAGATTTTTCTGATTCAGATCACTAGCTCTTTGAGAAGGCATTTGTCACAAAATTCCAGCACATAATATCAAAACTATGCAAAGCTCTAGTGGGTTGCTATCATGAGTCATCACAACACAGTCTGGAAAGAGCTGGCAAAGACTGCCTTGTATTTTTATATGAAAGGATATGTTTATTTCAGAAATGCGGGACTGCTAAACAATTTGAAAATAAAGGATATTCACTACATTCACAATACAGAATGGCCTTAAAAGATGACTTTCATAAATTCATTTAAAGGATATGATACACCCATTCATGATTAGAAAAATCATTTGAAAGCTCCAACTGAGAGATGGGCTTCCCTTAGATGACACAAGTATGGTAGAGAAAACATCAAAAGCTTTGAAAACAAAATCAGAGAAGCTCATGAGCACTGGAATGTAGTTCCTAGCCAGCTGATGAGGCAAGAAAATATGATTAACCATTCTCCAGGAGTATGGGGAACTGAGGAACGTCTGTGTGGAAACTCATATATGTTAAAAAGTTGACAAGGAGTGGGGAAACATGGACTGGAAAACTTTATATTGCAAAAATATCAATTTCCCATGAATCTGCTATGTTTGGTCATTTCTAGATTATGTCTTTAAAGTGAGGTGGCTGCATTAGTCTTTTGTATTGGTTTAGTCTTGTTTTGAGACTGTCTCTACCTCTTTATATAACCATTGCTGGTCTGAAACTCCCTATATAGATCAGGCTGGCCTCTAATTTGTAGTGATCCTCCTGCCTCTGCCTATTGAGTTTTGGGTTACAGGTGTGATGCATCGCACACACTTGGAATTTTTTTTTTCTGAAACTGATTTTAATATTTGATGGTAATAGTGCCACTATTGGAGGTATTAAGATGCTTTGGTGTCAAACTAATTAAAATGGCATTTGGAATAATGAATGACTTGTCTTGTACTGGCCACCTTTTATTTTTTTTATTTATTATAGCCCTGGCTGTCCTGGAGCTCACTCTGTAGACCAGGCTGGCCTCCAACTCAGAAATCTGCCTGCCTCTGCCTCCCGAGTGCTGGGATTAAAGGTGTGTACAACCAATTGAATGCCTGGTCATTTTTCTTGTTTTTTTTTAAAAAAAACTTTTTTAGATTTATTTTTGGGTGAGGGCACACACACCATGGTATGAATGTGGAAGTCAGAGGATAACTTGTGGGAGTCTCCTTCCACCATGTGGGTTTGTGGGATCCAACTCAGGTTTTCTGACTTGGCAACAAGTGCCTTTTCTTGCTAAGCCATCTTATTTTTCCTGTTTTCTTTTTCTTTTGCTTTCTTTTCCATTTTTTAAAAAAAGATTTATTTATTTTTATACATAAGTACACTGTAGCTGTCTTCAGACACACCAGAAGAGGGCATCATATCTCATTACAGACGGTTGTGAGCCATCATGTGGTTGCTGGGATTTGAATTCAGGACCTTTGGAAGAGCAGACAGTGTTCTTACCCGCTGAGCCATCTTGCCAGCTCCCTGTTTTCAAAAGTATAAAAATTACAAATAACTATATGGAAAGCCTTTAGGGGTTTTCTTCTGGGAGATCAAGGATTGGAGGAGCCAGAAACATAGGGCCAATGCAGGTGCTCTACCACCAGATTTGGGGCTCATCTCCTAGCAGGAAGGATCAGATAGCCTGTCCTGTCCTAAATAGCATAGCATGAACAGGCAGTAGTTGATCTCTTCCAGGGCTCAGTTCACATTTTCTTCTGAGTGGCTCAAAGAGCGAAGATGCCTGCTAAAATGGGTCTTTATATCTAGAAGGGAGAGTTTGCCAAGAGTGCCTGACTTGGAACAGGGCAGAGCT
This sequence comes from Mus caroli, assembly GCF_978045245.1. Lineage (NCBI taxonomy): Eukaryota > Metazoa > Chordata > Mammalia > Rodentia > Muridae > Mus > Mus caroli. The sequence continues at coordinate 146,058,194 of NW_028227260.1, read as the reverse complement.
CCAAATGTATTGAGTTTGCCTCTAGCTCTTGCCAAAGTTGTATCAGGCTATTTTCAAAGCCATTTCATTCCATTTCACCAGCACTGTAGGTCACACACACACACAGTGGTACTTTGGGCTTTTGTAATCAGAAAACAGAAATGCCATGCTGCCCCAGCAGGGATCCCTTACGGTGCTGAAGTTAGATGAGCCTCGCCTTGGCAGAGAGCCCCTTCTGGTGTGGTGGAGGATTGAAGAAGAGCCTTCCTTGAGTCCTAGTGTAAACAGCCCTGCTGGGAATCAATTAGCCAATGCACAGCTCTGTGGAAGAGCCTGGTGGGTTCTTCTTCCTTTCCACATTTCCAGTGCACCCCAAAGCATAGGATCGACTGTGTTCTAGGTGACAAAAGGGTTACCTCTGACCCCCTCACCTCCATCACCCTCTCATTTGCTCCTTCACCTGCCTTCTTCCTGTGTTTCCTGTAGATATTTTGTAATTTCCTGTTTATTTCAGCTATAGCGTTCCTTGTATATATTTTGATATTTTGTTTGTTTGTTCTTTTGTTTCAGATAGGGTTTCATGTAGCCCAGGTTGGCCTTAAACTCCTAAAGTAGCCCAGGATGACCTTGAGTGCCTGAGCCTTCTGCCTCTACTTCCTGAGTTGTGGGATTACAGAGATATAGCACAATTCTAAGAATGTTTTTCTTGTTCTTGTTCTCATTCTTGCTCTCCATGTTTCCCTCTCCTGTCCTGCCTCCCTCTCTACTTCCCCCTCCCCATCTCTCAAGAAATGGACATTTCTCCTAAACTCTCAGGCTCAAGTCATTCTCCTGCTGCAGCTTTGAGTAGCTGCGACTACAAATTCATGTCACTATGTCCTGCTGGGTATGTCTTTGCCCGGTGCCTTTTTTTTTATTAGATATTTTCTTTATTTACATTTCAAATGTTATCCCCTTTCCTCGTTTTCCCTCTGAAAATCCCCATCCCCTCCCCCTCTCCAACCCACCCACTCCCATTCCTGGTCCTGGGTGCCTGGTACTTTCAATGTCTAAGCATTCCATTATCCATACACAGGTTAGTCTTCTGGAGTCTCCACTTTAACGGTTTGAATAAAGTGTAGAACTCTTACCTCTTTTAGTAACTCAACACTCTCCCATTTATAATGTAATTATGTTAATGATTTCCTCCATACATTAAGAACTACAAAAGCCTGTGCTGTAACTATTGCTTTAACTGTTAAACATGATTTAGAAAGGCCAAGATGAGGAAAAATTGTCTACTGTATTTATCTTCCCTTTTACTCTGTCATTCTTCCTTCCTTCCTGATAGCCAAGACTTCTCTGTCATTTATGTTTATCAAGATTATCGTGGTTCTTATTTGCTATGCTTGGAAATCAAACCCAGGGTCCCTCCTCTCTCAGACTTTCGAGTGTGGCATATGAGACCCACCATGCCTGACTAAATTTCTCTTCAGTACTTGAGAACCATGGCAGTTTTCTTCCACTGTTTTTGCTTTCTCCTATTTTTTTCTCTTTAGAGAACATGTTTTCCTCTGGGTGCTTAGGTTAGTTTCTATTAGCTTTCAGAAGCATGGCTCTGATAAACCACAGGTTTTTGTTGTTGTTTATCCTGCTTAAAATTTTCTCAGGTTTGCCCTACAGTGGTGGTGAATATGTTCAATCCCGGCACTTGAGGTGGAGGCAGACTGGATCTCTGTGAGTTCCAGGCCAGCCTGGTCTACAAACAAGAGCGAGTTCCAGGACAGCAAGAGCTACACTGAGAAACTATGTCCCAAAAAACAACAGACACACATATTCTGCATCTATATGTTTATGCCTTTTGGGCAAATTTCAGAACATTTTAGGCATTCATTCTTTGATTACTACTTTAATTTCATCTTTCTCTCTTGAAACGCTCATGATCAAAAACTTAGATTTTTAATATATTATCTTCCATGTCCCTGAAGGGCTATCCTTTTTTTACAGTCTACTTTCTTTCCTTGCTTAAATAGAGTAAATTCTATTCTAATCGGATCAATTCTGATCCCCCCCCCAGACTTTTAGATTCTGCTATTGAGTCTAATTATTTTTTGCCTGTAAGCTATTGTAATTTTCAGTTCAAAAAATTTTGAGTTCTGAGACTTTCCTCCCCATTTGTTTCAAACAAACATGCTTACAAAAAAGGGCTAGCCGGGCGTGGTGGCGCACGCCTTTAATCCCAGCACTCGGGAGGCAGAGGCAGGCGGATTTCTGAGTTCGAGGCCAGCCTGGTCTACAAAGTGAGTTCCAGGACAGCCAGGGCTACACAGAGAAACCCTGTCTCGAAAAACCAAAAAAAAAAAAAAAAAAAAAAAAAAAAAAAAAAAAAAAACAAACAAAAAAGGGCTACACAGAGAAATCGGGTCTCGAACCCCCCCCAAGAAAGCCAATGCGTGTTATTTTTTTTTAAATGACAGCTGTTTTTAAATCCTTGCCAGTTGATTCTAACAATCCTGTCACCTTAGTGAATTGTCGTTTCCCACTCAAGCTGAGAATTCCCCGATTCTTAGCATGGAGAGTATTTTTCAAAAACTGACGTTATATTAGTTAAATACTATGTTTCAGCAAATCTCTCCTAAGCAGCTCAAACTAACAAGCTACGGGCAAGGAAGGGTTAAGTTCCAGATTCTGAGAGCCTCGTTTGCTGACGTGTGCGCACGCGCACGCTCGCACCTGCGCCTGCGCTCCCGGACTACGTGTGACTGCCTGGCGGGGCGGGGCTGGCGAGGCGGGGCTGGCGGGGCAGGGCGGGGCGGGACAGGATGCTGGCTCCACTCTAGCCGCTAACCGCCAGTAGCCTTGCGCTCTGTGGCGTCTCCACATTGCCTCCAGTAATCTGGCGGTAGCTAGGAACTCGTCAGCGCTGCAAGGGGGGTGAAAGTTCAGACCCCCGGCTGGGTGACGTCGGCGGAGGGGGCGGGACGCCTCGGATCTTCTTGGAGGAGGGGAAAGTCCGGGCTGTTTCAGCAGAGCCAAGGAATGGGAGGCGCCCTAGCTTCCCCGCAGGCCACAGCGCTGGGACTCCTGCCTTCCCTGCTATCTCCCTGAGGCAAGGGGTGTGTGGGAATGTCTCTTTACTGCTAGAAGGCTCGAGGTTTTCCTGCTTAAGGGTGGGGCCACACAGGCTTTTGAGATTTTTTTCCCCCCCATTGTAGTGTTTGGCTGAAATGGAGCTGTCATTGTGCAGAAGTTTTCTGTCTAGATAGAAAAAGCAGACTTTTCTTGCAGGGTGGGATTTTTGTTTGTTTATTTTGTTTTTCATTTCTCTGTGCCTGCTCTTTCTGGGGTGCTGGCTTCTCCAAAACCAGTTTGGAAGGTATGGAAACCCACGGTCATGTGTTCATCAGGTCCGGTAGCCTTCAATAGCTCTGCTTTTCACCTCCACCTTATTTTATATCGAAATTAGGCATTTTGGGTGTTCTTAGTGGTACTGGGGAAAGTGCATTTTACTCCATCTTTCTAGAAGCCCAGGGCCTAACAGTATTTTTTTCATACGTCATCACAACCATGAAAGGATGTGTGCGGGCTTGGTAGGCCTTTTCAACTGAATGGGAATCCATAAGTGAATAGGTGAATAGGAAGACATTTTAGAAAATCAGGTTCTTGGTTGGGTTTTTTTTTTTAATTTATTTTTATTTTTTATTTTTATTTTTTTGTCTTTAAAAAAAATTTGAAAAGATACATCTCTGCCAACCATGTTCTGTTTCCCTGCTTTCAAGATTATGTAAGAGGAAAGAAGCACTGTTTCAGGGAAAGGACAATAAAGTCAGTTCTGGGAGTTTCTATGTTTTTACTGAGGTGCGATTACTTTATAAGGATGTGTATATATTTAAAATATATGATTGCATACAACATGCATGCATGCACGCACGCACGCACCACTACAGCATCGTCACAACCAAAACTGTGACCAAATCTATCACCTCAAAAATTTCCTAATTTTCCTTTCAAATTCCTCCCTGACCCTCACCCCAGGCAACCAGGGCTCAGGCTTTTTTTTTTTTTTTTTTTTGGCTCAGGCTCTTGCTCTGTAGCCCAGGCTGGCCTCCAACTCTCTGTCTTCAGGGTTCAGCCTCCTAGGTGCTGGGATTACAGGCTTGCCATATCATACCCATGTTACTGATTTAATTCCTATCACAAAATAAATTTGTTTAGAATTTTGCATAACTGTAGTAATACTTATTGACTGGTTTCTTTCACACATGATAACTCACTTGCAATTCATCCATATTACTATACCTATAGATAGTTTTTCTCCCTTTTTAAAGACAACGTGGTTATCCTTTCATTTGTTGATGGACATTCCAGTTCTTCCCAATTTGGGGCTGTTATAAGTAAAGTGGCTCTGAACATTCATATGCAACTCTTTCATGTAGATATATGCTTTCTTTGCTTGTGGCCAAATACATAGGGATAAAATGGCTGGGTCATAAAATAGGCACATGTTTAATATTTTTCTCTCCTTTTTCCTTTCTGTATACAGGTTGGAGGTTAGCACGGAGTGTTTCTCAATCATTTCCCACCTTACATTTTAAGACATGGTGTGTCACTGAACCTGGAGCTCCCCAACTCTGCTAGACTGGGTAGGTAGCCAGCAAACCCTAGGGACCCTCCTATCTCTCAGCTTGTCCAGGATTTCAATTACATGCATGTATCACCATGCCCAGGTGTGTTATTTTGCTTTGTTTCTTGATGAGGTCTCACTCTGCAGCCCTGGATTTCCTAGTACTCTCTGGAGTGCTGTGATTAAAAGCATGTACCACTCATGTCCAGGTTTTTTACATGGGTCTGGGAACAACCCTGGATCCTCGTTACCACATGATTATTTCGTTTGGCACTTCTCCCAACGATGTATGAGAGTTCCCATTTTTCTGTATCCTTGCCACGCCCTGCACATTTCCTTGGATTTTTTGCCATTCTTATAATAAGTTAGAGTAGTATCTTATTTTTTTACATTTCCCCAATGATAGTAATGATACCAAGTATCTTTCCAAGTGCTTTTTGGCAACTTAGGTACCTTCTTCAGCAAAGTGTGTGGGTTCATTCCTTGCTAGTGTTTCAGAGTTCTTTATAGATGTTAGACATAAGTCTCTTACTAAAGACATGCCTCATCATTTTCTTTTTCTTTTTCTTTTTCTTTTTTTTTTTTTTTTTTTTTTTTGGTTTTTTGAGACAGGGTTTCTCTGTATAGCCCTGGCTGTCCCGGAACTCACTCTGTAGACCAGGCTGGCCTCGAACTCAGAAATCCGCCTGCCTCTGCCTCCCGAGTGCTGGGATTAAAGGCGTGCGCCACCATGCCCGGCCTCATCATTTTCAATAACCATCTAATCCAGCAGTTCCCCTTTCAGGTACAGATACAAAAGAACTGAAAATGAAGAGTCAGAGAAATGTTTTTTTTTTTTTTTCTTTTTATGGTTTTTGTTTTTTTGAGACAGGGTTTCTCTGCATAGCCCTGGCTGCCCTGGAACTCACTTTTGTAGACCAGGCTGGCCTCGAACTCAGAAATCTGCCTTCCTCTGCCTCAGAGAAATGTTTTATAGCATCATTCTTTACAGCAAGCTAAGTGCTTATAAATCCATAAACCTCTACAGAAGGTGTGCTGTGGCCATCCAATGGAATACTGTTTCTGTGGTTTTGTTTTTGTTTTTTTCTTTTTGAAAGGAAGTTGTGACAATTGCTCTAGCACAGATGAACCTTGAGGGCATTAAGCCCAGTGAAATAAGCCAGTGACAAAAAGACAAATGTTGTGATCACACTTAAATAAGGTAAGTAGACTGGTCAAGCAGGTAGGGGCAGAAAGCAGAACGCTAGCTGCTAGGGGATGTGGGGAGGGCAGAATGGGCATTTGTTGTTTAATGGATGTAAAGGTTCAGTTTTGTAAAAGGAAAAGGTGAGGCTGAGGACATTGCTCTCTAGCAGAACACTCACCTAGCAGGTCTGAGACCTGAGTGCAAGGTCCAACAGCTCACGCACACACACATACATAGGAGAAAGAAGGAAGAGAAGCTACCTTTTACTAAAAACTGTATTTATTTGTATTTTATGTGTGTGTGCCTGAGTTGCAAGTGCCCACTGAGTGCAGAAGAAAGTGTTGGATCTCCTGAAACTGGAGTGACATGTGCTTGTGAGCCACCTGATGTGCTGAGAGCGGTCCTTAGGCCTCTGCGATAGCAGCAAGTCCTATGTAATGCCTCATAATGACTTTTGTCTAGACAGCAAATTATCTTTTTAAGGTATTTACACAAATAAAAGATATTTTGAAAATTCTTATAGGGCTCGGGTGTGGCTCACTTGCCTACATAAAGCCATGGGTTCCATCATCAGTGCAAGAAGAAATAAATGAACTTATATTTATCAAATGTGTTAAGCATTTCTGGCTTCATTCATTTGTATAGATTCAGACTGCCATCTGCTATAAATTTTCTTCTACCTGAAGGAAACATGAACATTTCTTGAACTGTAAATGGTCTTCACCACTGAGCCACCTCTCCAGCCCTTCCTTTTCCTTCTGTTGAGATCAGACTCTCACATATCCCAGGCTGACCTTGAAGTTGCTAGCTAGCATCTATGGATACCTTTGAATTTCTGATCTTCTTTGCTCTGCTGCCAGAGTGCTGAGGTTACAAGCTTGTATCACCAGATCTATGCGGTGCTTTGTATATAGCCAAGGGTCTGTGCATGCTAGGTAAGCACTCTATCAACTAAGCTGTACATCTATACCTAACGCCCATTTATTTTTGTGTTTAAATTTTGGTAGTTTATATGGCTGTATCTTCAAGTCCACTATTTTTTTTTCTTTCCCAAGAGGATGAATGTTACCTAAAAACAAACAAAAAGAAAAAGAAAAACAGAGAGAGAGAGAGAGAGAGAGAGAGAGAGAGAGAAAGAGAGAACAAAAACTCTATAGCATTGGAGTTAACAGTGAAGTATTAGACAGTCTCTCCTTAAATTAGAGGTCAGGCAATACTGTTCATCTTCCCTACTTGTCTTCAAAGCATGCAGATGAGAAAAGAGGTGGTAAAACTGTTTCTGTTTGCACATGACATGACTGTTTCTTTAGAAAACCTTTAGGAACAACACCCAACACTGCTGACCACATTTTTCAAGTCACAGAAGACAAAGTTCATGTTTCCAAAACTCAATTTGACTTTGATAATGTTACCCAAAAACAATTGAAAAATACAATTTTAAAATGACATTCCACGTGTAACCTCATCAAAACCATTAAAATAGTTAAATAAATTTAATGTATCTAAACCTTAATGCAACAGACCATTTTTTAGAGAAAGTAAATAATGAGCTAGGACATACCAACAAATTGAAAGCCCTGGAAGTGTTGGCATGTCAGTCTTCCCTAAATTGATCTCTAGATTCAAGGTAATCTATAGCCAGATGTCAACAGTTGTTTGTGTGAAGGTTGAAAATTAGTTCTAAGATTTATATGGAAATGTAAAGGACCTAGAGTGTGCACAAACTTGTTTTGAAAAAGAATTATTCTCAGCCAGGGAGATGGCTCAGCAAGTAAAGGCAATGGCTGCTGAATTGGATCCCTGGACCCCACCTGGTGGAAGGGGAGAACTTACTCCTCCAAGGTCCTACATGCCACACACTCATGGCATGCTTGCCCATGAACTTGTGTTACACACATACACAAATACAATTTTATAAATAAATAAAAATTTAAAAATCCCCAAACAAGCTGGTCAAGCTATCTTTTTTAATTTAAAAAATGTAGATCAGTACCTGATTCTCTACACTCTCTACAATTTTGATAACTCTGGACATCAGTATTTTTTTAAATTTTTTTAATTTTTTGTAATCTGTCTGATATTTGAAAAAATGTTTGAATTTGCTGGTGAAGCTGAGAGTCTTTTAATGTTTTATTACTGATATGGTTTTTCTTTTGTAAATTGCTTTTTCATTGTAAAAACTCTATGCCTTCTCTTCTGAGCCTGACTTCCCTAATCCATGTGTTACATTCTCCAGACTCAGTCTTCTGTTACTTTTGTTGAAGATACAAAGCACTGGGCTGAGAGGTTTGTTTTTTTTTTTTTTTTTTCTTTTTTCCTGAAAGGCTCTCACTGGGTAACCCTAGCTGGCCGGAATCCTCCAGCCTCTGCTTCCTGGGGCCTTGTGCCACCACACCCAGTTTAAGGTTTTGTTTTTTAAAGAATCCTGTAGTTAACATAATTTTTAAAATTTAGATGTAAATGTGTATAAGCCTTTCTCTCCAGCTTCTTTTTAAGTCTTATTTAAGAAATTATTCCTTAACCACCAGGCTTAGTGAGGCAGGCCCACTCTTTACCACTTGAAAGGTAAAGGCAAGACTCAGGGGTTCAAGGTCACTTGCAGTTACATAGAGCATTCTGTGTCCGTTTGAGGCTAAATTTGACCCTTAGGTCTCAAGAAAACAGAAACGCAAACGGAAAAAAAAATCCTCTATCACATGATCAAAAAGACATTCATAGATTATCTACTAAAATGTTTCCCAGATGTATTTTCTGTGCTTGTAGAGAATCTGTATAAGACAAAGCCAGGATGACATCATGCATACTGCTTTATAACCTGTTGTTATGTAGCAATATATTTTGAACATCCTTTCATTTGAATACATGTATCCTTAGTGTTGTGGGAGGGGTTTCCCGGGAAACAGACTCTGGAGACAAGAGATTTGTGTTTAGGAAGCTTATCCGGGAGTGCTTTCGAGACTGACTGGCATTCAAGCTCCAGTGGGGGGAAGGGAGTGAAACAGGATTAGACTGGAGAGGACGTGAGGCAGTGCTCCAGTCATCGCTACGGCTGGAGCTTGGGTTTAGAATTCCTACATCACTGTCCCCATTCGAAGAAAAAAAGCTGGGGCATTTGTTTGATGTGGGCTGTCTGTCCCTGGGGAAGAGCTGGGGGTGTCACTGGGCAGGGCACCTGCCTTCTTGTGAGTATCATTCCCAGAACCAGCCAGCAAGCGACCGATTATGGCTGGTGCAGGCTGGTAACCCTCCTGGTAGCTAGGAGCCTTAAAGGAGGGGAATCTTGAAGAGCGCCTCCCAGCTCACCACCCTGCTTGCTCCCCGCTGCAGAGAGCACCACCCACCACTCCCTCATCAGGTTTACAATAGGGGATTCTTGGCAGAAAGGGAGCAGTCCCTTTCATGAGGAAAGCAAAGGCCGTTTGGAAAGGTGCTCAGTAGGTTCTCACATTTCATTGACCTTAACTAAAATGTTAGGTGCAGGGGGAGCAGGGAAAGTGGGGTCAGGGTTGCCCTGATTTTGTGCCTTGAGTAAAGAACATTGCTGCTCGATACAATACTTCAATGTAGAGGAAGAACATAAAGAATTTCTGACAGTATCTGCTACAAAATGGAGTATTATACAAATATTTTGAACAATCATAACTGCGGTAATGACACACATTTCCTATTGACTGGCATTTGGGTGTCTATAACATCATGTTGTGGTCCTCTGTATTGATAATTAACAGCCTAGTAATTTTTCCAAGCCCATATCTTTCATTGTTTCTTCAGGATTGTCCTAGGTTGCTTTCTGTCTCCGAAAATACTATGCCATAAAACAACTTGGAGCAGGGCGTGGTGGCGCACGCCTTTAATCCCAGCACTCGGGAGGCAGAGGCAGGTGGATTTCTGAGTTCGAGGCCAGCCTGGTCTACAAAGTGAGTTCCAGGACAGCCAGGGCTATATAGAGAAACCCTGTCTCGAAAAACCAAAAAAAAAAAAAAAAAAAAAAACCCAACTTGGAGGGGTTTGTTTGTTTTAGATTGCAAGTTGTCCATAACTAAGGGAAGTCGGGCAGGGACCTGGAGGCAGGAGGCCATGGAGGAACACTGCTTACTGGCTTGCTCCACATGGTTTACTCAGCCTGCTTTCTTAAACCACCTAGGACCATGGGTGGCTGCAGTGGTAGGCTGGGCCATCCCACATCTATCATCAATTAAGAAAATGCCCCCACAGCCGTCCCTACCAGGCCAGTCTGATGGAAGGGCTTCCTCAGTTGATGTTTCCTCTTCCCAGGTGACAAAAGTAACAAAACCGAAACATTAAATATATCACTTGGAAGTGCACCTTTAAAAGAAGTTTGATGAAGAATACCAATAATTACAATGGAAAACCTCTATGTGTACTTTCCTTGAGCATTAGATGAAGAGGCAGATTTTTTCCCTGCATCCTTTTGGATTTTAACATTTTCAGTAGTTAAAAATCCAGTGTATATTTTTTTTTTTCTTTATAAGTACCCTGCCTTCACTCTCTTTTAAATTGATTTTATTGGCTATATGTGCTTGTGGGGGGTTTGTTTGTCTGGTTGTAGTCTAAAAATGTGTTTTGAAATCTGTTGAGTCTGGAAAGCTTTGAGACATCATCTGTAGTGTGTTCTTTGTACTACAAGGGTTATAGTAGGCAGATCTGCCTGGTTTTGCTGGTCAAGACATGAAACATACTAATTAATAGTGCTTCTTTTTAAGCATCAGCCCAAGGAATTTCAGGGCATTTCGACCCAGTTTGCTTTATTTGTTTATAGATAACAATGAGATTGAAGATTGCTCAGCGATCTTACTACTACAAACCTTTGTCCACACAGGGCTCTGGTATTCAGAAAAATAGCTAGGTGTCTAAATACTAGGACCACATTATATATTCTCAGGATTGATGGTAGCAGCAGCACATCTGCGCTAAAGTACTTTACAACTGAACAGTTCTTTTCTGACCTATAAATTACACTCTGGATAGCTAGCTAATGTATACCAGAAATATTTTGGAAACCTCACTCTGGAAAGTAAAAGGAGGGAATGGGGACACATGGACTTAGAAACAACTGGCCAAGCCGGGCGTGGTGGCGCACGCCTTTAATCCCAGCACTCGGGAGGCAGAGGCAGGCGGATTTCTGAGTTCGAGGCCAGCCTGGTCTACAAAGTGAGTGCCAGGACAGCCAGGACTACAGAGAAACCCTGTCTCGAAAAACGAAAAACAAAAAAAAAAAAACAAACAAACAAACAAAAAAAGAAACAACTGGCCAGCCGGGCGTGGTGGCGCACGCCTTTAATCCCAGCACTCGGGAGGCAGAGGCAAGCGGATTTCTGAGTTCGAGGCCAGCCTGGTCTACAGAGTGAGTTCCAGGACAGCCAGGGCTACAAAGAGAGACCCTGTCTCAAAAACAAAAAACAAAAAACAAAAAACAAAAAAACATAAAAACATAAACAAGAACAAAAGAACCCAGATAAAATGAACACTCTCTCTGTTCTATGTAGGAATGTTATAGGGGTATATGTAATGTTTAATGTGGATCAATTTGACAATGTATAAAACAGGCACAAAGTAGATCTTGGAGTTAATAAATCTGTACCTTTAAGTCAAGTTGTCTAAGATAACTGCATATCCAGAAAATCTTCATACACAAGGATATTTACTATAGCATTACTTATAATGACAAAAATGATAAGCAATTCAGACACCCTAAAGGTGAAGAATAATTGCAAAAATGGTGAAGGCATTGAAACACTAAATTTTAGTGATTAAAGGATAGTAATTACATAGCAGAGTTGAATGAAGTGCCACAGTGGACTGATGACATCTGTATGCTGCTGTTAAGAGTATGATATTGAGCCAGGCAGTGGTGGCACATGTCTTTGACCCCAGCACTTGGTCGGCTGAGGCAGGCAGATCTCTGAGATGGAGGTCAGCCTGGTCTACAGTTCCAGGACAACCAGAAATCCTGTCATGAATGATGCCCCCCCCCCGCCCTTCTGGGGGAGAGGGGAGAACAGTACTGGTGCTGAAAAAAGCAAGGTGTAGGAATGTTTTGTAGCAAATCAATTTGGGGGGCTGCAAGTCTGCCTATTTTCTGGTATTTTTCAAAACAAAAATACTGGGAAGATAAGTAGGAATTAGTAAAAGTGATTTCCTAAAGATGGAGGGAGGGAATGTTCAAAGGTGGGAGCTAGTTTCTTTATACATATTTTGCCTTATACTTGTTGTTGTTGTTGTTTTGTTTGTTTTATGTAAAAGATAACCTTTAATGATAACCATCTTAGTATCCAGAGCCTTGTGATGTCCTAGCAACAGGGCGCCTTGGTTGGGCTCTGTGATCCCTTCTACAAGTACATTTTAGACACAATGTAGCTTCCTTGTTGCCCCTTCTCTCTCCTGAATCATTTGTTCTCTGGGAAATTCTTTGCTCTGCCAAGTAGTAACTCCTGAGGAGAATCTGAGGCCCCATGAGAGCCCAGTAAGGGGCCATCTTGGAAGCCATGCCTCCAGCTCTGAACCAGCCTTATGGTGCTTGCAGCTTGGTAAGAGAGCCTGACTTGAGCGCCTTTAAACCATGACTGCTAAGCTAAGCTGCCCCAGGTTTCTGACCATGGACAACTGTAAGAGAATATAGGCTTGTTGGTTTACACCACTAGTTTGTTATATAAGCTGTTAAGCTGTAGTACATCACTAATTTGAGAACTGTAAAATTGGTTTTTAAACATTTAAAAACTGAATATAAGCAAAAAAAGAAAAAAAAGATAGTTTTTAAAAATTAGAGATGAACTTGGGGGGAAAAGGAGCCCAACTATAAAGTTAGTGGCAAAAGTACATGGTAACTATTTCAAGTGACTTAAAGTCTTTTTGCTATGCATCCCCGTGTCTGGGTTCCAAGGACAAAAATAACTAGATAAATCTTAAATGACACTCAGTGATCTAATTGTCACTAATAACATTAATATCATTATCCTGGAACTATTATTTGTGTAGTGGCGTAAACCAGATAGGTTATTATGTTAACACCATTAAGAACTAAGATTTTACACATGGGAAGAGAGATGTAAATCAAGGAAATTAACTGGAAACCCTTTTACTTCTTACACTGGAAATAGGAGTTTGTCATAATTTCCTTTTCTAAAAGGCACAAAGTAGAGACAAAAAAGAAATTATATCAAAATGTCAGTTAAGACTACATGTTGATTGTGATGTTTAAATATCATTTAAAACAGACAAATGTTCAGAGCTCCTTAGAGACATGGCTAATTCCAGGTCCGAGACTAGACATGAACCTGGAAGATCCTCTTACTAAAAATTAAGGATGGAAATAAAACTGTATACTTTCTAAGGAGCCCAGGATAGAACAATCTGAAGTATAATGAAGTATAATGGTTGTTAGTGTGGTTCTGTGGAAGGGAGCTTGCTTAGCATGCACAAGGCCCTAGGTTCAAACTCTAGCACCCCATTCCTCTAAAAAAAAGAGCCAAAAACAAAAACCAAAACAAACCAACTTGTGACTGTGAAACACTCTACATATTGATACATAATTTTTAAAAAGCCCACGGGGTTCAAAGTCCTACTTGAATACATGTTTTGGAAGTTGCTAGGATGCCAAGCTAGTGATGAGAAAGTTGGCAGATGAATGGAAAGCCTACATCTTGTCTTTCCTTTATAAACTCTTCCAGCGTCTAGAATGATAGATTTACATTACATGCATTCAGGCTCAGAAAGAGCATCAGAATTGGAAGATGAGCATTTAGTAAAGGGATAATCTGAGATATGTAAATGCTTTTGTCATGAGTGTAGACAGTCCAGGCCTGTGCAATTCATAAATGTTTATCCAGTCATTTGCTTAATGTTTACGTATTTTATTTCAATCTGGCTTTCTTGTTATCATGCAAAATAACGGGCTTCATTTGGACACTCTCCTATGTATTTAACACTGTACTGATACTCACTAGCCCATGACTCTTTCCTGTCCCTCTTTTCCCCTCTCGTTAGTCCCCTTCTTCCCTGAAAATGGCCTCTTGTCTAATTTAGATAAAGGACACCTTACTCATTTTACCTCATTTCTAAAAATGACAGGCCTGTGTCATCGTGTCCACTTTTGGGGGAAGAGGGATGGAATCCAGGACCACTCAGTTGCTAGGCACACTGCCATCATGCTGTGCCTCCCGCGCCTAGAGTCTAGATTTTGACTCCAAACTCTGTAAGCCACATATCTTCTTTGCTGGTGGCTTCCTGCTTGGCTCTGGCTATGAGAGGCAAATAAGGGACTGACAGGCTTGAGGAGGGTAAAGGAACTTAAATGCTTTTTCTTTTTCTTTCCTGTCAGCTTCCTGTGCCTCTGAGCTTCCCCCAGAGATACTTCTCCTTGGTCCCAGCTGTGGCTTCCCTGAGTGTCCAGCTGAGTTGTTCGCAGTTACCAGCTTCAGAAAATGCCAGCATGAGGTGAGCAGCATCCCCACGGAGCCCCTCCTCCCCATACCTGAGACATCACCACCTCCACAACAGCATAGAGTGTTCCTTTTATCCCCTTGGCTAGTTACTTCAAATTATTCATATGGCCTCCTATCCTGACTAACAGAGTCTCTTTATTAGTTACTGGTGGACTGCATTGGCCCTCCAGAGTTCTGCTAGCAGTTGCAAGTTGGACCAGTGTATGTTAAACCGGTAAGGAAGAGGGACAGTGTCTGCAGCACAGCCAAATGGCTTTTATCAAACAATTGATTTCTTGTTGCACAAGTCTTCGTTGCTTTTGAAAGACAGTTTATTATTACAATAAGACTGCAGCCCTCTCCATCGATACTCCCAATCCCGATTGCCTTCTCTTCATGCCTCACAGGAAGCAATTCCTGTCGTAGTTAGCATTGATGTGTACTTTTGAACATGTAAGTAGTTGTTCTTTGAAATATATGGCATTTGTATAGGTTTTTACATTTCAGTTCATGGTATAATGCTCTTTCTTTCTAATTTCCCTTATTCACTAAATCATTTATTTTGGAAGTCATTCCACATAGTTTGTTTCTTTTTTAACTACTGCATGGTAGTCCCCGCATATCTACACCATGGCTTATGGCCCTGTTTTAACTATCACAAAAGTTCTATGAGTAATCCTAGTGTCCTTGTTGTTTCTCTAGGATAGAATCAGAGTACTAGAAATACTGAGTCAGAAAGAATGTATATTTTAAAAATTGCAGGACATGTTAACAAATATGTTCTCTTAAAATACAGTTCCAGAAGCTGAGTAGTGGTGGCACGTGCCTTTGATCCTAGCAGAGGCAGGTGGATCTCTGTGAGTCTGAGGCCATCCTGGTCTACAGAGTAAGTTCCAGAACAGCCAGAGCTGTTACAGAGAGAAATCCTGTCTTGAAAAACAAACAAAACAAAACAAAATACAGTTTCAGTTTTTAAGTATACAGACAGACTGCCAAGTTCCTTCTTTCTTGCTGTATATTTAAAATCAGAAAGTTTTAGGCTCGCTTGCTACCCTTCTGCTGACTTGGCTGGTACTACATAACTAGGGTCAAATGAGTAGGAATGATATTACTTAAAGAGCTGTGAAATGGGACCAACATGGTGTCAGTGTTCCACATCTGCGTTCTACAGGATGACATCTAACCTAAGGAGCCAAAGGACAAACCAAACCACCTGAGTGGCAGGTAGGCTATTCAGCCATGCAGAAACCAGATCTCAGTGCAGAACAGCAGTACCCTAGTATGTCACAAAAACCTGCAGATGTCCTTAAGCTAGGAATCAGGGAGGATAGGAAGGACTGGCCTCCCTCAAACAGAAGATGGGTGAGAAATGGCCTTGTGGCGGTCTCCCACAAGATAGGGACAAGGAACTCCCTTGCAGCAGCCCCTGTCCTTATCTCTGCCTGTTCCAGGAGCAATCATAGGGCACTCTGCCAAGACTCCTTTCAGACTGCAGTTAAGCCTTGCTCATGTGGCCTAGATGAAGATGTGCAAAGTCATCAGCATGTTATACTGGGGCCATTCCCATACACTTGGTTGCACAAAGCTTTTCTTGGTCTGTCTTCTAGTATTTTGGACAAAGAGACAGTCCAGTTTTTAAACCCAGTTTCCAAATTTCCCAACTCTGACTTTTCTTTTCTGTTCTTCAATCAGGCAGTTCTTGCCTGAGTTTTCTCCCCTCACCTCCTCTCCCTCCCTCCTTTGCTAAACACAGCAAATGACCACCAATGCACACCTCACATTGCCTTCTGTCCCCTTTTCATGAAGTTATTGGCACAGGAGGTATTTTGTATACCTTCCAATTTATCACAGGTGACATTTTAATCAAGAATTTTGCTTCTTTTTAATGTGGCTCTCCATCTTTCTGAACTCCAATATCAGTTCCCTTACTGCCCACTGCTCAGAACCCTCCAAAATGCAATTGCTCATCTTATGGGATTGGGCAGGTGAACAGGTCAAAGGGCATTCCTCTAAGCAGTCAGAAACTGCTGACAGGCTGACAGGGACTCTGTTGCTTTCAACACATAGCAACCAAAGTCATCATTGAGGGGACAATGCAGAGTCATGGCCATTCCAACAAACTGGAAGGGGAAAAATGCAGTTAAGACTATTGGAGTTTTATAGGCAACAATTTCTTCTCATATCCTACCACTTGTCATCTCATCATATGAAGTTGGGAATGTGGCTTGCTTGGTAGAGTGCTTACCTAGCATACTTAGAGCTCTGGGATTCATCCATCACTGCTAATATGGAGTATGGGTGGTGCACTCCTGTAATCTCAGTGCTTTGAAGGTAAAAGGCAGGAAGAGCAGATGTTTAAAGTTATCTTTGGGTATATATTGAATTCTAGGCCAACTAATCTGGGCTATATGAGACCCATGTCTCACCATGTACACCAACACCACCAACAAAACACCATAATTTCATCTGCCTGCAGAGGAAGCTGGAAAAAAATGTGTTCCCAAAAGGAAGAGGCAAACATGGCTGAGGTGAACAGCTCGCATCTCTGCTACAGGTGTTCTGGTGTATGAGGACAGTGAGAAATAACCAAACTGTGAGCTTTTGTTAAAGGTAGAAGTACCAGAATCTGTTGACTCCAAGGTATCTGGCCTGAATAATTGAGAAGAATAGAGTAACCATATAAGATGGTAGATAATGAAAACTCATGCAGTTTTGAGATAACTGTAAAATGTACATGGTGACATCAAATAGGCAGTTAAATAAGCAAGTTAACCTCTCAAAGGTACACTCAAAACTGGGTATGTAAGAGTAGGGACCTTTGGGACAGAAACAGTTGTTAAAGCCACTGGACTCTAAACATGAACTTTAATATTCCTAACACTGAGTTTTATTTGTTCTGCAAAGTACATTTTCTCATGCCTTTGAAACTGGAATGTGTTTTCCAACACCTGGTGGAATCTTCCATCATTGTGATTGGCAGCATCTCCTTTCCTTGTCAGTGGCATTTGATCTAGTGATGTATCTTATAATAGATGGTACCCCAGGCTCAATGAAATATAATAGCAGTGAAAAGCTAATACTATGGAATACTGACTATTGTAATCAGGTACCCTGCTAGTCCATCCTATGGCTATGTTTATATGTGGCAATAACATAGAAAGGTGAAAAGCGGCTGTTGAGGAGATAGCTCAATAGCTAAATAGTTAATCCCCCGAATCCACAAAAAAAAAAGCCAGATGTGGTGGTATATGCTTACAATGATGGCAATGGCAAGATGGACATAGATGAATCTCTGGGACTCACTGGCCAGCCAGTGTAGCTTTCTTGTCAAGTTCTAGGTCAGTGAGAGACTGTGATTCCAGTGTGGAGCTGGAGAGATGGCTCAGTGATTAAGAACACTAGCTGCTCTTTCAGAAGACCCAAGTTAATTTCCAACACCCATGCCAGGCAGTTCACAACCACCTGTAACTCCAACTCCAAGGGATCTGAAACACCCTTCTGTCCTTCAGTAAAACTCCCACACATCTGACATACACACACACAAAGATATATAAAAAATTAAAAAGTGAAGGAGGAGGAAAGAAGAGGAGGAGATAATGATGGTGGTGGTGGTGGTGATGATGATGATGATGGAAGAGGAGGACAGCTCCCAAGGAGCCACACTCAAGGTTGTCCACTGGTTTCCACATGAAAACACACACAAACATACACACACACCCCACCACCCGGCGAGTGATCATCTTTTTTGTTTTGTTTTAGACAGAGCCTCATGTAGCCCAGCCTGAAAACATCTGCTCCTCCTGCCTCCACAATTCTGGGGTTAGATGTAGGCCTCTGCCTTGTGTAGTTTTATGGGGAGTCTTGGGATGGAGTGGGCTTTGTGTGAGCTATAGGTACAACCCAAAGTCTGTCTTTTAAATAAGAACAGGAGAATTAGGGTCACCAGTATTCATCGAGGCATTTTCGTTGGAAATAAATACTTCAGCTTGCTTTTGATTACTGTTAAGAAGACGAAAATGCCATTTTTTTTTTTTTTTTTTTTTTTTTTTACTTTTGTTGTTGTTCGAGACAGCATTTTACTTTGTAGCTCTGGCTGGCTTTGAACTCAGAGGTCTACTTGTCTTTGCTTCCCAATTACTGGGATTAAAGGCAAGGCCATCTTTTAATCTTTCAATGCCTTTAATATTTAAAATGAGTTTCTTAGACAACAAATAGTGGGTATTTTCTTTTAATCCCCTCTGACTAGCTCCCTCCTTTTCTTTCTCCTGGTTCCTGTTCCAGCTCACACGCCATCACCTACCTTGATTGGTCTCTATTTTTGGGGCTGGAGATGCCACACAGGGTACCAAACATTATAAGCCTTGGTTCTACCACTAAGCTACAGTCCTAGTTCTGCTGTCCTTTAATTGTTGTATTTGGCCTACTAACACTTCAAGTGGCTATCAATATAGCTGTATTTCTGTCTCCCATGTTTGTTATTCCTTTCTGTTCTTTGATTTCTTCCAGTCTTTTCCCACCCTTTCTGGTGTTAATTGAGCATTTTCTATGGTTCCATTTTCTTTCCTTTCCTAGCATGTCAGTTATACTTAAAAAGAATTATCTCCTAGGGAGGAGCCCAGTAGCTCCACCTCAACTGAGACGCTATTGGTGGTTGATGGTTCCTGGCAGTGGACCATGCTCCAGTGGATGGCCTACACCTATAACAAATTGGACTTGATGGGATGGGTTATTTTAAAGAAAAGATGAGAAGGGGTTAGGAAGTTGGGAGGCACTGTCAAGGTGGAGTTAGCTGAAGGAGTGAGGATGATGATGATCAAAATACATTATATGACTTTCTCAGTGTTATGAAATTTTCAAAGAATAAATAATAATACCATTTAAAAAAAAAAAACCCAACCTGGTGTTGTGTGACGGTTCCTTCCAAGATTGAAACATTCTATCCTACAGGGAAGCTCTTTAATTTAAACAAGATATTAAATAACTCAAAATAGCTTCAGTCTCTGAAAGTCCCTGAAACTGGCCAGATTCATGAGGTCCCTCCCTGCCAAAGTAAATGCTGAGCATCCCCTCAGACTAAGAAGCTGGCCTGCAAATAAGACTCTCAGAAGAAAACAAATCAAATAAAACCCTGCTGCCGGGCAATGGTGGCTCATGTCTTTAATCCCAGTACTCGGAAGGCAGAGACAGGTGGATTTCTGAGTTCAAGGCCAGCCTGGTCTACAGAGTGAGTTCCAGGACAGCTAGGGCTTTCTTTCATTAACATTTTAGAGGTTTCTATTGACATATGTTCATGTTCTCTGACCTTTTCCTTGACTTTACATACCATGCTATAATTGAGCCTCTCAAAGGTGCTCTTGATTTCTGTTGTGGCTGTTTAGAATTTGTGGTGTGTGTGTGTGTGTGTGTGTGTGTATGCTCGCACCTGGGAATTGACTCTAGGGCCTTGTTCGCACTATGTCTCTAGCTTATGACTGTCCTACATCTGTAGTTCCCCATTTTGATTTCTAACATTTTCTATTTGTTCTTAGAGTTTCTGTCTTATTTGGAATGCATTCCAGTACTTTATTAAATCCTTTAGTATATTGTAGTGGTTTTTTTTTTTGGGGGGGGGTTCGAGACAGAGTTTCTCTGTGTAGCCCTGGCTGTTCTGGAACTCACTTTGTAGATCAGGCTGGCCTTGAACTCAGAAATCCGCCTGTCTCTGCTTCCTGAGTGCTGGGATTAAAGACATGCGCCACCACACCCGGCTGTAGTGGTTTTAAATTCCAATAACTGAATGAGCTTCTGAGGCTTAGCTCTTCAAACTGTATTTAAATTTTTTTCTCAGAGTGCTTTTAATGGTTCTTGTTGACAGGTAGGCATGATATAAAGGGTAACTATTGCTAGCATGATCACCACTGATGTGGCTGCAGTGTTGGAGAGAGGGGAAAGATACTACAGTCTTATACATTAAGTGTCAGTCTTTTAGGGAGTTTCTGCAGCTGGATTGTTGGATTGGGAATTTGGTTTATATTCCTTACCCTCCCACCCATCTAGATTGGGAGGCTGGAGAGGGCTGAAGTCTGGCATTCCTTTCCCCTGTGTTGAAGGTTAGGGGCCCGCCAGTTTGATTAGAACTGTACCTAAGGTGGTTAGACTTGGGTAAAATACTTTTCCTTACAGCCATGCTTTTGTTGAGAACAAAATTCTCTTAAGAATATTTCAAAATATTCTTCTCCTGCCTGGTTGAGAAATAGTCAGTAACCTCCTGAAACCTGCTCAAAGGTACACCCCTAGAACCTGGAAGCTCTTGCAGGTAAAACTCACTCCCAGGTTTGTACACACACACTCTCAATGACCATGTACCTACCCTAGTTCTGGCCCTAACCAGCAGCAGGCTTTTATTTCAAGCTTCTACTTTGGTAAATTGTGATTTTTCTAAACTTGTCAAGCCTCTGTTTTTTGGGTGTGTGGGGGGGTAGCACTTTTAACCTTGTGACCTCAATTTTCTGATTGCTCCAAGAGGAGTTGTTGACTTTAAGGTTATTTGCTTTTCTGTTATTGTAAGGTCAGCAATGATGACTCCTGAGGTCCTCATGTGCAGGCTTAGAAACTGGAAGTCAGCATTTTCTTATCATAGCAAAAAGATTAAATAACATACCAAATATTTATCAGTAAAGGACTGGTTATCCAGTTGTCCAGCATTTACCCAGTGTGATACTGTTGATTAAAACTAGTTAGTTGTGAATAACCAGATGTGGAATGATGTGTAAAACATTTTAAAATTTTCTAAAAGTTAGTGGAGAAGATAAAGAACATGCTGACATTTGATCAACACTGTGTAAATGAACCAGTGCTCATGTGAAAAAATGGATATTCATAGATACCTATTTCTCAAAAGACCAACAATGACATCTTTGAGGATGAGTGAAAACAATACATATATAACAGATTATAGCAGTTGTGTTTCAGCACTGTGAAAAATATTTTTTCTTTCAATTTTTCAAACTTAACCCAGCTGTGGCAAGGCAGGCCTGTACTCTCAGCATTTAAGTGAAGGCAGAGGGCTAATGATCAAGGTCACTCTCAGCTCCATAGCAAATTTGAGATCAGCCTGGGTTACATGTGACCTTACCTCAAAAACAAAGCAAACGAAAACTTCAACTGTTTTTTAATTTTGTTATATTATTTGAAGAATTGACTTTTAGAAAAACTGCTCATTCAAATAAAGCTGCAAGGAAATATGTTAAAATGACATTAGTCGTTGGTTTGGGTGATAGAATACAAGGCAGTTTCTCCTCTCTTGGCCAGACATTTTTGTAATGTCATCATATTCCGTTAAATCGTTTGTGTGTGATCCATAGGAGAGTTCTGTTTGCTTTGAACTTCTGGTGTCTGGATGTTATAAAGTGCATGGAAAGGCCTTTTCCAGAACACTGCTTGTCTCATTGCCATCTGTAGCACACGTTTGAAAGCTGTCATACTTTCTGTAAGCACTTCCATGTTTGTTGAAGGACTTGACCAAGGAAAGGCTAGCTGAGTGCTTAAGTAAACTGAGAGTGAACAGCTAGCCTCCAACAGCAGCAACTCCTGTAAACAACCAGATGGGCTGGCAAAAGCAAGGGCAGAGCTGCCATGTCTGCTGTTGTACCCCACTCAACCCTCAAAAAAAAAAAAAAAGCAAGAGGTCCTGGAAGGAACCTAAAAGTAGAAAGGAGATCATTTATCCTAGACAGATGACAGGTAGCTGTTCCTATTTTTCCAAAAAGAAAATTTAAGACTGGGTTTCTCTGTGCCCTGGCTGTCCTGGAACTCGATCTGTAGAGCAGGCTGGCCACAAGCTCAGGGATGATGCGTCTGCCTCTGCCTCCTGAGTGCTGGGATTAAAGGTGTGTGCCACCACTGCCACTACCACCACTGCCTGGCATGAAATCTTTAAAAAAGTAAGAGACAAAAGACACATAAGAACCAATAAAGAGCCTTTAATCCCAGCACTCGGGAGGCAGAGGCAGGCGGATTTCTGAGTTCGAGGCCAGCCTGGTCTACAAAGTGAGTTCCAGGACAGCCAGGGCTATACAGAGAAACCCTGTCTCGAAAAACCAAAAAAAAAAAAAAAAAAAAAAAAAAAAGAACCAATAAAGAATGTCTGGTTTTAGCAATAAAACATGCAATGTTTACAATACAAAAATAAGCATATGCCCAAATCCTACTAGTGTTAATTGAAAGGAAAAAATGGGCCTATATGAATCAGCAAAAAGTTCTGAATTGCAGGAGGTCTTTAATAGAATAATCACTCTTAGACCACACTCTCAAACATACAAACTTGGTTAATGAGTAATGTCTTAGAAATTATGAAATAAATAGAACTCACACTTTAGTAGCCTGCCATGGAATTATCTGCAAAGCATCTCTTTTAGTTGAATTCTTCGCACTGCCAGTCTTAATTCTAGAAAGTTCTGTAGAAAACGGAGCCTTCATGGCATTGCTATATTATTTACAAAGGCTTTAAAGATGCTGTTTCAATTACTGAGAATGGTTGTAGAGTTCAGACTCTTAACAGATTTAAAAAAAAATTCCAAACAATTCTATTAAGAACCTAGATTATAAAAAAATCAAATCCCTTATAATTTTTTATTCTGTGAATTTCAATAATGTTCCCCCTTTTTCTTTTATGAAAAAGTTTATGTTTATTTTATGCATGTATTTTTGCCTGTATGTATGTATGTGTCCTGTGTGAATGCCTGGTACCTATGTTGGAAGAGGGCATTGGGTCCTCTGGAACTAGAGCTCCGATAGTGGTGAACTGCCATGTGGGTGCTTGGGAAGTGAATCTGGGTCTTCAGTAAGAGCAGCAAGTATTCTGGTGCTGAGCCATTTCTTTAGCCCCAAACTTTTTCTCGTTTTCCGAATGACAATGCTAGCTAAAAGACCAAGACATTGGTCCTGTAGGATATCATGTTTTGATATGAAAAAGATTAAGAGAATCATATTGGTTTTCTGTGTACAATAAACTTAGGAGGCTTATATTGTCAATAGGGAAGACCTGGAAAAATTCAGAACACTCCAGACAAGTATCTGAGCTATACCCTTGTGAGGAACTGGAGTTACAATATGATACTCCCTCTCACACTGAAGAAAGCTGTACTTCTTAGAGTAACACAGAAGTATGTTTTACTTACAAGAAAAACACAAAAAGATTTAATAATTTTACACTGTGGTGATTTGCACAAAGTAGACAAACTTTTCACATTTTAAGCAGCACATCCAAAGATCCCCATAATATAAAGCAAGGGAGTCTCCTAACACTTGCAATGAAGACCATAGACTTGACTGGACAAATAGTAACTGACATTTCCTGTTAGGGGGTGAGTCAACTCTGGGATTCAGCCAGCCTTTTCAGGTCTCAATTTTCAAATCTTGAATGCCTAGATCTCTGGTCCTAACTGCACGATAGCCAAATACAGATAAATCTAACACACAGAGCACAACTGGAAGTGCTCATTCTTTTTTTTTTTTTTTTTTTTTTTTTGAGACAGGGTTTCTCTGTGTAGCCCTGGCTGTCCTGGAACTCACTTTGTAGACCAGGCTGGCCTCAAACTTAGAAATCCGCCTGCCTCTGCCTCCCGAGTGCTGGGATTAAAGGCATGTGCCACCACTGCCTGGCAAGGAAGTGCTCATTTTTAAAGGGAAAAAAAAAATCACTTAGTATTAACAATGGTATGGTGTTAATTAACGAAGGGATCTGTTTTAGAGTATCAACAGTTTGAAAAGCAACGTGTTAGTGAAATAGGTGTTTGTCACCTGTGCTTTTCCGTGGCTTCTTATCTTTGGTGGTCTGGCCTGCTGCCTTGTGAGTCCTCTGTTTTTGTTCCTGCATGTGGACCCTTTTGGGTATCCTGCAGAGTCATGCAGTTTCCTGCACAGGCTTGGAGCACTGATCAGCTTGAAAACCAAGGTGAGCTGGTCATGGTGCCCATACTTTTAATCCCAGCACTCAAGAAGCAGAGGTTGATGGAGTTCTGTAAGTTTGAGACTAGTCTGGTCTACATAGTGAATTTCAGGACAGTTAGGGCTATGGAGAGAGACCCTGTCTCAAAGCAAATAGAAAAGAAAAGAAAAGAAAAGAAAAGAAAAGAAAAGAAAAGAAAAGAAAAGAAAAGAAAGGAAGGAAGAAAATCAAGGCGGAAACTATGCCATCTTGTTACATGTGTGTGCGTTGTGGGTTTTTTTTTTTTTTTGGCTTTTAAAAGGTTGCTGCAAACAATTTTGTGTTGTGTATTCACTGGAAGAAGCTATCACAAAACCATAGCAGAAACAACTTAAGGAAGGAAGGATTTATTTTGGCTCACTGTTGTACATATATATCTATCTAGCTTGAGACATCCACACTCAGGAAGCAGAGAGAAATGGATGCTGGTGTCCCAGTCGGTGTCCTGTCATCCCACCAACCCCACTACCTTTCTTTCCTTCCTTGAGAGAGGGTTTCCCTCTGTAGCCTTAGCTGTTCTGGAACTCACTCTGTACACCAGGCTGCTCTGGAACTCAGACATTTGCCTGCCTCAGCCTCTGTGCTGGGATTAAAGGTGTGAGCCACCACTGCCAGGCTTGATTCAGAGTTTCTAATGAGATAATGGGGGAAAACCTGGGCTTTGTGAAATCTGACACAATCTAGGAAGCTTTCCGCAAACTTTTCAAAATTAAAATACAAAATAGAAAAGAGAATATTCACAACAACAAAAAAAGGAATCGCCACTAATTACAAGTTGTAAATACTTGAAAAAATGAAAATAGCATAAAATCCAGGAGGGGAAAACATAATTGATTAAAATGGCTTTCTTGTGAATAGTTTAGAAATTTCTGTTCAGTTTCACAACTTAATATCAAATATATTAAGGCTTTATTATGAAATTTGAGACAACTATCCTATTTCATATATAAACTGTAAACTCTCAAGAAATATTTAATAATCTTTTTTTAAAAAGATTTATCTATTTATTATATGATGAGCACACTGTAGCTGCCTTCAGACACACCAGAAGAGGGCATCAGATCCCTTTACAGATGGTTGTGAGCCACCATGTGGTTGCTGGGATTTGAACTCAGGACCTCTGGAAGAACAGTCAGTGCTCTTAACCGCTGAGTCATCTCTCCAGCCTCCCATATTTAATAATCTTAAATATTCTTTGATTTGATAATAATCATAAACTAGCTTAGCATTGATGTTTTCCTTGTAATGGCTATGATATTCATTGGTGACTGCTGGTACAGATACCAGGAGCAAAGAATTTACTTTAACTCTCTCAAGTAGGCAAGTATAGGACATGTCTCCTTTGTGTGTGTATCCCTGAGACACAGAGCTGCTCCAACCTCAGGGTTATTCTTGGTGTTCTTGCTGGATGTTATATCCAAGTCCTCGACTGCAAATAGGTTAGTTTCAGAGAGGCACCGTCAGAGCAAGATGGGCAGATCATTTCTCTTTTTTTAAATTTTTGGGTTTTTTGTTTTGTTTTGGTTTGGTTTTAATTTATATTAGTACACTGTTGCTGTCTTCAGACACACCAGAAGAGGGCATGATATCCCATTACAGATGGTTGTGAGCCACCATGTAGTTGCTGGGAATTGAACTCAGGACCTCTGGAAGAGCAGTCAGTGCTCTTAACCGCTGAGCCATCTCTCCAGCTCCCAACAGATCATTCCTAATGAGAGATTTTTTTATAGGGAGAAACATTTAACCCCTTGCCTACAGAACTTCTTTGAAATTTGTCCTCAAGAAAGCCTACATTTCAGGATGTATGCTAGTAAGCAATGAATATACTTAGCAAATATTTTTTGGGTTGAGTTGGAGAGGGGATGGAATGCAATGGGAAATTTTATGAGAAAATGGAATATAATAAAGTTCTGTCCTGATGGTAAAGAACCAGGAAGTTAAAAAAAAATCAGTCTTCAATCTGAAAGGACAAGTGTTAGAAAAGAGAAACCAAGATAAAGGGAGTGAGAAGAAGAGGCTTGAATATAGTGGGTTTTCATTTCAGTTATCCTGTGGCATTGACCTTACTTCTTATCCTGTCTCATGAACTGAATGCAGGATGTCACAGAGGGCAGTCCGGTAGCCATACCCAGCCTGGGAGCCAAGTGTACACATCCTCCTGGGGAGTAGCTGGACAACTAAGACTTAAAACCAGACGTGCTGCTAAGAGTAGAATATGTAGATCCCCATAGAAAATTACCAATATTTGATTGGAATATTTTCCTCTTTGAATGGGGTTGGGAGAGCTCTGAGGATTGATTCCAGAGCCTCACTTGTGCTAGGCATTACAGAGGTGCATCCTTAGCCTTTCACCCTTAGAAATACCTAAAATTTACCATTGTAATTACCTTAACTGTGCTGTACTGTGGCATTAAGTACATTAACCGTATTGTACCATTTTTTATCATCTCCATGGAAATCCCATGTCCCTAAAACCGAAGCTCCCATCTTCCTTATCCCTCCTGCTCCAGCAGCCTCTATCCTACTTTGTCTACTCTTGGTACAGCAGTGAAATCACATAGGAGCTTTTGTGTCTGGCTTATTTTACTCAGTATGTTTCCAAGGTACATGTATGTTCTAGTGTCTGTCAGAGACTTATTCCTTTTTAAGGCTGAGTAATATTCATTATATGTATCTCCCACATTTTGTTTATCCATTCATCTACTCAACATTTGGGTGGTTCCCACATTTGGCTATTGTGACTATGAACTTTGGTATACAAGCAATTGTTTGGGTCCCTGCTTTCAGTTCTTTGAGCTTTATCTAGAAGTAGAATTAGTAATGTTATGTTTGGGTTTTTTTTTCTCTTTTTTTGAAGATCTGCCTTATGGCTTTCAGTAGCAGCTCCACCAGCAATGTAGAATTTCAATTTCTCTGCATCTTGGCAATCATTATCTCCTTGCTAGATAGCTTCTTTTTTCTGCAATAGTATTTCTAATGACTATGTAGTGTTATCCCACATGGTTTTGATTTGCATTTCTCTAATGAATGGACATGTTAGGTATTTATTTTTTCGTGTATTTATTGGCCATTCACATTTGATGAGTGTGTGTTCAAATACTTTGCCTATTTTTATTTTTAAATTTTAATTTTACCTTTTTGAGATAGAGTTTGACTATATAACCCAGGCTGGACTCAAACTGAACATTGTCCTGCCTCTGCCTCTGCCTCTCTCTCTGCCTCTCTTCCTCTCTGCCTCTCTGGCCTTGGCCTCTGCCTTTGCCTCTGCTGTGCTGGGATAACAACTGTAACTGCCTTCTACCCATTTCCCTTTGCTTAGTTTTTACATTTTAAAAATTGTGTGTGTGTGTGTGTGTGCATGCGTGCACGTACATGCATTACAAGAGTTCAGAGCACAACTTGAAAGAGCCTATTTACTTCTTCCACCATGTGGGTTCCAAGGATCAAACTCAGGTTGTCAGGCTTCATAGCAAGCCCCTTTACCCACTGAGCCATCTCACCAGCCCCTTTTGCTTTTTTGTTTTGTTTTATTTTTGGTTTTGCTGGTATTTTGGGCAGAGTTTTTCTGTGTAGTCCTGGATGTCCTAGAAGTCATCTAGACCCTTTTGCTTACTTCTTTATTGAAGGGTTTTGTTTTGCTGTTTGTTGAGTTGAAGTTAATATTGTGGATGTTAATTTCTTATTAGATAAATGATTTACAGAGACTTTAAAAAAACATTCTGTAGGTTGTTTAAAAAGAGTTAGATTGTTATTTTTAAATTGACACATAGTAATCATATTTATAGGGTATAATGTGATAGCTTTTTTTTTTGAGAGGATGAATGGAGGTAGACAGATCTCTAGCCTTAGTCTTGTTAAAAATCATGTATTAGTTTTATTTTTTTTTATATTGAGTTACCTAAGGTTTTCCCTGAATAAGATTATGTTATTCGTGAGGAAAGTTTTAATTGTTCCTTTCTTATCTGGGTATCTTTCATTTCTTCTCCTTCTCTGACTAGAACCTCAAGTGTAATGCTGAATAGAATTGGCTACTGTGGACATTTCTGTTAAGGATGCACTTTAGATATGGCTAAAAGAACTACATGTACTTAACAGGCTTTTTGCTCTTAAACTGATGATCTACCTGTTTTGTTTTCCTACCTAAAGTCAAGGCTAGAAATACCTATCCGTCTGTTTCAGAGGGTTCTGAGGATGAAATAAACCCACCATACCATGTACTTAGCAAATTAAGTGTTACATGGTTGGTAGGCTCTCTCTGGAGGCTCCATAAGCAAGGGAAAGCATGCACGGAAGTAATTATATAAACAAGATTGCATGTGATAAGAATTATAAGGACTATAAATAATGTGTTTAGGGTAAGCTTTTAGTTTTGTGGTGAAAACAGTCTTGTGCTGTATAGAGAAATGGTTCAAAAAATTACACCGGCAACATGCTGTCACCTAAATTCTTTGGGATTCCATTGAACATTCCTTTATTAGAAAGTACTGTGTTGGGATGGAGAGATGGCTCAGCGGTTAAGAGCACTGGTTGCTCTTCCAAAGCTCCTGAGTTCAATCCCCAGCAACCACATGGTGGCTCACAGCCATCGGTAATGGGTTCCAATGTCTTCTTCTGCTGTGTCTGAAGACAGGTACAATGTACTCACATACATGAAATAAATAGAAAAAAAATTTTTAAAGGAATGACTGTTTATAGCATAAGTTCAACTATTCTATATGAAATATAATTAACTTTATAGTATTTTATAATGATTTTTAAATGAGATTTGCTGCCAACAGGCATTTTTAAGTCAAAATGAAATATCGATCAGTAATTATATTCATTTTCTCTTCATTTGTGAATTTTAGGTAAATTATAGAATCGTTTCAAACCTACAACGTTTGAAATTGCTCTGTTAAGTTTTTCCTCCGCAGCTTGTAGTTCGGATTCTCCATATGCAGAAAATAGTCCCTGACATAGCGGACGGGTTCATAAGTCCCTCCCAGGTTCTCACACTGAATGGTGTTGATGATATGGCAATAGAAGTTCATTTTGCTACATTTAGTATTACTGAGTAGCTAAGGTGTCTAGGACGGTGCAATAGAAGTTCATTTTGCTACATTTAGTATTACTGAGTAGCTAAGGTGTCTAGGACGGTGTATAATTTTTTGTCTTTACTGTTGTAAGGATTCCGGTGTCCAAAATGTCCTCGGTCCCAGTCACTATGCCTTTAAGACTGACGAAATGCTTTTAGGTACTGATGCTGCAGGATCGTGTGAATGAGCTGCTTAAAGCGCCTCCCTCAAAGTGGAGTGGGAAGCAGCCCCCCCCCCCCCCGCGCCCCCGTTCTGGAGTTCAAGCCACACCTTCCCCCTATCGGCTGGGTGCAGGTGGCCAAACCCTCAGGACCTGGCACCACTGCTCTGTGGCTTGTCCTATCCTCGTGTCACGTGACATGGGTCAGCTGTGCAGTCGAGACCCTCAAGCAAGGCGGGTGGAACGCCTAGCACCGGGACCCAGGAATCTCATCTTTCCGTCAACCCCCCCGCCCCCCCGCCAATACTCTGAACCATCCCGGAAAAGGGGGAGGCCGGTGACGTCACCATCCGGGCACTGGATGGTGGGGCCATGGTTCACAATGGAACAAAAACAAGCAGCCCTAGTCAAACTTGGCGACGCGGCTGCAGCTTGCGTGCTTATTAACCCTCTCCTGTCCACATCCCTGCCATTCCCGACAGTCAGTCCCTTTGCCCAGGCCGCATGCCGGATCTCTCCCTTCCCCCACCCCACACTCCTCTTTGGAGTGGTCCGAGTCCTTCGTCAGCTCTCGGTTCGGTCCCCTACGGTTTGTAAGGGTCTCTGGCTCCCTCGCATGACCCCCTGCGGTGGCCGTCCGGAAGCGGTGGTACGATCTTTCCCAAGCATTGTCTTCCCCTCCCCCACCCAGCTCGCAGTGTTCCAGGCGACCGGGGCCTTGTCTGGGCCCCCTAGTGGCCCACAGCGCTCTTCCTTTCATTCCCTCAACAGGCTGAGGTGGACAGGGAGAGGGGGCAGCTGGCCCAGAGGGGGGCTGGGCAAGGGGAGGGGCCGGGCCGGGCGCTGAGGGCGGGGCTTGGAGGGGGAGGGCCCTGATGGGGGCGGAGAAGCGCTGAGCCTTGGGCGGCGCTGAGACTAGTGGGAGTCTGCGCTGCCGCTGCTGTTGCTGCCGCCGTCGCCGCCGTCGCTGCCGCCTCCGCCACCGCCATCGCCACCGCCACTGCCACTGGCCGTGCGGGTTTTCTTTTTCTTTTTGTCTTTTCTTTCTTGATTTGTTGGGTCCGCCATATTGACGAGGCCGTGGTACCCAAGGCTGCGGAAGCTAGAGTCCGCCGGTGGCGGAGCCGCAAGCTCTCGGTAAACGGCCCATTGGGGCCCTCCTCCCTGTCCCAGCGAACCCCCTCCCTGCCTGCACCGGCTCCCAGGCCTCGCGGGAGCCGGCCGCCACCGCCTCGCCCTCCAGGGAGGCGGCCGCCTTTACCGCCCCAGGGCTTGGGGTGGGTGACGGGAGTGAGGACAGGAGCGGTAGCTAAGCGAGCAGGCCTGGAGTGGGGGGACAGAGGCGGCGACTAGGGGAAGGTGAAACTGCCGCTGCAGGAGGAGGAGCAGGAGGAGGTGACGCAGGAGAAACGCACTGCCCGGAGCTTGTCTGAGCTCAGCGCCCGAGCCTGAGGGGAGAAGGGGGAAGAGGGCTGCGGCCGGCCGAGAGGGAGGCGGCGGCCGTTGTCACCGCTGCCCTAGGGCGGCCAGGGTGAGGGCCAGACCTCTGGTCCGTACGCGTCGCGAGCCCGCCCGCCATCCGCAGCCTCTCATATTTTTGTCCCTCGCCAGCCCCCGGCTTGGGATGCTCCCAGGTTAGGCCCGGTCCCGGGATCGAGCTTTTGCATCTCGTCTCCCGCCTCCGCGTGGCCCGCTTCGTAGGAGACTCCCGGGTTGTGTTTGGTGAGTACCGAGCCCGGCGGCGCCCGGGGCCTCCGTCTGGCTGGAGGGCTGGGGAGGACGGCGCGAGGGGGTGTGTGTGCCTAAGCGGTCCTCCCTTGGGGGCCTGGCTGCCGGGGTGGGGGTGGGGGTCGCCCCGAGCCCGGGCCGTCGCGGACGCGCGCGAGCCTCCGTGGTGCGCGCGGCCGGCGACCCGCGAGCGTGTGTCCGTGTCCGTGAGTGAGCGTGGCGCTGTGTGTGCGTGTGTGTTTTGGACTGGCAGGGAAAATGGCTGACGGCTCCGGCCCTCCCCCTTCCTCCCCCTTCCCGGCCTGACGGGAGTGGAGAGGAGGAGGAGGAGGAGAAGGAGGAGGATGGAGACTCCGGCGCGCCGTGCCGCCCCTCCACCCGCGCGGGAGGTCGATCGGGAGCGCGCGGGGGCGCGGGCACGTCGGGGGCGCGGGCGGGGGCGGGGGCGGGGACGGTTGGTTCGCGCGCCCCTTAACCGGGCGGCGGACGCCCTCGGCCTGTTCCACTTGACACCGAACGCCATTACTGAGGTGGAGTGATTTGGAGCGGGAGCGCTAGGCCCCGGCGACGCCTGGCTATCAGGCCCGCGGACGAGTTGGCCTCCTCGCCGCCCTCCCGCGATAACCCGCAGTCGTTCGGCGGCCCGGTGCCCTGAGAAGGCCGAGCTGGTTATCGCTCCCCCTACACCTCCCTCGCCCCGCTCTGGCTGCTCTCGGTGGGCCAAAGGCCCGGAAGGATGTTTTGATGCTGAAATCGCTTCCAAGCGACAGTAGACTGACCACCTTTGTATTTTTAGCTGTTCCTGAAGAAGGAGGAAAAAACGAAGACGAAAAAAGGAAATACTAGTATGTGCAAGTTTGTAACTGATAAAACCTTGAGATGCTGGTTGATGTGAGGCTGCAGGCTTGATAAATGGCTTGTTTTTCATTCATTGTGAAATATTTAGGTTAAACAGGTGCGAAGCTGGGGGTTTAGTTTCTGTTTGGATTTCTTCAGAGACTGGAATGATAAGATTTTTAGATACGACGTGCTTAAATTATTATTTTGAAAGTTCTGTAGTTAACACCGTTAATTGAATTTTCACAGCCACAGTTTACAGGTGTGTGTAATTGCCACAGAGGGTCGTTGATTGTAAATGAAGGAATTGTGGGGTTTTGGTAATATTTTTATGTTTCTGTTAGTAGGAGAGGCATTTGAAATAATTTTTTTTAACCTTAAAACCCACCAGCCTTGCATCTCTTTGTATATTTGACTTATGAAGAATTATTTTGGGTGTACTTACCTGGGAACTCTGTAGCCAGTAATAAAAGAGCTCATTAGCTTCATTTATTATAAGGATTGGTTAACCATGACTAGGTTTGACACTTGAGCTTAATTAAAAATACAGACTACAAACTCTTCTTTAGATCCTTCTAGTCTACTGAATCATCAGGCTGCCATTTTGGCTTCAGCAAAATGTCTTTCAATTCTTAGAAGATTTAGGTATTAAATATACAGACATAGCAACATTTATTTTTGCAATGTTTAAACTTACTTGCTTTGTCATACTTGTGACTTTAACCCTTTATACTTTATTGTTCTAGTGTTTGGGTAGAATGAAAGCCAGAAGTATTTGGAATTTAATGTTTCAAGGGTGAAAATAAGAAGAAAAAGTATTTTTTGTTTTCTCTTACTAAAAAGTCTTTTAAGCTATATGAATGTCTTCATGCTTTTTCTTAACCCTCCCACCCCCCTACAGAAATACGCTGTCATCTTAATGTTCTGCTGTTGCTTCCTTTTGTTTGCTGACCTTGGTAGAATCGAAGGGACTATCTGGAAGGATTAAGGACCAGAACAGCACCGACAAGAATCTTAGGTTTTTTTTTTTTCTTTTTCTGAGAGTAACTTTGAAGAGATTTCCTCCTTAAATTATGGAGCATTTCATGGGGATCCCTTCATTTCCTATCAGTGGAATGCTCCATCCAATAGGATTTACTTTGGTTCTTTTGTCTTTTAGCATCTTGAAATAGATTTCCTGATAATCTCTAGAAGAGCAATTTAGTGGTGTCTCTTCAATTTATTTTTTGACATAATTTTAATTAAAGCTACTTACAGATGTTTGTCATATGCCAGTCATTTAGTTATTGATGAGTTAAACACATGAAAACATAATATTCGTTTATTTTTTCTATTTAATGGATCGATTTTTAAAGTTTTTATATTTCTAGAATTTTATTATTATTTAAAGCAGGTGAGAGAAAATTACTTGAACTATATAGTGATGTCTGGGGCTGAAAAACTGGCTCAGTAGTTACGATTAGAGTTCCTGCAGAGAATCCAAGTTGGAGTTCTAGCATCCACATCAGGCAGCCCACAGACTGTAACTCCAGTTCCAGGGGATATGACACCCCTCTGACATGCGCGCGCGCACACACACACACACACACTAATTTAAAATTAACCCACATGGGCTGGAGAATCAATGGATCAGTGGTTAAGAGCACAGACTGCTCTTCCAGAGTTCAAGTCCTAGCAACCACATGTTGGCTCACAAACATCTGTAATAGGATCTGATGCCCTCTTCTGGTATGTCAGAAGACACTGACATTGTAGTCATATACATAAAATAAATAAGTAAATAATTTAAAAAATAACACACACATGTATATATATGGATTAGTCTTTGGTCCCCTATGAAGTGAAATATTTTGTGGTTGTTGAACTACTTGAATTTTATTTTAAAAACACAATACTTTTATTATTTTGCATATTATG
The DNA here is from genome assembly GCF_978045245.1 of Mus caroli. NCBI lineage: Eukaryota > Metazoa > Chordata > Mammalia > Rodentia > Muridae > Mus > Mus caroli. Next base: position 146,024,301 of record NW_028227260.1, on the reverse strand, counting down.
TTTCTTTTCTTGCTGGTAAGTTTTCTGAATCTTGAAATTGAGAAACAAGTCTAGTTTCCCTTTCATTGTTTTAGGATCTGCATCTTTGAGAACCATGTTATTTGTTGCTGTCTTGTGCTTTTACAAGTGTTTGGGAAGGATTTGCTTCATTCATACTCTGGATGTTAGACTCACTTGCTAGTGGTTTTGTTTATCTGATATGGGACTGAATAGAAGCTATATTTTAAGAGTACTGTGAATGATTCTGATACTGTATCAGTTAAAACTGTGGGGCTGTTGCATATTATTATAGAACTTTTATAGATAAATACGAAAATGGAGCTTTTTCTAACTGCTTTCCATTTTCAGCATAATTAGCACTTATTTAGTATTAGTTACACTGCTAATCATTTAAACAGTCTCATTTATTACATTATATAGGTATTATTGTTATTATACCAGTGGAGGGCCTGCCATCTGTCATACTTAGCTAGTGGTACTTTAACTTAAGTGCCATATTAGAGAAGTGATACTGACTACTATTTTAAAAGAAATTTAGAACCTTTAGTTTGTTCACTGTAACAGAGTAGCTTTAGATTAATTTTATTTTTAAAATTATCAAAATTGATATTTGAAAATTAGCTTGATTGGCCATGGAAAATAGAACAAATAGGTGTCTTCCATACCTCTACTAATATGTTCAGAGTAATAGGTTATTAGTTAGTGACTTTATGACTAAAATAATACTAGGCAATTTTTACATTCCTGAAATAGGTTTCTTAGGAATTCATGTTATCTCAACATTCAGTGAAATTGTAATTCTAGTTTGAGAACTCAGAATTTCATTTAATTTAAAATTTTACTTTCAGTAAAAAAATTAAGACTAAGGGTTTCTTTTAGCATTTTTGTAGTGTTGGTTGATAATCATGGAATGAAAATAGCCACAACAGATGTTGGGTTTATGTGCCTTGTTTCCTAGGGCAGTTAAGTGCTACCACCAAGTTACATCTCTTATCTCTATGATCATTCTTTTTTAAAAATATTTATTTACTTTATGTATATGAGTACAGTATCACTCTCTTCAGACACACCAGAAGAGGGCATCAGATTCTATCACAGATGGTTGTGAATGGTTGTGAGCCACCATGTGGTTGCTGGGATTTGAACTCAGGACCTCTGGAAGAGCAGTTAGTGCTCTTACCCTCTGAGTCATCTCTCCAGCCCATCGATGATCATTCTTTTTTTTTTTTTTTTTTGGTTTTTCGAGACAGGGTTTTTCTGTATAGCCCTGGCTGTCCTGGAACTCACTTTGTAGACCAGGCTGGCCTCGAACTCAGAAATCCGCCTGCCTCTGCCTCCCGAGTGCTGGGATTAAAGGCGTGCGCCACCACGCCCGGCTGATGATCATTCTTAATGTGATATAAGAATCCTCAAATATCTTTAGTGAGTTTTAGAAAATGGAATTTTATTGGTTTTTTAAAGTTCTTTTGTATTATTTATGTTTCTGTGTTTTGGGACAGGAGCTCACAAACCTAGGCTGGATACACACTGGCTATATAGCCAGAAGTGACTTTAAACTGATCTTCTGCCTCTGCCTTCCAAGTGTTGGGATTGCAGGTATTTGCTGGTACATCATCTGGCTCTGAATTTTCTTATGTAGGGAAAAAAAAAGAGAGACTATGAAAATTTCTGACATGTTATTGGTGCTAAAATGACTAGTATATTTTTAGGGAAAAGATAATTGGAAAGTATTCTACTGTAAAAATGAGATGTTTACCTAAAATTATACTTGATCTTTGCCAAAAGGCTGAGAGATGATTAAAATTTATATTTCAAGAACACCTATGCTGCGTCCTCTACCCATCATAGGTACATATATACCTTACATGTATATTCAGCAAATGACTTTTGGTTGGTGTTTTCAGACAGGTTCCCTATGAAGCACAGATTGGCCTCAGCCTCCTAAGTACATGAGAATATAGACCTGCCATGCCACACTGAGAAGTTTCCAATTTTATTCTGGGTGATTGCCCTAACAGTTGTTTCTCTGTCTCAACTGTGTGTCAGAATCATTTGTGGAACATTTTCAAAGAATGTTTGTCTTGGTCTTATTCTATAGATTACAAGTCAAGTTTGAAGCAGAAACTGGGCATTTAAAGAAAAAAAAGGAGGACAAAGTAAAATGTACTTGGAGTATAAGCTTAATGATTAGAGTTCTGTCTTGGCAGCCCAGGACAAGAGAGTTATTTTGCAGTTCATTTTAGGGAAAAGGGAGGATTTGCAGTCCTGTGCATTTTGTGTTTTGTTAGCAATACACTTGAACCTAATTTTGTCAATCAAAAATTTCTGACTTGAACTCAAATATAGGGAGAAGTTCAGCACTTAGATTGATTAGGTGTATGAGACAGTGAATGCACAGGCATGATTCAAATATATTATTTCACACATTCATGAGTTTTGGGAACCTTCTCAATTAAGGTTTCTGGCTCCAGAGTTAATGTTTTTAATATGTTTTAATGCATTGGCTGTTTTTATCTATCACAGATAATTATTTGGTATTTGCTGTGTCCTAGGCATTGTTCTAGCAAATACTATTGTGTAAAAGGAGAGGCGCCAGATTAGTTATCTCTAAAGTCCCACCTAGGCTCTAATTGCTATCATTTTTATGTGTGTCATAGAAACTGATTTAGGTAGATAGAAGCAGTAGACCATTAAACCAATGGGATTGTCCCATTTTCAGTTTCTTTAAAATAACATAGTCTGAATTTATTTTCTCTAGTGAAGGATGTATCAAGGATAGTGTAAATGAGGTTTTGGGTTTTTTGAGAAAGGGTCTCACCATGTGTGTAACCTTAGTTGGTCTGGAACTTGATAGATGGACCAGGCTGGCCTTAAACTCAAGAGATCCACTTGCCTCTGCCTCCCAGTGCTAGGATACCAGTCTGTTATGCCCAGCTGGATATGAATTATTTGAGCATTCTTCACATATGGCCTTTAGGAATTGAGTCTTTACTTTCCTACCTTGTGTGCCTTTGTATTATTCATTTTGTTTAGTTGCTTTGGTTGTTGTCTTCCCACAGATCTGCTCATACCTGTCAGCTCTTAGAAGCCTGAGGCAGGAACATTGCTTGTGAATGGAGGTGATGGACAATGCAGGGAGATTCTATCTCAAAATTGTGTGTGCTGTGTGTGCTTTTAGGGTCTTTTGGGTTGGTGGATTCTGTCTACACAAACTCAGTTCTAAGTCACTCATTGATAGATCCTTAGCCCTCAGAAAATGTCTGGCACATGTATACTTAATACCCATTTGGTGGACATAGTCAATTCTCTGTATTCGGTTACATTTATTTATGAGGGAGGGAGTTCTTGTAGAAATCAAGAGGACAACTTGAAAGGAGGTCTCGCCTTTCACCATCTGGATCCCTGGAATGAAACTCAAGATACACCTTTCTTTGTCCACTGAGCCATTTTACCAGCCCTCAACAAGATATTTAAAAAATACTTTTGCTGGGGCTAGCTCCATGGTTTAGAGTATTTATTGCTTTTCTAGGGGACTTGGATTCAGTTCCTATCACCTACATGGTGATTCACAACCTTCCATAACTCTAGTTTCAGAGAATCCAATGCTGTCTTCTGATCTCTCAGCATCATGCATGTACATGCATGTTGGCAAAAAAGGAACTTCACATTAATCTATTTTGATACTTCCCTTCATTAGTTAGAGGAGTCCTGACTTATGTGAGCAGGGGAGAGAGAGAGAAAATGAATGAATGAATCAATCAATCAATCACTTGGTTAGCCTGGAGCTTGCTGAGTTCCAGGCTGGCCTGGAACTCAGACATGGGTCATCCCACCTCATCCATCTATCTTATGTGTGTGTTAAATGCACACATGGATTCTGTGCCTTTGAGGCCAAAAGAAAACATTGGATCTCTTGGAACTGGAGTTATAGTTGTAAGCCACAAGGTGGCTTGCTAGAAACCAAACCTAGGTCCTCTGCAAGAGCAAGTACTCTTTTGGTTTTTCGAGACAGGGTTTCTCTGTGTAGCCCTGGCTGTCCTGGAACTCACTTTGCAGACCAGGCTAGCCTCGAACTCAGAAATCTGCCTGCTTCTGCTTCCCAAGTGCTGGGATTAAAGCGTGTGCCACCACTGCCTGGCCAAGAGCAAGTACTCTTTAACTGCTGAGCCTTTATAGTTCCTTTACGATGAGTTCTGCAATGAATCTAGTCTTTTGTTTATTTTTTGTTTTTCAAGACAAAAGAGTTTCTCTGTGTAACAACCCTGGCTGTCATAGCTTGCTTTGTAGTCCAGGCTGGCCTCAGACTCCGAGATCTGCCTGCCTCTGCTTTCCCAATACTGGGCTTAAAGGTGTGCATCACCACTGTACTGCTAAACCTAGTCCTTCTGAACAGAAGGAAATGGCCCAGTGATATGAAGAAACATAACCAGATAGCATGTATAATATAGATTACCTTCTTCATGAAGTTATTTCCATAATGACCTAATACCAATTGCTTTTTAAACAAATACCTTTGCCATCATTCATCAGTTAATGGATATTAAGGTCAGGGATTTTGCCCTTTACTTTTTAGTATTTGCAGTACACTTACAACATTATTGATCTCTCTGATTGGCAAAATGTCACAGGGCTGATATTCTGAAAGAGTTTTTAAAAAGTTGCATGTTTATTGGCAGGGTTAGCTAACCCTTGAACAAAACAAAAGGAAAACTTCAGCTGGGCTTGCAAGCCTTTAATTCCAGCACCTGGGAGGCAGAGACCAGTGTTCTCTTGAGTTTGAGGCTTGCTACTAGTCTACATAGCTACATAGCAAGACTTTGTCTCAAAAAAAAGAAAGGAAAAAAAAAAAGAAAGGCTAAAACAAAACTATTTGCTTTTGTTTTTAAAAATTAGTGTATCTTCTTCTTCTTCTTCTTCTTTTTTTTTTTTACAAAGTATTTTTTTGTTTCTGTTTTTTCTTGGAGACAGTGTTTCTCTATGTAGCCCTGGCTGTCCTGGAACTCACTTTGTAGACCAGGCTGGCCTCGAACTCAGAAATCCGCCTGCCTCTGCCTCCCGAGTGCTGGGATTAAAGGCGTGTGCCACCACGCCCGGCAGTGTATCTTCTTGTACAAAATGAATTTCATTATTTCTAAATGTTATTGTGTACTTTGATCATTATACCTCCTTATTACCTGTTCTTGCCTCTGCTTTTCTCATCCTTTTTCCAAATTGTTGACTTTCATGTTCTATATTTTATAATTTAGCTTATCTTCTAGAGGTCAGTATTTTTGTTGGCTTGAAAGTTCCTTTATTTATTCACTTTACATCCCAATATCAGCTTCTCCTCCCAGTACCCCCTCACACAGATCTTCCCCCCCATCTCCTCTCCCCTTCTCTGAGAATGGGGAGCCCTTCCTGGGTGTCCCTGTACCTGTACACCAGATTACTGCAGGTGCATTCTCTCCCTCTGAGGCCAGGCAAGTTGGTGCAGTTAGGGGGACAGGATCCACAGGCAGGCAACAGATTCAGGGACAGCCTCTGCTTCAGTTGTTGGGGGACCTGCATGAAGACCAAGCTGCATTTGAAAGTGCCTTAATTTTTAATTTACATCGAAGTATTACTGACTTGAGATTGTGGGATAAATGATAATTGTTGCCATTATTTTGTTCATTACTTATACCACCCAAGAAACTGAGGCAATGAAGTGAAGTGACTTACAGCCAGGATCACTGGGCCAGTAAAATGCTCAAGAAAGAATAGGCACAGAGAAAGCCTTCAAGCTAGGTCTGTTTGAAGCCCTGCTCCCTCTACCAAACCCTACTTATGGCATGGCCAGATTGGACCACTTCTACCATATCTGTTGGAATGAATTGGACTGAACCTCCATACAGATGTTATCATTTATGTGAACTTTTAACATGATATACCGTGTTAATCAAATGTTATCAAAGGAATTATTTTCCTTCAGATGATTTTGAGCTGTTAGTCTTGGATGTTAAATCTCAACCTGTACATTCTGAACATGGAAGGGAAAGACGGGGAAAAAAGGTAGAGAAGGGGAGCACTTCCCATTCCTGTCTTAGTGCCTTGTGTTTTGCTAACTGGTGGCTTTTGAAAGTCAACAAATATTGGTGGTTGGTTACAGGTCTCTTTTTCTTGTCTTTACTCTCAATCATATGAGCTTCTTGAGTCTGTTTATTACTTTGACACCAGAGAACATGACAGTAGATGTTTAGACCTGTATTCTAACCTTAACAGAGTGGTTTGTTTCTGAGCACAATAGTGCAAAACGATTGGGTTGCTCTTCTTTATAATAACTCAGGTCAAAGGAAAGATTAGGCAGACCTTTTGTGTAAGAGGCCAGATAATAATAGCTTGGACTTTGTGGGCCAAGAGGCAAAATTGAGGACATTGAATTGGATATGTTGAAATAAAAATGTAACTAGACACATTAAGTATAATATAGGTCTAATGAGATAAAGCAAAACTTGGTTTGGGAGTATAGCATAGTATTTTGTTGGTTGATTGAAAATATTTCTGTGTTAAGTCATTCTTAATCTTGTAGGTTGATCAAAAAAAAAAAAACAAACCAAGAGGTTGGATATAGTTTGTCACCCTGGTTTTGCCTGACCTGGTTTAGAGAAGTGGTTCCCAGACCTGGAGGGCTTGTCCAAAAATTTCTCTGCTCATTCCCAGAGTTTATTTCAGTTAGTCCGCAGTGGAGGCTTAGAGTGTGCTTCTAAAAAGTTCCCAGATAGGAAATTACCCCAAGAAAATTATTCCATTAATTCTACCATATCCTACTTCATTGATCTATTACAGTGTAGTTCTATCTTGAATATTCTGCTTTGTGCTTAAAGTTAAATTATATAGTAAATGCCAGTTATTACTGGATTATACTGTGTATTAGGAATTATACAAGGTAGTAAGAATACAAGCTTAATAATCACTTAATAAGCACTCAGGAGGCAGAGGCAGAGGCAGGAGGATTTCTGAGTTCGAGGCCAGCCTTACAAAGTGAGTTCCAGGACAGCCAGGGCTATACAGAGAAACCCTGTCTTGAAAAAAAACAAAACAAAACAAAAAGAATACAAGGTTAAAAAAACAGAGTTGTCCCACCCTATATTAAAATGAATTTAAAATTAGTTTCCATATTTACTGCATTAGAATCTTTGAGCCAATACAATTTTGAAAGGAGGCCAGTGATGTAAGCTAAATTGGAAAACTGTATTATCAAATACAGTGAAACTTCATTTGAGGTAAAATTTTAAAATACCAAAGTTCTCTTTCAAGACAAGCTGTAATTTAATATTTGATGGAAAACTTTCAGGGGTGTTATACTTTTTTTCTGATTATGAAATGTAGTCTTTTAGGTAGCTAGAAATACAGACATCCATCATAATTCTTGCCAGTCATTAGTTTTAGCTCTTTACTCCTCTTCTGTAGATAACTTTTTTTGTTCAAAACTTAACATAAAGTTGATTTTAATATGACTTTACAACTTTATTTCCCACTTTAAAAAATGTCCTATTCACTTTTTAACTTTTATTTCCCATACTCTTTTTTTTTTTAAAGACAGTTTCTACTTTTTTGTAGTAGTAGTTTGTTTTTCTGAGACATAGTTTTATGTATACCAGGCTATGCTGTAACTCACTGTGTAGGTGAATGTGACCTTAAACCCTCCTGATGCCAGGATTATAGGAGTGTATTGCCATGCACGGCTTATGCAGTGCTGAGTATTAAACCAGGGCTGTACTAATACCAGACAGGTACTACACCAACTGAGCTATATTCCTAGCCCATAGCTTCTATTTGACAGTTAAAGGTAATCAGGAATTTCATAAATTCCTCCATTCTGAGAATGGAGAAACACTGTTATTTAGCTTTGAGAGATTTGAATTCTTTGAACAAGGACAAGGAAGTACACTTGAGGATGGAGTAGTATTTTTTTTTAATTTGTTTTCTTTTTGTTGTTGACTTTTTGAGACAGACTTTCATGAGTACACTTGAGGATGGAGTAGTATTTTTTTTTTTTTTTTTTGGTTTTTCGAGACAGGGTTTCTCTTTATAGCTCTGGCTGTCCTGGAGCTCACTTTGTAGACCAGGCTGGCCTCGAACTCAGAAATCCGCCTGCCTCTGCCTCTCGAGTGCAGTATTTTTTTTTTTTTAATTTGTTTTCTTTTTGTTGTTGACTTTTTGAGACAGGCTTTCATGTTTCTGGTCTCAAACTCCTGATATTCCTGCCTCGGCTTCCCAAGTGCTGGTAGAGAATACAGGCCTGTGTACACCATGCCTGTCTCGGTTTTTTTCCCCCTTAAAGCCAGTAACTTACGTGTAATCTCTTCTGGGCTACAGCTCCCTGTGATCTTTGATCTTCTTGCTTTGCCCTCAATCAACTGTGCTAGGATTACAGTCAGGAACCACCAGGTCTGACTGGGGAAAGTGGTTGTAGTGTATAGCTGAATGAAGACTAAAGAATCTTCCCATGATTTTATTTTTTGTGAGAGCTTCCCCTTCCTATTATGCATTGAAGTTAATTAGTCATATAAATGCAAGCTGGGGGTTGTTTTAATGCCCTTTCTTCCTGCTCTCCCCATATACTTCTCAAAATGCTTACTGTGCCAGTTCCATAAGAAACAAAGTCATTTTGACAGTCTGCTTTTGCAAGGTTCTTTCTCATTCTACGACCTAATTGGTCAGTACTTGGTATAGCAAGTACTCCAGCCCTTCATAATCCCTGTCTCTCCACCCCTTCCTCTGTGTATTAGGTATTGTAACAGGTTAATAAGGAATGTCTTCCTTTCCACCTACCATACCCTCAACAATCCCAAAGACTTAGATTATAGTTGTAACTGCTAAGTGGTGAGAATGTATTTGATCTTGGTGAAATTGTAAAAAAAAAAAAAATAAATAATAATAATCAAACTTAAACCGATTACTGCCTTGCTGTGATGATTGACTTAAATTCATTCATTTAACATCATTATAGGTGTAGGGAGATAGAAGGATTGTTAATTTTTTTTCATTAGATATTTTCTTTATTTACATTTCAAATGTTATCCCCTTTCCTAGTTTCCCCTCAGAAAATCCCCTATCCCCTCCCCTCTCCCCCTTCTCCCAACCCCTCCACTCCCATTTCTGGTCCTGGCATTCCCCTATACGGGGGCATAGAGCCTTCACAGGACCAAGGGCCTCTCCTCCCATTGATGGCTGACTAGGCCATCCTCTGCTAGAGCCACAAGTTCCTCCATGTGTTTTCTTTGATTGGTGGTATAGTTCCAAGGAGCTCTGGGGGTGCTGGTTAGTTCATACTGATGTAAGGATCGCTATTAACATCTTCCTTAAAGACCCTAGGATGCTGGGGTAGACAGTTACTTAAGAGCTGTATCTGGTGCAAGGAGCTGGGGGTGTAGCTAAGTGATAGTGTGCTTGGTATTTACTAAGCGTGAGGCTCTTGAGCTCAATTCTCAGCACCAAAAAACAACCACAAAAAGTGTGAAAAATATAGTGGTAGGAGAGATTGCTCGTTTGGATTTTTTAAATGAGGCTTGCAAATCTTGAAAGATGTCATTTTGATGCTGCCTGGATTGGAGTAGGAACCATCAGGTGGTGTTTCTTAACCTTGATGTTACTGATCAAATACTATTTGACCAGATACTTCCTGGAGGCATGCTGTATACTTACTAATCATCTCTGATTTCTACCTATAGAATTTCAGTAGGATCTTTCTCCCTATTGTGATGACTTATAATGGCTTCAGGAATTGGAAAAGTGTGTACCAAATGCAAAATTGAGACCCACTACTTGAAACAATACAATGGCAGAATGAAAGCGTGGTTTTAGAGGAAAAACTAGTATAGCATAGAAGGAACACTGGAGAGAGTGAGTCAGGGGGAGTTATGGGAGATGAGACTTAGTTGAAGGCTAGGTTACAAGATACTATGTTAGGGCATTTAAGTTTGGATTGCATAATAAGTGAAGGGTTTGTAAGTGAAAGACAGTGGTTTCTGGGGTTTCTTTTTAAAGATAATTCTGAGGGGTTGGGGAGATAGGACAATCATTAAAGCATGAAGACCTGAGTTAAATCCCCAGAACTCATAGTCAGGTACAGCATGAGCCTGTTAATCTCAGCAATGAGGAAATAGAGATCGATGGATCCTTAGAGCTCACTGACCACGCCAGCCCTTCCTCTTTGGGACAGTTCCAGGCAGATGAAGAGACCCTGTCTCAGAAAATAAGGCGGGTAATATCTAATGAACTATATCCAAGGTTTTCCTAATCTGCATACACAAACACAGATTCTAAGCATAGCATGGTAGATATACTGAAGTAGAAATGTAGCAGGGAATTGAGATAGTATTATAATAGTTCTTTTTAAGTAATAAAGATTTTGGCAATGAAATAAAAGAATGGGATCCCACAGGGTTCTGTCTTTGTCTCTGTATGGATTCTAGGGCAAAACACCTTTTAACTTCTCCTAGCTCCAATTCCCTCCCACTAGGAGCTGCTGACTGCTGAGACATGTTGAAAGGTCACAGAGCAGAATCTGGGTTATAGGACTACTCATGCAATGTGTACCTTTACATTACAGGGTGAATTATCTAAATATATTTATCATCTTTGTCCTCTACATGTAAGAGGTCCAGGACCTGGCACCAGAAAGACTTAACTATAGGCTCTCCATGTTTTGTTTAGCTGTTATCTTGCTACTTTAAAAATAATTGAATCTGTAAAAATAGATGAATAATCTATCTGTTTAAGGTAGCTGTAATTTTATTGCTTCTTATTTTTGTAGGGTTTATTTCCTTTTTTTAAAATTTTATTTATTTAATGTATGAGTGCTCTGCTGCATATACATCTGCCTGCCTGACGAGGGCACCAGATCTCCCTAAAGATGGTTGTAAGCCACCATGTTGGTTGCTGGGAATTGAACTCAGGACCTCTGGAAGAGCAGCCAGGCTCTTAACTGATGAGCCATCTCCTAAGGAGCCCTTTTTGTTTTTAGTGAGAATTGGGGTTATTCAGTGGAAGGGTAGAGGGAGAAGTGGAGTTTGGAATAGTTTTTCAAGTAAAAGAAAATGGAAAGGGTACAACAAAAGTGGGATTGACAAAGTGCTTGAAGAACAGAGGGATGCTAGAGCTTGAATATTTCCTTAGCCTGTTTCTATACCTACATGGAGTCTGGAGAGCTTTACAAAATCCACATTCTTATGGGCTAATTGTAGTTGGCCAGTAGCTTGCAGTGTGAATTTAGGGACCATAGATTTGGAAGTGTAGATGTAAAATTTTTGACAGAACAACATAAGCCATGATTGAATAATCATTGCTGTTTTGTGGTGCCAAGGATTAAACTCATAGGTCATACATTCTAGGCAAGCGTCCTATTACTGAGGTATGTCCCTAGCCCCAAACTTGAAGTTTTCTTTCATCTGAAGTCTAGCTTAAGCTTCAAGAACATTAATGTAGCTTAAGATTGGTAGCCTGCTAAGAAAAAAAAATAATATTTAAGGGGAAATAAGTTTTTCTGAGTAGAAGTAGAAGATGAGTGCATAGGTAAATGCACTAGCAGTGTTTTTTGTTCAGCATGAATTCAGAGAAAACAGTGATAGCCCACCTTGATTACTTTTTAAAGGGAGCTAGCCAAACAAGCTTATTGGTTTTTATTGCTCTCTCTCTCTCTCTCTCTCTCTCTTTTCCTTTTTTTTTTTTTTTTGTTTGCTTTTGTTTTGGGTTTTTGTTTCTTTGTTTCTCTGTGTAGCTCTGGCTATCCTGGACCACTTTCTCTGTGGTCTAGGTTGGCTTTGAACTCACAGAGATCTAACTGCCTCTACCTCTCAAGTGCTAGAAGGCTTATATATTTTTTTTTCTTAGCCTAACAATTTTCAAAGATTGTATTGGGTGTCTCACAACCAGGTATAACTCTCCTGTTCTAGCAGATCAATCACCCTCTGACCTCCATAGGTATCTATGTGTGCATGCATAGAAATAATAAAAAGTAAGAATAACTCATTGCCGATCAGTGTAAATGTTTTTATGAAAAAAAGACTTTCCCAAAATGAGAATTCTCAAGAACACTGGTGGTTTATAATTTTTACATCTCTGAAAGACAGCTGGGTGTAATATTTTGTGACAAGTGATATCTAACTAAGAAAAAAACTTGTGATCTCTAGGAAATAGAGGATCTCATAGATGCCAGGGAACCCCCAGGCCCTGCTTGGAGAATCAGTTACTTACTAGACTGCTATCGACAAAGTTTAGATCTTTAGAGTGGCATCTAATCTACTATAAAACTTTATTTTTTAACTGATAATTTACCTGTATAGTCACCAATCAGGTTATTATATAGAACATTTTTAGTAGTAGTCTAGATGGTTCCCTTATTACTCCAAAACATATTTTGACCTTTCTACTACAGTTATGTGCACATCGTTAATGGATAAATTAAACATTGATACATTGATCATTTAATTTTTTATTGATTATTATCCATCGATGTATCATTTAATTTATCCATTCTTCTGTTGGTGGACACTCTGATTTCAGTGATTTTTTTTTTAACTAATATAAATGTTGGCACAGAGCCTGGCATGGTGGTACACACCTTTAATCCCAGCACTTGGGCTGAGTTTGAGGCCAGCCTGGTCTACAGAGTGGGTTTCCGGACAGCTGGGGCTGCACAAGAGAAATCCTGTCTTGAAAAACAAAAACCAACCAAAAAGGTCAAATGTCCTCATATGGTGAATATATATACTATACAGTGGAATATTAGCAATAAAAAGCAAAGTACTGGTATATGCTTCAACTTTCGTGAACTTTGAAAGCATTCTGAAATGAAAGAAACCAGTTGCAGAAAGTAGATTAAGGGAGGCTGTAGGGAGTGGGGAGTGGCTGCTTAATGGGGAGTATGGTTTCTTTCTGGTGCTGGTCCAGGGCTTCTTGCATACTATGTGCTACTGAGCTCTACTCCCTTAGCTTTGGTATGGTTTTTCTCTTGTGGGTCATAAAAATATTCTGTAATTGTAATTGTGCAACTCTAAATATAGAAAGACCCATTCAATTGTACAGTTCAGATAAAGTGATTTGTATTATGACTTTTGAATAATACAGTGAGATAATGTCATTAATGGGAAACATTTTGAAATTGTTTAGTTTCCTTTGTCATGTCCTTTATTCTTCTACATCTGTTACTTAACCAGTCTGGGTTCAGGCAAAAAGATATACATAAAGATAGTTATTAATGATCTATCTGCCTTGATTAAGATGTATATTGAACAAAGTCTTGGTTCTGAATCAGTCATTCTGTTCAATTAGTTACTTTTAAAGTGTTTTGACAGCTTAACAGTGGTGAAGGCACCTTTAATCCAGCACTTGGGAGGCAGAGATAGGTAGATCTCTTGAGTTCCAGGACAGCTAAGGCTACACAGAGAAACCCTGTCTGGAAAAACAAAGTCTGTTAGCTAGTAGCTTTGAGTTCATCTTACGCAGTCATTTCGAGAGTAGGGTAGGTAATACATGTTACAGAAGGGTTTATTGCTTGATACATGATTTATGTCTTAATGGTTTAAATCAACATTTCTCATGAATGTTGGCTGATAATGTTTATTGTACTCTTGTACCCTTTGCAAGGATTTAATAAATTTTAGGTAAATATATACCATTTTGTTGTAAATAGACCCCGAACTATAAATAAATCTGGGGTGGTTTTTTTTGTTTGTTTCTTTTTTTTTTTTTTTAAAGAAAACTATTAAGGTAGATAGTGGTGAATTTAACTTTGTGTTATGTATGTTTCAGGAAGCAGAACTGTAATTAATAAACCAATGACGAGGTGAAATAGCATTTTGATGGTATGAAAATTTTCTATGGCAGCAAGGAGTGTTGCAATGTTAATATGTCTGGGGGGAAGAATATGTGTAGGCAATTTCATTTGGTTATTTCCAAATCCTAAATTTTCTTTGAGCCATCCCTCCCCAAATCCCTATAAAGTTGTGGCTTTCTATGTATTTGTTTTGTGTGGTTTTCATAAAACAAAAGTTTACCTTTTAAAAAATAAGTCTTTAATCTGTTGATTCTGGGATAAGAATAGCAGGCAAATTTGAATGGTATGTTGGTGCCAGGAGCAAATGATATCATAGCATAACGTGTACAGAGTGATGTAGTAATTGAAGTAGAAGTAAGAAAGCTGTTCCACATGGCATCTGATGGTTTTGGTATTCAAACCTAGCAGTCACAACGACTTCCAAATCTGTTATGTTATATTAATAGGTTTGTTTGGACTTAGTTACTATATATATAGTTTGTTGTTGTTGTTGTTTGGTTTTATATAACTATAAATAAGTTTAATTTTTAATTTTGTTTCTGGATATATTTAAATGACATTTGTTTAATGTTTCTCTATGTAGCACTGGCTGTTCTGGAACTTGTTTTATAGACCCAGCTGGCCCCGAACTCAGCAATCTACCTCTGCCTCCTGAGTGCTTTAATTAAAGGGGTGTGTTACCACGCCCAGATTCCCTAAGCAATATTTATAATAGGGAGTAATTAAAAGATTCTCTAAATGTAGAACCAGAATTAGCCAACTTGAGCCAGCTTAGCATTGATAGAAACCTAGCGTGTGTGTGTGTGTGTGTGTGTGTGTGTGTGTGTGTGTGTAATCAAGTGAATTAGAACCACAATTGGATACTTATCACTAACTCATTTCTCTAATAAATGGGAAAAATACATTTGTACCTCAAAGTGTGGTTTGTTTGTATTTTCTTTTCATTCAACAGATAATTAGTTGTGTAGAACTGCATAATTTTGATGTCATCTTGTTACTGGCTTCTTTAATTTCCCTGCTATTAATTTTTTTAAGAGTCAGGACAAACTCTGATAGGAATATTAGGACACTATGAATTATATTGCAAAGGGTAACTTTTTTTTAACTTGAAATTCAGTTTTCACAAAGGACAATGTAACTATTAATTATAGTAGAGTTTTGAGCTAATGTAACATAATATTAACAGTTGTGTTATATGAAGATGTTGAAATTGTGTATTTCACAAATCATCCATAGTAATTGTGGCAATGTATATCAAAATCAGAAAATCTTGATAATGTATATAATTTGGAGATCCCCACCCCCACCCCCAGCCAGTCTAGGGATCATATTCTTAAGGAGCCTTTGAAGGTTCAAAAATAAGAATTAGCAAGAGTGAGTAATAATCTAATCAGCATTTTGGGAAAATATATTTCCTGGGTCCCTTCTGCATGTTCCTGGCACTTGTACATCCTCTCATTAAAGTTTTCTAATAATCTCTGGGGGTGTTAGCCACCTGGAGAGAGCAAGATGATACTTGGAAATTGAACTTGTGATCCTGTTATATTGCACTATGTATTGCTGGAAGAACAACCACCTATGTTCTACAAAATCAGCCTTGGAAAAATAATGGGACTCATGAGAAACAGTGAAATTAAGAGCAGTTTGGCTACCCAAAGGTGTCTTACTTTATAATTAGTAACAGTTAAAAGTTCTAATAGATGTAGTGACATATGCCTTTAGTTCTAGCACTTGAGAGGCAAGAGGTGGGTGGATTTATGAGTTGAATGCCAGCCTAGTCTGCAAAGCCAGTTCCAGGACAGTCAGGGCTACAGAGAAAAAATTCTTTATGTCTCAAAAAACCAAAACAACAACAGAACTAACACAAACAGAAAATGTCCTCAATTCCTGACAGTCAGTATAAGACCCTTTAAAGGTAACATAATAGAAGGGAAGGGGTGTTTAGAAGGGTTGAAGTTACTGAGTTAGAATATGAGGTTAAAGTACATATAAAAATTAGGTAAAACTGCAAGAAAAAAATTCTTAGAGCATGTGGCTAGACAAAGCCAAGAAGAATGTGGGACAATAAACTTATGGCTACAAAATAGTATGATTGAGGAAGGCTGGCAACAACCACAATTATGCTTTATGAATTTGACAACTAGGTACCTCATAAATGGAATCATATGGCATTTTTTTATCCTATTCTAACTGGCTTATTTCATATTTTATTTCATAAAATAATACACTAATTTTCTTGCATGTCACAGCTTATAAAAATCTTTTTTGAAACAGTCTTACTACACAAGCTAGCCATTGCTAGCCTGGAACTTTGTAAAGTAGGCTAGCCTCAAGCTGAGAGATCTGCCTGTCTCTGTCCCCAGAGTGCTGGGATTAAATGTATGTGCCACCATTCTTGGTAAAATTACCTTTCTTTAAAAGCAACACACAGGGGTTCTAATTTCTCCCCATTCTTCTTATCTTCATTAAAGCTTAGGCATTTGGCTGGCTCTTTAATTTTTACTTTTGGTGCTAGAGATTGAGCTTAGTGCCCATACAGTGCTTACATTCTCCCATTGTGCTACAACCCAAGCCTTCCCTCAAAGTTTGTAATTTTAGTTAAATTTGGTTTGTCTGTTCCTTTGTTGCTCATGCTATTAGGAAAATCCATTGCCAAATCCTAGACTGTTGAAATTTGCCTTTTATGCTTTAAATCAGTGAAGAGTAGACAAAATAATATTTTCATACCAAAATTTTCTGTTTCAAGGTGTTGGTTTGATTATAGAAATTTCTTGGTCTGGATCTTTACATAATTTCATCACAGATCTTTTCTTTTTTTTTTTTTTTTTTTTTTTGTTGTTGTTGTTTTTTTCGAGACAGGGTTTCTCTGTGTAGCCCTGGCTGTCCTGGAACTTACTCTGTAGACCAGGCTGGCCTCAAACTCAGAAATCTGCCTGCCGAATGCTGGGATTAAAGGCGTGTGCCACCACTGCCTGGCAGATCTTTTCTTTTTCATTACCCCATGTTGATGTGTGACACACATTGCTCTGATAATCTGTTCATGGGGTTTGGGGGGTTTGTTTGTTTTGTTTTTGTCTTTTGTTTTTTGTTTGTTTTGTTTTTTGCTCTTAGAGCTTTTCAGATTGCTATCTAACACTGTAAATTTGCTGACTGTAGTGAATTTTTAATTTTATTTATACTTTTCAAGTCCAGACCTTTGACTTGGCTCTTGGGTTTTGCTTTACATTGTCCTTTTTATATCTTTATCGACAGTCCACCTTTAAAGGATAGAATCACATTTTCCTTTTCTAGTATCATGCTTTCCTTTAATTTTTTGAAGATACATAAAAGAGCTGTTTTGAAGCCTTGCTGAGTTGGGCATCTGGACTCTGAAGGTTTTATTTTCCCCTGTAGGTGGACCACACATTCCTGTTTTTTTTCTTTTCTTTTTTTTTAAATTTTTTTTTTGTTTGTTTTTTGTTCTTTCTTACTTTTTTCTTTTTCCTGTTTGTTTTCATGTATTTTAATTTCTAATGTAAAAATGGACCCTTCATACAATGTAGTACATTGGGCAATGATTTTTTTTTTACTTGCCCCGCCACATCTAGGGCTTTGTTTGTTTGGTTTATTTATGTAATAACTAGCTGAACAATTTTAATCTTTCCTGTCATTTTTGGAATCTCTGCCGTCTCTGGTGCGTGTTCCAATAAGCAGTGTATGTGTCTTGTCTTTGCCTGCCCACTCTTCCACTCAAATATTAGCTTTTACTAATTACCTACTGATTGCTCTATTGTTTTACATAATGCTTTGGGTTATAAAATTACCCAGTCTGGTTCCTGATCCATTTAAGTTCTCATTTTCCAGGGATAATCCTTTGTGCTGGTTCTTGGGGCTTTGTTTTTGACCCGGGATGGTTGTTTGCAGCTCTATTTCTCTGGTTCTTTTGGTAAACTAAGCTGGGTGGTTTTTATTGGCTTTTATGGAGCTACCAGAATCTTAATTGAAATAAAGCCAGTTTACTATAAAAGAACTTAGATTTTTTTGTTTTAACTTTCCCCCCGGTGGAACCTTTATACCTCTTCAGAACTGAAGAATCAGACTGCAGCTGGGTTCTCTTATAGTT
The DNA here is from genome assembly GCF_978045245.1 of Mus caroli. Classification (NCBI taxonomy): domain Eukaryota; kingdom Metazoa; phylum Chordata; class Mammalia; order Rodentia; family Muridae; genus Mus; species Mus caroli. The sequence goes on along the minus strand of NW_028227260.1, from coordinate 146,006,401 downwards.
GAAGCCCCTACTTCTTTAGCAAACAGCTGTGTGGAGGCAGCACACTGTGACTTTTAGCCCATCTTCTGCCTTGGGATCTTGAACCTGTGGATAAATTGATTTAAGAGCTATTAGGACTGTAGTACTCTTGGCTTGCTACCCTTGAAGTAGAACTTTGCCCCATAAATAGGGCCTAGTTGGAACAAAAGAGCCCAGTCTTCTGCAGTCTTCCAGAAGTGCTTGTAATGAAAATCTTACCAAAAATAGAAAGCTACAGTTATTTGATGAATTCAGTTGTATTGGAGGAGTAGGTTATACAGTTTACTCTTTACAAAGAAAAATTCCCTCCAAAAGTTGTGATGGGGTTTGAGGTCTTTCGTTTGGGAATAAGGATGGGATGTAAATAATAAGAGTGTAGATTTCTTACAATTATGGAATGTGAAATTCAAGGTCTAGGTGTTGATAGGTTTGCTTGTTTTTTTTTCTCTTTAGGAATGTGTGTGTCAGTCTGTGTTGTGAGTGTACCTGTGTGTGTTGGAGAACTTGTGCTGTCTTTGTTAGATGAGTAATGTGTCTTAAACATTACAAGTCAGTTATGCTTAATGTCCTCAGTAGAGATGATTTTGCAATATACTTAAGGCATTTGCCAGTTAAGGTCAGTTTGCCCCATTCTATGATTTAATTAACCAAGTAGCAGCTAACTTCTTGATACACTTGCCTTGAAGTTAGTTCCAGAAGAAAATTGAAATTACTTGATACAGCTAAACTGGTATGGGTTTTGTGGTATAATGGCTACAGTACATTATTTAAGTTGAATATAGCAGTGAAGCTTCAGCTTTTCACTTTTTACCTGTCACTTACATAGTCATGCTTTCTTGACTTGATTCACTGCTGATGATACTAAACTTGAATAGGTTTTTAGTTTATGCTTGCTATATCTAAAATAAAACATTCTCTTTTCTCTTTTACTTGCAGGTTATGCAATGGTCTCTGCAAGATGTTTTATTCTTGAATTGGAACCTTTTACGACTGACAAATGCTGGTACTTTATCTCCTATAAGTGGACTATAATTTCTTTTCTTAAGACAACTACATAAGCAGACAAAATTGCAAAGATCTGCCCTGTGTCGAGTATGACAGCCACGACTCGTGGCTCTCCAGTTGGAGGGAATGACAACCAGGGCCAAGCCCCTGATGGACAGTCTCAGCCCCCCCTCCAACAGAATCAGGTAAGAAATTAAAGATACAAGTTAAAGCCACATTGCTATGTTTCCTTAATTCTTGAGTGCTAAGTAAGGAAATGTGATAGAATTGCCAAGTAATCATAAAGTAGTAAATGCAGGTTTTTAGTAGCAAAATACTTAGGTGCTTAACATCAACATTGTTTTCTGATTTTCTTCAGATGTCTTACATTCTTACATTATCAGTCTTCAATAAAAGGAATGAATTAAGCTTGGTATCAATCCTGGGAGAAACCATTGTATAATTTAGTGTAGCCTATGGGACCAAGTAAATTATAATTCTATTTTGTATGCCATATACATAAAATCATTAATTGTCAATCTAAAATATGAGTATGTACTGAAGCATTATTATTACTGGTGTTTAAATTTCACCTTTTCACCATACTAGCTTTATGACCAGGTAAATTATATAATCTCTAATCCTGTTTCTTCGTTTATATGATAGTGATACCAGTAATGGAACTTAATAGCATTGTTTAAGGATCAAGTAAAATAAGGGGGAATGGATGGGGCTGGTGAGATGGCTCAGTGGGTAAGAGCACCCGATTGCTCTTCCGAAGGTCCAGAGTTCAAATCCCAGCAACCACATGGTGGCTCACAACCATCCGTAACGAGATCTAGCGCCCTCTTCTGGAGTGTCTGAAGACAGCTACAGTGTACTTACATATAATAAATAAATAAATCTTTTTTTAAAAAAATAAGGGGGAATGGAAAGATGGGGGTTAACACCCAGAGTGAGGCTTTCCCTTCTAAGGGAAATGGGGCAGGGGAGACTTATGTGAGGAGGTACTGGAAGGAGAGGAAGGGCTGATGTTGCATTGTAAAGTGAATAAATAATTTAATAATAATAAAAGTATCTTGGCATAGATACTGGTGTCAGTATTTGCTTGTCCTAAAGCTCTTGAGGCAATATTGTATTATCGTTCAATTTACATAAGGTTTCTAGTTCTGATTCCTGTTCCCCCATTAGAAGATTTTAGTAGGAAGATTTTACTAGTTAAAAAACCTTGATTTTTGTAAGCAAGTTTTCAAAATAGATCAGTCTTTTGTTTTTGTTTTTCTGAGACAGGAACTCTATGTAGCTCTAGCTGTCTTGGAACTCACTATGTAGACCAAGTTGGCATTGAGCTTACAGAGATTTTCCTGCCTCTGCCTCTCAAGTGCTGGCATTAAAGATGTATGCCATTATGCCCAGCTTAGATCCATCTTTTTTTTTTTTTTAAGAGATTTTTTTTTCTTGTTTGTTTTTAGTCTTTTGGTCAGTTTTGTGCACTTCATCTAGAGTGCCAACTTTATTTAGATGCAGTTGTTTACAATACCGTTTGTGCTGTTGGGTGCAGGGATGGAACTTCCTTGCATATGCTAAGTGTGTGCTGTAACTCAGAGCTGCTCCTCACCCCAGATCCTGTAATATTGTTTCCATTCTTTTTTTTTTAAGTCTTGGCGGCTTGTGGCAGTGTGTCTTTTCTTTCTTCATCTCTGGTACTGCTAATTTGTATTTGTATTTCTCTCCTAATTAGTCTTTTCTAGGGGTTTTACCAATTTAATGCCCCCTCAAAAAAAGCTTCTGGGACTTGGCTAAAGCAGCCCCATAAGCATACAGCATGCTTTTACTCTCATCTGCTTGTTCTTTACTGTCTTTGGATTTGGTTTCCTTCCTTCCATTCTTTCCTTCTTCCTTTTTTACTTCTTTTTGTTTTTTGGGTTTCTTGTTTGTTTGAGACAGGATCTCACTGTATAGCCTTGACTGTCCTTGAACTAGCTCTGTAGACCAGTCTGGCCTTAAACTCACAGAGATCCACCTTCTTTTGCTTCCTGAGTGCTGGGATTAAAGGCTTGAGCCACCACCACCCGGCTTGGATTTGATTTTCTTGTTTTCCTCTCCTGAAATTCATTTCAGCCTTTTCTGATATACACAGTTTTATACTTTGAAGAATTAAATTGAATAACACAAAGAGTAATAAGATTTGTGATAATGTAACTCCTACAGTGGTGTTATCCGTAAACTAATTGAAATTGTATATGCACTAGTAACAGACATGCTGCTTACAGAGGTACACATTTTTGTAGTGTTTGGGTAAATTTTAAAGCAAAAGTGTTATTGTGGATTACTTTTATCTGTGGCTTGGTGGTAGTTTCTTGCCATTCAGTTATTACATGTTATCAATTCTGTCATTACTCTTATAGAAAAGACTTTTTTCCCTTTCTGACTCCCCTTCCTCTCCCAGTTGAGAGAAATGAGCAAGCCCGATACTCTCATCCAAATGTGGCAACTTTGTTAATTCATTTTCTTTTACAGTTCTCATTTTTAAGACATAAAATGGTCAGAGAACTTGGGGCTATAAAGTATAGTCAAAGGGCTGTTGGATACTAATGATTATTTTTAAACCAGGAGCTAGTAGTTTCTGCTTTATTACCTGCATTGTGCATGGATTCTAACCTCTTTTGCAATGTTTATGGCTTTGCAGGACTTTCAGTGAAAAAAAAAAATCCCAGTTGTTAACATAATACTCATTTTGAAACACGTTCTCTCACTATGCAGCTTTTAGTTGTTTTCTTTTCATTATTTTTAAATATGTGTTTGTGTGTGTGTATCTATGGGTGTGTGCATATAAGTGCAGGTGCATACAGAAGTAGGTGTAAGATCTCCCTGGAGCTGGTATGAAAGGTGCTTGTGAACTGAACTGCCTTGTCCTAGTCCCAGGAATTGGACTCTGTTCTCTGGAACAACAGTACACTCTCTTAACTGCTGAGTAATCAATCCCTCCAGCTCAGGTCTCAGTTTCTCATAAGCTTTACATATATTTACTTAAAGGGAAGTTAGAAAAAAATAACTCAATCGAGTCAGTTCTCTGCACTGTGTGTGTGTTCTGGGTGTTTAATACAAGGCAATAGGCTCAGCAGCGAGTGCCTTCCTTACTCAGCCATCTTGCTGAGGCCCATAAAGGGAATTTCTTAATAAAAATTTTAACTTTAAAATCTGTAGCTGTAGAAGCAACTCTAAGTCATAAGACATAAAAACCAGTAACAAGTGGGATGAATATTCCTCAGATGCGGTATCTGAGAAGGCTCTGGATTATAATTTGGCAATGTGTGCCAATAGCTTTAAAAGAAATTTTCTATACTGTTGTTATATTTCTAGTATTCTTAAAAATTGTTTTCTACAAGAAGATTTATACTTGACAATGCTTTATTTAACTTTAATTTATGTAATGCTGAAGAATTTGAATACTTAAGATACTGAATGATGGGGCTGGAGAGATGGCTCAGCGGTTAAGACTGCTCTTCCAGAGGTCCTGAGTTCAATTCTCAGCAACTACATGGTGGCTCACTACCATAATGGGATCTGATGCCCACTTGTGTGTCTGAAGACAGTGTGAAAGCAAGATCTTGTGGGTGATTTTGGGGGATCCTGAGAAAGGGGGTGGTTAGTTTTCCAGTTGTAAATACCAGCAGAGGAAAATGACCAGTACTGAAGGGTTAAAGTTTGGGCGGGTCCACCAGAGTCCGCCCGCCCGGACTCTGTGCTCTGCAGCTCCATGTACCCACAGCGGTCCGCCTCTCACACCCCGAGGGGTTTGGGGTTCCCTCGGCGGCTGGGGTTGAGGCTGTGGATAAGGGGAAGGTTGTGGACTAGGCCACTCAGGAGGCTTCATACAACCACAATTTTGAGAAGCAAAACCAAATTTTAAACAATCTATTTTTTTTAAAGATTTATTTATTTATTTATTTATTATATGTAAGTACACTGTAGCTGTCTTCAGACACTCCAGAAGAGGGCGCCAGATCTCGTTATGGATGGTTGTGAGCCACCATGTGGTTGCTGGGATTAGAACTCTGGACCTTCGGAAGAGCAGTCGGGTGCTCTTATCCACTGAGCCACCTCACCAGCCCCTATTTTTTTTTTTTATGAACTCTAAAAACATTACTTGCTACAAAGTTTGGCTGTCCGTTCCTGCACACAAACACAAGAAGGTGTAGCCGCCAATATATGTTATAAATCTGGTTTCTAGGATAAGAATTAAAACATATTTATACTTTTGAAACTATTTAGAAACAAAAATGAAATGGCCGTATACATTTGCTCATTTAAACCAAACAAAATTCTTAATTTTTCTAGCTGTAATTTCAAGAGAGGAGCACCTTGTCACCTGATGAATTCAATTTTTACAAACACAGAGATTTTTGTAGGAAAAACAGCCATTTGTTCCCTTACCAGAGAACTTTAGAAGCTGCTGGTCCCTATAAGAGCAGCGTTTATAATCAGCTCCTAGCAGGGCTTCTCCAGCCACACTAGATTCTTAACTACAGGTGCAGGGCTCCAAAGACCAATTAATACTGTTTATTTAATTCTCTCTTGCTCTTCTTGACATCCACTGACAGATTGTGGGCCCTAGTCCTTACTTCAGTCCAGTGATCAAGAGTCAAAGTCAAAGGAGTTGTCACCATCTGTCCCATTTCGAGCTCGACAATACACACCACACAAGCAGACACAAACACAAAGGAAAAAAGAAACCAAAACCGACGTCGACTTCGTGTCGACCAGAGTCAGCCGGCCTAGAGTTAGGATGCTGACACAGATTGTCAAGGAGAAAAACTATCTCTTGACTACCGCAGGGGTCCACCAGGCGTCCCTGGTCCTCCCCCTGTCCTCCCAGGACGTCTCCCAGGGTGAACGGACGGTGGGCACCTGGATACGTCTACCCTTACCCACCCCACTCTCCTTCCTGGAGCGCAGTCTCACTACTGAGCGTCCGCAAAACCGAAACTGCGATCGCACCGAACAGAACACAGAAATCAACACAGAGACTACACAGAGAATCTTACCTCCAAGTGGGTCTAGGACCCCTGGGTGGTCGCACAAATCCCGGGACGAGCCCCCAAATGAAAGACCCCCGAAGGGAGACCCTCACTCTGCCAGGTGTAAAACCAAGGCACGAGGTGGGACTTGAACCCACGATCTCGCAACCCGAAAACCAAGGCACAAATTCAATAAACTCAGATGGATCCAAACTCAGACTTCGCCATGCTTCAGAAACATAGGACAAGACACAAACAGCCCAACACAACTAGCACATGTTCCAGTGTTCATTTCAGAAAACAGACACTCAAAACAGAGACACCGGCCGGCACACACACAAGAGGGGATCCCCATACCTCCAAGTCGGTTCTTGGGTGTGAGGGGTGGTCGCGTTTCCCGGCCAATGCACCAAATGAAAGATCCACAACGTGAGGACTCCCCCACGTTCTGACTCAGGAGAGGCGACACCCCAAATCACACACAAGAAACGATCTTGCTGCAAATTGCAAGAGGATTTTTAATCAAGAGCGCTCTCGGGCCCATGGTCATACACCACGCAGGGGTAGAGGAACATGGCGCCCCGAGTAGCTGAGTAAGGGGGTATTTAAAGGAAGAAACCACAACTCATGGAGGTGGGGAGGGCGTTGTTGGAAAATACCAAAAATACCAGTTAAGAGTCACAAAGAAGTATAAAGTCACAAGTGTCAGGTTATCTCTCAAGACAGTTTCTAAGAGCCCCTAACAATCTAAGAGCCCCTAAAGATAGCACATTTGCATTGTAGGTTCCAGTAATGGTCAGGGTGCCATTCTTTGAATTGAACCCAGGAAGCGGGTAGGTGGAGGAATGTCGCTATCTGTTTTATGACCAGCACCTGGAGTACTAAGCCACAAAGGCTACACTCCCAAGCCTGGGCCCAAAAGCCTCGAATTTTGCTATACTTCTTCAAGTGACAGTGTACTCATATACATAAAATAAATCTTTAAATAGATATTGAATGGATAATTGACAGATACAGTTCCAGTTTTATTGAAAATTTATGCATGCATGGCCAGTTTTTATTTAGCTCATAAAAAAGTAACGGGGGTTATTACAATGTCATTACTGGTGTTTTATTTGTTGGTGTGGTGTTATATATGCTTACAGTTGTTTTTGTCTGTGTTTTGTGTAAGAATATGAATACACAAGGCAAAGTGTTTTGTTGTTTAAAATAAAACAGGCTTCTAAAGTTACATACTGCAGATAGCTTTTTTGTATGGGGTTTCTAGCACTTGAATTCTTTGCCTGGCAACTTAGCTGTTTGGGAAGTGTAGTAGTCTCCATTTTAAGTATAAAAGCTCACTATTAGGTTGTTAGTCTGTCTTGGAAATTCAGCATAAACTTTGAAAGGAGAACATATCATTGAAATCATATGCTTTCAATGATGTCTTTGTAGAATTTTAAAAAAATAATGCTAATATGTTAGTGTTTGTGTATGTGTGTTAATAGAAACTTACATCTATAATGTTATTTTGTTAATCAAGACTTCATCACCTGATTCGTCCAATGAAAATTCCCCTGCAACTCCTCCTGATGAGCAAGGTCAAGGTGATGCTCCTCCACAGATTGAAGATGAGGAACCTGCATTTCCACACACTGACTTGGCAAAGTTAGATGATATGATCAACAGGTCAGTTGGTTTCATTTCTAAAACCAAGGCTTGTTTGTTTTTATTATAGCATTATGTGTGGTGGGTAACATAATGACAGTGAAGAGGAACTGTTGCCTTAATTTTCCCATTATAGTCACTGCCAAGTACTTTACAACCCATGGTTCATGATGGGTCTAATAAAAAGGAGCAAGAACATGCTCTTATAGCCTTAGCTGTTTGTTCCAAAGAACAACTAGTTATTTAGTCTTCCTTTTTAAAAGTTGATGAAATTTCTTTACAATTGACATGCTCTTGACTGACTTTAATAACTTTAGGGTAGCCCTGAAACAAACCAGATCATAAGGAGTTTCTTAGACTGTCCTTCATGATATTCTGCAGAGTAAGAAAAGGTTGTAAAGAAATGAGAAGAACATATCAAAAAACCCCAGCTGAGCATTGTCCTTACCGGGCAGTGTGAGTTCAACAAGGGCCACTCAAAAAACTGGGCACTGGAGAGATGGCTCAGCTATTAAGAACACTTTCAATTCCTGGCACCTGCATGGCCTCTTAACCTGTAATTCCAAACCCGGGAGTCTGGTGGCCTCTTCTGGTCTCAGCACCCATACATATAAAATAAATTAATTAAAAATGAGAATATTTTTAAAAAATAATGAAAATACAATTTCTTTTTTTTTTTTTGTTTTTTTTTTTTTTTTTTTTTTCGAGACAGGGTTTCTCTGTATAGCTCTGGCTGTCCTGGAACTCACTTTGTAGACCAGGCTGGCCTCGAACTCAGAAATCCGCCTGCCTCTGCCTCCCGAGTGCTGGGATTAAAGGCGTGCACCACCACGCCCGGCTTTTTTTTTTTTTTTTGAGAGAAACTTTTTTTTTTTTAAGATTTATTTATTATATGTAAGTACACTGTAGCTGTCTTCAGACACTCCAGAAGAGGGCGCCAGATCTCGTTATGGATGGTTGTGAGCCACCATGTGGTTGCTGGGATTTGAACTCTGGACCTTCATAAGAGCAGTCGGGTGCTCTTACCCACTGAGCCATCTCACCAGCCCGAAAATACAATTTCTTACAGGTACTTTGCTAAACTTTTTGGTGTATTTTTATTTAAAGTCAAAACTATTAAATACATGCCCAAGGAAATAAAAATCCTTTCATTAAAATAAAACTGAGTTGGTTGTAGGGTCCTACACTGTTAATCTCAACCCTTAGAGGGTAGAGGTAGGCAGATTTCTGAGTTCAAGGCTAGTCTGGTTTACATAGTGAATTCTAGGACAGCTAGAACCATATAGTGAGACTTGGTCTAGAAAAAAAAAAACATGCAAACAGCCTGGCGGTGGTGGCGCACGCCTTTAATCCCAGCACCCGGGAGGCAGAGGCAGGCGGATTTCTGAGGCCAGCCTGGTCTACAAAGTGAGTTCCTGGATAGCCAGGGCTACACAGAGAAACCCTGTCTTGAAAAACAAAACAAAACAAAAAAACCCAAAACAAAAAACATGCAAACAAACAAATATCTGATTTTCTTAGTAATAAGGGTGCATTACTAAGTATAGAACTATGTTGTATAATAAATAAAATAGATTAATTTCTCTAACCCGTAGCTTTATTACCCTTTTCACATATTCCAAAAGTTTTTTTTTAATAATCAGGAGTACATTTTTCATATTATATTTCTGTTTTCTATCATGTATGTATTGCTTTTTCTACACATACAAAATCTTACTATAATTTTGCAACTTGTTTTAACTTGCAGGAAATATTCTTCCATTTGACTCATTTTCAAAGGAACATTTATGCTGCTACTAGCAGCCTGTATATAGTAATCACATGCAATGAACTATTGAAAGTATGTATTTAAAATGATCCTTGATTGTTCTCAGATGACATAACAAAGTTGCATTGTTATATTTCAGTTTTGTCTGATGGTTGGTAAAATATGCAATTAGATACTAGGCTGCGTGAAAACAGTTCTTGATGGAAAAAAAAGACAAAGGATGTTTAAAAATAAATACTGGGTAGTTATTTGTTTCTAATATGTTATTAGAAAAAGTGGATAGATTATCAAGCATAAATCAGTCCGCCTCCTGAAGGTTTTTTTCTTTGTGAGGAAGTTCAAGGCCTCTTTAATCTGAATCCTGAAAACTCTTTCCTGTGAAGTTTTCCTAATAGGCTTCTGTGATATTTTATTATAGGAGTTTATATTATTTTTTAAAAGTCTGCTTGTAGAGACAACAGATGATAATTGTAAAAACTTTAGCCAGTACCAATGTTTTCCTATGTAATGCTATTTTAGTTAATATTTTCATAGTGAAAAAAATAATTGTAACTAGTAACTAACTATAGTACCTCTTTTATTTAGTGCATAACCATTAAGTCTCTTTATTTTATTAACTCCTAGGCCTCGATGGGTTGTTCCAGTTTTGCCGAAAGGGGAATTAGAAGTGCTTTTAGAAGCTGCTATTGATCTTAGTAAGAAAGGTATGTCTCGGTATCATGCTTTTCTAAATGCGTGCAACTAGATATATTTTCACTTTATTCTTGAAAACTTCATTTTCCTGTTAAAACACAGTGTTTTAAATAAGTATATAGTAAGCTTACAAATAGAGGATTGTCCTTTTTAAAAGAATGTGAGCTCGGGAGTGCTAGACATAAAATGTATATGAATTCATATTTCTAAAGAGTCCATTGTTTAGATTTGCAATCACTCAATGATTTAAAACATTACTCTTATGGGAATTCCATAATACACACAAAAGGTTTTACAATTAAATACTCTGTATGTGATATATAGTACAAATATCAGTCAGGTTTAAGTAGCTTGCAGAAGTGGGAAGGGGATGGTGAATATCCTAAGGGATTTCTGATCTTGAGACGAGTCACATGTAAACCTATAAATTACTTAAGCTTAACTGAAGCAAAGGTGCATGACTCTTCATTCTTTGAATGAAGATGACTATTTTGTTGATTTTTTTTTTCAGTTTATATATTCATTGTGGTTGGGGGTTGGGATACATACACAATCAAGAACTTGCAACAGTTGATTCTTTTTCATCCACCCTGTAGGTCCATGGGAGCAAACTGTTTTTATAGGCTGAGCCATATGGCTAGTCCAGTAATGTGGGTTTTTTTAAAAAAATAAAATTAGCATTTAAAAAATATAAAATATGTGATTTTTTTTTTCTCTAAAAGAAAAAAAGACTTGTAAAAGTGGTTCTGTGTTTAAAAGAAATAATAAAAACGCAATAAAAGGAATCTGATACTCAGTTGTCCAGAAGTAAGGTTAATGTTGAAATTGAGCAATTTTATTAGATTATTCTCATCTATTTCTGGTGCTGTAGAATTCTCTTAGTAGAGGACTATGGTTATCCATGGTGCTCAGTTTTTAAGGCACTGGAATTGTTTTGGGTTTTTTTTTTTTTTTTTTTTTTTTTTTTTTTTTTTTGAGACAGGGTTTTTCTATGTAGCCCTGGCTGTCCTGGAACTCACTCTGTAGACCAGGCTGGCCTCGAACTCAGAAATCTGCCTGCCTCTGCCTCTCAAGTGCTGGGATTAAAGGCGTGTGCCACCACTGCCCAGCAAGATATTAATTTTGACAATAACTAATATAAATTGCTTTAAAAATTGTCTTTATAGTACCTTGCTTGGGTTCCTGGCATTTCCTGGAAAGGGGACTTTTACTCACATTAGTTATTCCTTCTTTGTCTATCAGTCTTGAAAAGCTATAAAATAAGTTATTCAGATGATTGTTGTTTTCCACTATTTAAATGAACATTGCTAGTTATAGTCTAAACATTAACTGTGTAATAAAAACCTGGTATTTTAGTGACATTGAAATGTATTAATTACATTGACCTTCAGTGGCTTGTATATCTTGCTCATAATTATTTTTGGCACCAGTTTATTTTAGATAAAGCTCAATTTAAATATCACCCATATTGTATGATTACAATAAAATATTTTTTGTACAAATTGAGATGTTAAAGACATTCTTTGTATTTGATGGCAGGTTGTTCTGTCGTCTTTCTTAAAATCAGATGAGATGAAACAAGGATATAAAAAAGTGTAGGGTTGGTAAGATATCCCGATGATCTGAATTCTACCCCAGGAATCCACTTACAGGTGGAAGGAATAAACTGACTTCACAGTTGTCCTTTGACTTCCATATGAACTCCTTAGCACCCATCTTTCTATATATGCATGCATGAACACACATAAATAATGCATCTTTAAAAAAAGATAAAATAGGTTCTTGGCTTGGAAGAAGAAAGATTTGTGTAGATAGTAAAATAAAAGAAGACAAAATGATTCATCGTACTTACTTGGTCATTTGGAGAATAGTAAGAATATGAATGTCTGCTAAGCACATAGTTTGCAAACTAATATTTCAAAAAATAATTATGAAATGTAAAATTTAAGGCTTATTTTCAGAACAAAATGGTATAAAATACTTAGAGTCTCTGTCACATGTTACTGACCATCATTTTGGGTTTAAGATACAGTGTCATAATTTGTAGTATTTTCAGTTAATTTTTTATTCATTTTTACTTCATTGATGATTATACCTAAGATCTTGTACATGTTTAGCTGCCTTCGCAATGAGCTATATCCCCAGTCCTGACTTACTGTTAATATTATCACATTAAATGTACTTTTTCATAATTATTTTAAAATTTTATTTAGGGTGGGAGGGCTGAAGAAATATCCATGCAGTTCATTTATGGATGCTTGCTGCTCTTGGAGAAGAAACCCAGGTTTGGTTCCTAGAACCCATGACTGGTGGCCCACAACCACTGGTAATACCATCTCCTAAGCACCTGCATTCAGCATGGTATAAACTCAGGTCATAACATACACACATACTTAAATTTTTCTTTAAACAGTAATTCTGAGTTAAATTTCTTTTCTGAGATACAGAAACTTTGAAATAACAATAGTGTTATTTCACTGTGAGCATTTTTTTTCCCAGATGTGCTCTGCAACTGCTAGCTTGTTATGCATTCTGGTTTCTGATTACTTATGGCTTTCATCATATAGTTGAGCATAATTCTTTTTTTCTCCCCTTTCTTAGGCCTTGATGTTAAAAGTGAAGCATGTCAGCGATTTTTCCGAGATGGGCTAACTATCTCATTCACAAAAATCCTTACAGATGAAGCAGTGAGTGGCTGGAAGTTTGAAATTCATGTGAGTTTTCCATTTGACTTTTAAAAAGCAGATTATATAGTGATCCTTTGGATGGGAAGAACAAGTGTGTGTGTGTGTGTGTGTGTGTGTGTGTGTGTGTGTGTGTGTATGAGTATAAAATTATAACTTTTAAAGTAATTTCATATTAATTCATCTCTTTGGAGGCAGCATGGACACTTAAAATTAACATGAGATTTTAGAGTTAAAAATACATGATTTAGGCTGGGCAGTGATGGTGCACACCTTTAATCCCAGCACTTGGGAGGCAGAGGCAGGTGGATTTCTGAGTTCGAGGCCAGCCTGGTCTACAAAGTGAATTCCAGGGCAGCCAGGGCTAAAAAAGAAACTGGTTCTCCCTGGTTCTTCAGTGCCTTGTGACCTTAGGCAGGTCACCACATTTTATTGAAAACCTGGTACTATCGATTATAAAATATGCTGCTATTTTATGTATTAAAGGCAAAATGCCCAAGAAGGAGAAAATAAAACACAGATTTGGGGGCACCAGAAAGGTCAGTGTTATAGAAGTAATGAGAAATGAACTCACATGTCTATTTTAATTTGGGCACCTAGAACTCCTAAGTGTTTGAATCATGAGCTACTACTGTTCTATAGAGAGAGTTCTATAGCCTTGATTCAGTTTACAGTTGGTCCTTTTAAAGTAAAGACTACTTAAAGTGATTTCAGGTCCCTAATTTCAAAGAGACAAAAACAATCAGTAATAGTTATTTGTAGGATGAAATCAGAGTTTACTTCAATAGTGAAAAGAAGTTGGTTTTGGACTAATATGCTGTAATGATACAAACCTGTTTCTATGTATGCAAATAGCCAGAAACAGGTGACGTTTTGTGGTCTGAATGGGTTTTTCAATTGCAACTATGGGGTAAAAGTTCCACAATCTGGTTTAACATAATTTCTTAGATTTAGAGCTTGGCAATGTAGTCTTCTATCTGGGGTAACTGATACATTATTTCAATTTTAGAAAAATGGGAATTTGTATCTTGTCTGAAGATAACAGCAGAATTTGACAACTCTTAGAACCTACTTCATTTTTAAGCAAGTAGCTTTTTGAAAGCAAATTAATTTGGTCCTAGTACTAGTAAATCAACTATTATCTATCAGTATAAAAATAAGGAGCTCATTTAATATTAACAGTAATTAGGGTTATATCTGCTTGAAATTGCAATGTTTTCGTATTCTTAATCACCTTTCTCTCATATATAATAGAGATGTATTATTAACAATACTCATCGCCTGGTGGAGCTATGTGTGGCTAAGTTAGCCCAAGACTGGTTTCCACTTCTGGAACTTCTTGCCATGGCCTTAAATCCTCATTGCAAATTCCATATCTACAATGGTACACGTCCCTGTGAGTCAGTGTCCTCAAGTGTTCAGTTGCCTGAAGATGAACTCTTTGCTCGTTCTCCAGACCCTCGATCACCAAAAGTATGTCAATTATTTTCAAATTTAAATATTATGATAGTTTGTTCTACCACAGAACTTTAATATTAGTCTCCTAGTAACATGGCTTAACACTGGTTTAATTATACTCAAAAAGACGTTCTGCATTATAGTTTGAATTCTTTATTTTATACCACAGCTATATTTTATTGTTTGTACTACTATTTAGTTTTTCTGTGTAGTAATAATTGACATCTGACAACCAAGTATTTTTTGAGTATTATATATAATATAGCACTAGGAGCCTTTTTGCATAGTCATAGCATTTTAGTTCAGTGCTTATGGCTTCTTAACATTTTTCTCCATGTTAATTAACTATACTTAATTCCTGTTATCTTTTAGTCAATCTGAAGATAGTCATAGTTCGATTAATATAACATTTCAATAATAGTAATAATAATTGAGAAGGACATTATGACTCATTAAAAACCTCAGGTGTGAATCAATAAGGCCATGATGATTTTATATATTCTAAGTTTTTTTAAACTTCAAAATAGATACATGCGCTGGGCAGTGGTGGTGCACGCCTTAATCCCAGCACTTGGGAGGCAGAGGCAGGTGGATTTCTGAGTTCGAGGCCAGCCTGGTCTACAGAGTGCATTCCAGGACAGCCAGGGCTATACGGAAAAACCCTGTTTCGAACCCCCCCCCCAAAAAATTTAAATTAAATTTAAAAAAAAACAACAGATACATGCTGTTTTAGTTAGAGTTTTACTGCTGTGAACAGACACCATGACCAAGGCAAGTCTTATAAAGGATAACATTTAATTGGGGCTGGCTTACAGGTTCAGAGGTTCAGTCCATTACCATCAAGGTGGGAGCATGGCACTATCCAGGCAGGCATGGCGCAGGAGGAGCTGAGAGTTCTATGTCTTCATCCAAAGGCTGCTAGTGGAAGACTGACTTCCAGGCAAATAGGGTGAGGATCTTATACCCACACCCACAGTTACACACCCATTCCAACCAGGTCACACCTATTCCAACATAAACTATAACTAGTCTTACTCTAGTTACCAAGACAAGGTTTCTCTGTGTAGTCTTGGCTATCCTGGAACTCATAGTCTAAACTGGCCCTAAACTTGCAGAGATTCGCCTGGCTCTGCCTTCCAAGTGCTAGAATAGATAGATGCATATGCTACCATGCTCAGCATCTTAGTGAAGAAAATTTTAAAAATATATTACATAAAACATGTCCTTTTTTTTTCCTTTTCTTTTTTAAATACAAGTAATCCCAAAAGAGATCTGTAAGCTTTGGGCTTAGGGCAAAAGAGATGGCTCAGTGGTTTAAGAGCACTTGCTGCTCTTTTAGAAGAAGTGGATTCAGTTGACAACACCCATATGTTAGCTCACAATCGTCCTTAATTTCAGTCCTAGGGGATCCAAAGCTCTCTTACAGTCTCTGGGCACCAGGCATGCAAATGATGCAAATGCATGCAGACACTCACACATAAAAAGAGAGAGAGAGAGAGTTTAATGACTTAGCAATGGCCTTCTAAGAGCAAAGTAAAATGTAGGAAAATAGTAAGCATACTAAATTTTGTAGTGTAGATTTCTTAGAGAACTTAGAACTTATATTCCTATGATTACATATTTTTGTATTTGGTGTTTAAAAAAAATATGCTGGGCATGGTGAGGCACAGCCAGGTTGTGGATCTCTGTGAGGTTTGAGGCTTCCTGGTCTACAGAGCAAGATCTAAGACAGCCAAGGCTATACAGTGAAACCCTGTCTCAAGCCAAAACAAAATAAATATTAACATTAAAACCTTTTATTCATCAGCCACCCTTTTAAAAATAGCTATAGGTATTATTTTTGCTTAGAGCATAATAAAAAAAATTGTCTTTCCCCTCACTGTCTTTTAAAACATGGGCTTTTATAGGTGGCAAGGTATAAAAAGGGTTGTCTTAATACTATAACTTTCAGATATATTTAATTCTTTTAATTAATTTTAAGTTTTTTCAATTGCAAAGTTGATTTAAAAAATGATAAAATGGGAACTAAATGTATTCATAGCATCCAGTCTGGTTAGTACTACCACATAGTCCACATTATAATTTGTTTTATTTTTTTTCTTTTTGTTTGTCCTGCAATGCAAGTAGTTTATCAAACCTATGCCTTTGCTCATGGTAGACAGATGTTTAATTCCTGCAACATACGAGTTAGTATGACAATTCACTTTTAGGCTTCAAGATTATTTATGTGGAAAATTTAAATACTTATAAACTACAATAAGAAATTGTCTCAGAAGTTGTTACACTTCAAAGATTTTCTTTGATCTATTACTTAAGGTCTTTTTAACTTTTTAAATTGTTTTTCATATAAGTGTTTTTAGGTATTTAGGAAAGCCATATACTCTAAAAGTTAGATAGCTGAGACAAACATAGTCTAACAAGTAATACTGATATGAGCAGTATGTTTGTTCCTTTAATTCATGCTTACTATTTATTGCTTACTCTGATTGTTTTGAAGCCTTTTCAAGAATGACTTAACATTAATTGGCTTTAATATATCAGTCAAAATAGTACTTTGTTTATCCTAAATGCCAAGAAAGTAAACTTGTTAATTGTATTGCAGGGTTGGCTAGTGGATCTCCTCAACAAATTTGGCACTTTAAATGGATTCCAGATACTGCACGATCGTTTTATTAATGGATCAGCATTAAACGTTCAGATAATTGCAGCCCTTATTAAGTATGTAACATTTTAAAGTCACATGTTAAATATGTTATTTCTGTTTTTATTTTGGGTCAATTCAGAAATGGAGTAATTGGACCTGGAGAGATGGCTCAGTGCTTAAGTGGCTGTTCTTTCAGATGACTTGAGTTTTATTCCCTGTACCTATGGCAGGTAGCTCAAAACTGTCTTTAACACCAGCTCTAGGAGAATCCAGCATCTCTGGCTTCTGAGGGCATCTATCTGCCTATACCTAATCCAAATGTAAATACATAGACACAGAATATCTTTTAAAAATTATAAATGTCACTCGGGAGGCAGAGGCAGGTGGATTTCTGAGTTCGAGGCCAGCCTGGTCTACAAAGTGAATTCCAGGACAGCCAGGGCTACACAGAGAAACCCTGTCTTGGAAAAAAAAATACATGTACTATGAGAATTTACTAAGTTGATGTTAAGAAGTCAAGTATTTACAGGGGTTTTCTTTTCTTATTTCAGACCATTTGGACAGTGCTATGAGTTTCTTACTCTTCACACGGTGAAAAAGTACTTTCTTCCAATAATAGAAATGGTTCCACAGTTTTTAGAAAACTTAACTGATGAAGAGCTGAAGAAAGAAGCAAAGAATGAAGCCAAAAATGATGCTCTTTCAATGATTATTAAATCATTGAAGAATTTAGCTTCACGGGTTCCTGGACAAGAAGAAACTGTAAAAAACTTAGAAATATTTAGGTTAAAAATGATACTTAGGTAAGTTACTCATCTTGGAAATAATTACTTACATGAATTTTTAGAATCAATTTACAACTGAATTTCTCTTACAGATTGTTGCAAATTTCTTCCTTCAATGGAAAGATGAATGCACTGAATGAGGTTAATAAGGTGATTTCTAGTGTGTCATACTATACCCATCGGCATGGCAGTTCTGAGGATGAAGAGTGGCTTACAGCAGAGAGGATGGCTGTGAGTAAACAAACACTTATGTCTAGAATGGCTGTCAGTAAAATTAGTAATGCTAGCATTCTAAATTAAAGTTGAAATTTGGATGTTTTGGTTAATTTACAGCTTTGTTAATCTTGAAATTTTAAAGTAGCATATTTATTTGGTCGCTGGGTATATCTTTGGTAAATTTATTGTTGAATGTAATTATTACAAGTTTGATAGTATTTGAAACATATTGAAGAAGGGGCATGTACATATGACCAATTCCAGTTGATGGCTTAAAAGTACAAAATACACAAGAGGGTATGTAGGGCACAACTGGAATCTTAGCAATGCAAAAGCAGGGATATTGGCTACATGTTTAAGGCCAGCCAGGGTTACATATTGAGCCCCTGTCTCAAAATATATATTAGAATAAGAGCTACTTTTTATCTTGATTTTGAGAATTTGTTTTTAAAGTGTGTAATTTTGTATCATTTTGGCATTAAATACTTAGAAAATTGTTTATTTCCTGTATATATTTTATGTATGACTGCTCTAATAAGTTACTAATTATGAAACTGATGATATTTGAGTACATATGTGGCAATCACGAGCCATCTGTAGCAAACCAATATCTTTACTTCCAAGAATCTCTTCTGTTAGTAGGGGAAATGATTAGAATGTGATTTTAAAAGAAAATATGAAGCAATTACAAGTATAGCTAGCTCATTGAGTGAGGCCTTTGGTTTAGTTGACCGCAAAAAGAAAAATATACAGGATATTTAAACCAGTCCCTGGGTTAGGAGGTCAGGTGGTAGATGTCTAGTTTTGTGTACGTCATGTGTCTGTCTTCATTGAGAATGCTGGTCCCTTAGCTGTGTGACCCATCCTAAAGCAAATAGAAAATATCATTAAATGTATAAAAAATGTTATGATAGTTTGACGTTGCTATATATTTGTTATATTTTAGAAAAGTTTCTTTAACAAGTTGGGAAGTTTTAAACTTCAATTAGCTAAAAAGATTCATATTTATAGCACATTTTGGGCCCACCTACCTTTATTCTAAGAAAGTTGAATACTGGATAATCTTTTTAAAAAAAATTCATGAGTCCTACTTTATTGCTCTTGAAGTTAGATAAATGATAGTCAAGATGACTTAGTCTAGCACAGTATTACAGAAACAAACAATGGAAGTATAAGACTTTTATTCAAATTCTAGTGCCAGTCTCTGCAAACGTGTTTACTGTGCTAAGAAAATGTATCTCTTACTTAGATTTCAAAGATGCAAGCAACAATAGCATCCAGTACATGGCAGTCAATTAATAAATCAAAGTCTTTTAAAAAGTATCTTTTAATAGGTTAAAGAAAACCATTGTGGGGCAGAATTAGTTTAAGGAACCAAATACCAAAAATGGCCCTCTGCCCATTCTTCTTAAACCTTAAGTGATTGTTGCATTTAAATAATATTTTTATGAGTTAAATGCTGGAATGTACAATATCTTTTTGATGATTTCAGTGTTTATAATTTATGGAGATATTTATTCCCCAATAAATTACTTTGTCAGATATGATAGTTCCCAGCTTTAATTCTAGCACTTGGGATGGATATGGAGGCATTTTGAAGATCACAAACTTAAGACTAGCCTATGCTACATAGCAAAATGCCGTTTCAGGAGAAAAGAGCTTACTATAAAATTTTAAAGTAATTTTTATGAATACAATGCATTCTTGCATATTATCTTGTACATATGCTTTTGGATTTCTATGTATTCTTTATATTTTAGTACTTTAAAAAGGTCTTCGTGTTTTATTTTGTTTTGAAACCTGGTTTTTAAATTACCTTTAGGAATGGATACAGCAGAACAATATTTTATCCATAGTTTTACGAGATAGCCTTCATCAGCCACAGTATGTAGAGAAACTAGAAAAGATTCTTCGTTTTGTCATAAAAGAAAAAGCTCTGACCTTGCAAGATCTTGATAATATCTGGGCAGCACAGGTAAGGCTCTTGAAACCTCTTAAATGCTTCTGGAAATTCTTCTAGAAACTTCCTGAAATTGTCAATAATGTTTGACTACTCAACAGTTCATATTTGGCAAAAGTTAAAGAGGCAAAAAATAAAATAAGGGAAACTGGGTGTGGTTGTGTATATCTGCAATCTCAGCAGATGAAAGTGTACAAGTAGGAGAATCATGCATTGGAAGGTAACTTAGGCTTCAAAGCTCAAGGTTCTGACCGAGAAATCAAGGATACAAACAGCTCAGTGGTACACTGTATTTGCCTTAGTACCAAAAAATAAAGTAATATCTGTTGGGAAAATAAATATACATCTATCATTGACCTCTTAATAGACTTAGCAACCCTTCAAGTTTACTTAAATCACTCAATTCCAAAACACTTAAAACTTTTCAAAAGGATTAGCAAACTTTCTGAAAAGGTTTTAAAAGCCAGAAACTACGTAAACAGTGTTGAATTCTAATTTACAAAGCTTTGGTTTTTTTGTTTTTGTTTCTTGTTGTTGTTTTTGTTTATTTTATAGCAATATAGAAAATAGCTTTGCTTTTGAGTATTTAGTTCCAGTTTGGGGAAAAAAGTAATAACAATTAAAGTATTAGTATATTCAATAAACTAATTAAAAATTTAATATTTCCTAAAGTACATGTTAACTATGCATATGCAGAAATGAAATTGTCAGATTTTAGCAAGAAGCAATAGTTAAGAATTTTACATAGAGATTAAATCTTTTTAATTATGTAGTGATTAAATGGTGATAATTTCCTGATGGTCATTAGCAGTCAGTATAGATGATGTTTCTATTGTTCACAGTTTAGTGTCTATGTGACCTTTGTTTTTATCAATAGGCAGGGAAACATGAAGCCATTGTAAAGAATGTACATGATCTACTGGCCAAATTGGCATGGGATTTTTCTCCTGAACAACTTGATCATCTTTTTGATTGCTTTAAGGTAATTATTAACACAGCATTGTTATTACCATTTTATATTTAGATAGAATTGATTCATTAGAACTACAAATTATTCTTAACCCACAAATACTTAAAAAACTCATAAGACAATTTCTGATATGAAAGGACTTTATCTAGTTTTAAAGACTTTGCCAGTGTTTTCTTTCTACAAACTTGATTTTCATTTTCATGATAGTGCTAATATCCCTAATAAAGACTCTTGGTCAAAATTTAGGTTATTGTTTTGAATATCTTTTCCCAGTCTCTTTTGGAAGTAGGTTGAAGTATAGAAAAGTAGGAAAGGAAGATTGTGAGAAACCTAAGAGGTGGCAATAAAAGAAATATCAATACAATGGTATTCTGAGGATATATTCTCAGGTAAAGCATAACTTAATAGAAAAGTAGCAGTTTACAAGGCAGTGCCAGACCATACAGTCATACTCACATTGATTCTGTCATGTTCTTTTATATAGTGCTAACAGTCTCATCAGTTACTGACATTCAGTGCACGGTTAATTGGTTAGTGAATTTGTGAATTAACAACATGGCATTATAAGAGTGCTTAGAAAGGGAGGGCCTTACATCATTAGTCATCAAGTACTACTCCTGAAAATAGTGATTCGGACTGGGAACATAAGTTGCCATAACATTCTGGAGGTTATGTCGTGTCCCTGATTAAACACAATATTCTGGGAATATCAGTATAGCTCAGCAGTAGAATGCTTGCTTAGCATAACAAGGCTCTCAATCAATCCCAAACACCAAAAGATTCTTGCATATATGCACCAGCTTGCATGTCCAAAAACAGGTGAACTGAAGTGGTTTGTAATAGCTACAAATCTCTCTATAGAGAGGATAGATAATGGATGTTCATATAATGGAATACTTCATGGGAATGGGAATAAGCAAACTGGAAGCAGCATGGACGAATTTCATTGGCAGAATACTGAAAAAGGGCTGAAACTATGTAGTATTTTCTGTATCTTGATTAAATTAACATAAACTTCAGAAATAGTCCCAGATGGCTCTTGAGATTCTATTCACCACATAAGACCGATTTGTCTTAGTATATGCCACATGTCTTAGTCAGGGTTTCTATTCCTGCACAAACATCATGACCAAGAAGCAAGTTGGGGAGGAAAGGGTTTATTTAGCTTACACTTCCATGCTGCTGTTCATCACCAAGGGAGTTAGGACTGGAAATCAAGCAGGTCAGGAAGCAGGAGCTGTTGCAGAGGCTATGGAGGGATGTTCTTTACTGGCTTGCTTCCCCTGGCTTGCTCAGCCTGCTCTCTTAAAGAACCCAAGACTACCAGCCCAGGGATGGTCCCACCCACAAGGGGCCTTTACCTGCTTGATCACTAATTGAGAAAATGCCTTACAGTTGGATCTCATGGAGGCATTTCTTCAACAGAGGCTCCTTTCTCTGTGATAACTCCAGCCTGTGTCAAGTTGACACACAAAACCAGCCAGTACAATTGCTTTTTTTTTAATGTTCTTTTTTTTATTGGTTATTTATTTCATTTACATTTCCAGTGGTATCCCAAAAGACCTCCACACGCTCCCCCCACCCACCCACTCCCACTTCTTGGCCCTGTCGTTCCCTTGTACTGAAGCATATAAAGTTTGCACGACCAATGGGCCTCTCTTTCCACTGATGGCCGACTAGGCCATCTTCTGATTCATATGCAACTAGAGACACGAGCTCCAGGGAAGGGGGAGGGTACTGGTTAGTTCATATTGTTGTTCCATCTATAGGATTGCAGATCCCTTTAGCTCCTTGGGTACTTTCCCTAGCTCCTCCATTGGGGGCCTTGTGATCCATCCAGTAGCTGACTGTGAGCATCCACTTCTGTGTTTGCTAGGCCCCGGCATAGTCTCACAAGAGACAGCTCTATCTGGGTCGTTTCAGCAAAATCTTGCTAGTGTATGCAATGGTGTCAGTGTTTGGAAGCTGATTATGGAATGGATCCCTAGATACGGCAGTCTCTAGATGGTCCATCCTTTCGTCACAGCTCCAAACTTTGTCTCTGTAGCTCCTTCCATGGGTGTTTTGTTCCCAGTTCTAAAAAGGGGCAAAGTGCCCACACTTTGGTCTTCGTTCTTCTTGAGTTTCATGCGTTTAGCAAATTGTATCTTATATCTTGGGTATCCTAAGTTTCTGGGCTAATATCCACTTATCAGTGAGTACATATTGTGTGAGTTCCTTTGTGATTGGGTTACCTCACTCAGGATGATGCCCTCCAGGTCCATCCATTTGCCTAGGAATTTCATAAATTTATTCTTTTTAATAGCTGAATAGTACTCCATTGTGTAAATGTACCACATTTTCTGTATCCATTCCTCTGTTGAGGGGCATCTGGGTTCTTTCCAGCTTCTGGCTATTATGAATAAGGCTGCTATGAACATAGTGGAGCATGTGTCCTTCTTACCGGTTGGAACATCTTCTGGATATATGCCCAGGAGAGGTATTGTGGGATCCTCCAGTAGTATTATGTCCAATTTTCTGAGGAACCGCCAGACTGATTTCCAGAGTGGTTGTACAAGCTTGCAATCCCACCAACAATGGAGGAGTGTTCCTCTTTCTCCACATCCTCGCCAGCATCTGCTGTCACCTGAATTTTTAATCTTAGCCATTCTGACTGGTGTGAGATGGAATCTCAGGGTTGTTTTGATTTGCATTTCCCTGATGATTAAGGATGTTGAACATTTTTTCAGGTGCTTCTCAGCCATTCGGTATTCCTCAGGTGAGAATTCTTTGTTCAGCTCTGAGCCCCATTTTTTTAATGGGGTTATTTGATTTTTTTTGGAGTCCACCTTCTTGAGTTCTTTATATATATTGTATATTAGTCCCCTATCTGATTTAGGATAGGTAAAGATCCTTTCCCAATCTGTTGGTGGTCTTTTTGTCTTATTGACGGTGTCTTTTGCCTTACAGAAGCTTTGCAACTTTATGAGGTCCCATTTGTCGATTCTCGATCTTACAGCACAAGCCATTGCTCTTCTATTCAGGAATTTTTCCCCTGTACCCATATCTTCGAGAGTTTTCCCCACTTTCTCCTCTATAAGTTTCAGTGTCTCTGGTTTTATGTGGAGTTCCTTAGTCCATTTAGATTTGACCTTAGTACAAGGAGATAGGAATGGATCAATTCGCATTCTTCTACATGATAACCGCCAGTTGTGCCAGCACCATTTGTTGAAAATGCTGTCTTTTTACACTGGATGGTTTTAGCTCCCTTATCAAAGATCAAGTGACCATAGGTGTGTGGGTTCATTTCTGGGTCTTCAATTCTATTCCATTGGTCTACTTGTCTGTCGTTATACCAGTACCATGCAGTTTTTATCACAATTGCTCTGTAGTACAGCTTTAGGTCAGGCATGGTGATTCCACCAGAGGTTCTTTTATCCTTGAGAAGAGTTTTTGCTATCCTAGGTTTTTTTGTTATTCCAGATGAATCTGCTGATTGCCCTTTTTAATTCGTTGAAGAATTGAGTTGGAATTTTGATGGGAATTGCATTGAATCTGTTACAATTGGTTTTTAATGTAGGTAGTGGTTACATACATGCCTACACTGGGTACTCTTAAAATGAAACCACTTTACATCTTCCATTTTATACTTCACAGTAGGGGGAAAAATGACCTCTACCCCAGGCATATTAAGTCAGTCACTAGGTATAAAACCTAAAAGTCAATATTTCATTAAGTTTCTCTGATCAGTTTTAACACATTAAAAGTTATAAATCAGATATCTTGTTGAAAATTTTACTTCTTTGAAGGGAACAAATTAATGAATGTTTTCTGCATTTTTAATTACATCATACACATTTCACACATGCAAAGATACACTTGCTGTATACATTTTCCCCATAAAGACAGCAGTAGTAAGCAGTTATTGTGAATGCCCTTAAGTTAATAGTCATTCATCCTTCATGTTGAGGTGATTCCTGAAATAGTGGTGAAATATGACCAGTGACAGACTTGAAAGAGGAAAAAATATAAAACAATTATTACATCCTTTGGGTCCTCTTTCTCCCAGGATAATCTCTAGATACTTCCTTAATAATTAGTTCCTTAATGATTAATTGATTCCCCCTTTGGATTATCAAGAGCTTGCTAAATAACAAGCACTTTTTTATAGTTGGGGAGCGTCTCACTGTATAGCCTTGGCTGCTTGGAACTCACTCTGTACACCAGGTTGCCCTCAAACTCAAGAGAGATCTACCACACTACCTTAAAAATGAAGAGGAGAAAATGAAATAAGGGTTTTCATTTCATTTAAATGTTTTTCTAGGCCAGTTGGACAAATGCAAGTAAAAAGCAACGTGAAAAGCTCCTTGAGCTGATTCGTCGTCTTGCGGAAGATGATAAAGATGGTGTGATGGCACATAAAGTGTTGAACCTTCTGTGGAATCTAGCTCACAGTGATGATGTGCCTGTAGATATCATGGATTTGGCTCTCAGTGCTCACATCAAAATACTAGATTATAGTTGCTCCCAGGTAAGGAGGTGGTGTTTGGCTTGGTTGTATTACTTTTGTGCCCCTACAGTACTAGGTAGTATGGCTAAAGTACAGGATGATTAATTTTAGGTTATTTTAGCATTATCTTTTTAATGATTTTAAGAATTGATGTTTATTTAAGCCTGCCTTTCTTAGGTCTCTACAATAATGTTTTAAGATCCATCTGAGTCTCTGAAAGAGGAGGTACAAACAATAGGCCATTTAGTGATAATGTTGTCAAATGTATGGTAAAGGAATCAATTAGATCATAAAATATTAAAGCTGAGTTAGAAACTTTGGAAATAAATATTTTCTTTGCTCATAAAAGATAAAGAACAATTAGTAGAATTTTCTAGGTAGTAGATTATAATATCAGGGTGTTGCATTAGCATGTTAATGCATGATTCTGTTATGAGATAGAATCTCTTTAAGTTAAAACAAAATTTCAAACCTAGTAAATTATAATCAAACTTTACTGAATGTATGTGATAAATTTTAGGATTTTACTTCTTAGAGTTTGGTAGTAAATATGAAGTTAAGACATACCTAGAGCGCTTTTAAAAAAATTAAACTCTTAGAGTTACAGTATATTTATTATGTTAATCTTATAAGAAAAACCGACTTTATAATTCCATGGATTATTGGATTTTAGCTTAATTTCCTTATAATATACATTTTATCTTTAAATACTGTGACTTAGAATTCTCCTGAGTATTGATCTATATAATAAAACACTGAAATTGTTTAAGGACCGGGACACCCAAAAGATCCAGTGGATTGATCGCTTCATAGAAGAACTTCGCACAAATGACAAATGGGTCATTCCTGCACTGAAACAAATTAGAGAAATTTGTAGTTTGTTTGGTGAAGCACCTCAAAATTTGAGGTAAGACTTTTAAAACTAGACAGTTTAAATATTTTTATTTATGGTTTGTTAATTTCAATTTGTAAAAGAAAATTTTAAAGAAAGTTAATGGAGTGCCAGGAAACTAAGAAGAAAAGGGTTCCTTTTGAAACAAAAGAATCTTTTGTCATTCCTACCTCCTTTGTTTCATTGATATGGAAAGTACGCCATGATTAAGTGATCAGTAATAAAATCTAGGTGATCTTGCTGTTTCATGCTGTGTCATGTGGTAGTTTTCACACCAAAAAAAAAAAAAAAGATTGTTTTTTTAATTTTTTAAAGTTAGTTTAGAAGATTAAATTGCATGGAGGTTTAAATGATAGTAGATGGAATGATAGAACACTGGATTTTTTTATTTTTTTAAGGTTTATTTTATTTATTATATGTAAGTACACTGTAGTTGTCTTCAGACACCCCAGAAGAAGGCATCAGATCTGATCACAGATGGATGTGAGCCACCATGTGGTTGCTGGAATTTGAACTCGGGACTTTCAGAAGAGCAGTCAATGCTCTTAACTGCTGATCCATCTCTCTAGCCCCTGAATTTTTTAATATCTCTTAAGTATACTTTAGGCCAGGGATGGTGGTACACACCCTTAATCTAAGCATTTTGGAATCAGAGGTAGATAAATTTTTGTGGTTTCCAGACCAACCTGGTTTACACAATTAGTTATAGGCCAGCCAGGACTACAGAGTGAAACCCTATCTTAAATGGAAAGAAAAAAAAAAAAACAAAGAAACCCCCAAAATGAAAAATAAATAACAAAAAAAATCAGGTGTTGAAAAAATGGTACAATGCTTAAGAATTTTAGGTAGTCTTCCAGAGGACTAAACTTCAGATCACAACTATTTGTAATTCAATTTTTAGGAGATCCCATGCTCTCTTCTGGCCTCAGTATATACTGAATATACATGGTGCACAGACACTTAATACGTGTAATAAAAATAAATACTTTTAAAAGAAAGAAAGCGAGTTAATGGATAAAAAAAAAAATGTACTATTTTAAGGTTCCAAAATCTGTTTATAAGTACAAATTGTCCTCTTATTTTCTGGGCATGAGTTAGAATGGTTGACATAGAAAGGAAAAATTATGTGGCATGAAAGAAAGCTTGAGTGTAGTGGAACTAATATTCATAAATGAAGTGTGAACAATGCAATCATACAATCTTGGGAGCATTCTCTAAATAATCATGGTTTCCTTGTATAATAGATGCAGATGGAGGAAAAGGTAATGTTTGTCAAAGTAATGTATTTTGAGTATGTTTGGCCCAGAGTACATATGCCACTTTCTGAAATCTATTAACTTGCAGGTAGACATAGTATTCAGCTACTCCTAGAAATTAATGACCTTGCCTATACTAGAATATGAAAGTTGTACTATCTATGAAAGTTGACTGTGAAATTTGTTGTGTGACAAGAACAACTTGGCTGCAAACCAAATGTTCCCAGGGAAAAACTTAAACAGCTAGTAGTTTTTTAAATATTATTACTTTTTATTTTTATTTTGGGGTGGGGGGGTAGGAGCTCGTTTTGTATGGCAGTCAGAGAACAACATGTTCTCACCTTCGAAAATGAAAATAATGGGGATCAAACTCAGGTTTTCAAGCTGGCAGCAGGTGCCTTTTCCTGCTAAGCCATCTGTTTGGCTTCTAATAATACTAATAATTAAAAAGTAAAAAACATTGGCCAGCAATTGGCAATGCTAGTTCTACAAAGAAGTTTGGATTTTTGGAATTTTCAAAAAGTCATGTATTCTTATAAAAATGCTTTGCTACTGCCATATTATAATAGATACAACTGACTCTTGCTTTTCAAGTAATACCATTTTTAATTTTTAACACTATAATTTCTTTTAAATTGCTTAATGTCATTAAGGAAGTAAATGAGTAAAGCTGGCTTTTGAGTTTTTAATTAGTAGATAATAATTTAGTGGTGATAAACAGTTGATTGCAAGAGTTTAATTGCCTAATTATATTGTTAAGCTCTTCTCGTTTCAGTCAAAGTCAGCGAAGTCCCCATGTATTTTATCGCCATGACTTAATCAATCAACTTCAGCACAATCATGCCCTAGTTACTTTGGTAGCAGAAAACCTTGCAACTTACATGGAAAGCATGAGAATGTATGGCAGAGGTATGTATTGTAAGATAATTGAACTGTGAGAAATAACAGTGATTGCCATTTTCTATTAGGAGTGACAATTATTTGTATTTTTTATTTCATTTAATCTTTTTTTTTTTCTAGACTCTATACTCCTTCCAGTTCACCCCCTTGACTGTTTCATATTCCATACCTCCTCCTCTACCCCCTAACCTGGTCTCCCTGAGGATGTCCCCATCCTTCCTATCCCCTACCCACCAGACCTCCCCACTCCCTGGGGCCTCCAGTCTCTTGAGGGTTAGGTGCATCTTCTCTGACTGAACCCAGACCCGGAAGTCCTCTGCTGTATATGTGTTGGGGGCCTCATATCAGCTGGAGTATGCTGCCTGGTTGGTGGTCCAGTGTCTGAGAGATCTCAGGGCTCCAGGCTAATTGAGACTGCTGGTCCTCCTACAGCTTGTTAACCACCTCCTTAGCTTTTTCCATTCAAGCTTTTCCCTAATTCATACACAGGGATTAGCAGCTTCTGTCCATTGGTTGAGTGTAAATATCTGCATCTGACTCTTTCAGCTGCTTGTTGGGTCTTTCAGAGGACAGTCATGATAAGCCCCTTTTTGTGAGCACTCCATAGCCTCAGTAATAGTGTCAGGCCTCCCTTTAAGCTGGATCCCACTTTGGGCCTGTCACTGGACCTTCTTTTCCTCAGGCTCCTCTCCATTTCCATCCCTGTAATTTTTTTCAGACAGGAACAGTTCTGGGTTAGAGGTTTTGACTGTAGGATGGTAACCCCATCCCTCACTTGATGCCATTTCTACTGGAGGTGGGCTCTATAAGTTTCCTCTCCTCACTATAGGGCATTTGATCCGAGGTCCCTCCCTTTGAGTCTTGAGAGTCTCTCACCTCTCAGATCTCTGGTACATTCTAAATCCCCCTCCACCCACCGTGTGGCCTGTTCAATTCTTTCTGCTGGCCCTTAGGGCTTCAGTCCTTTTCCCCTCTCCCAATACCTGATCATGATCCCCTCTTCTCCCTGTCCCTTTCTCACCCAGGTGCCTCCCTCCCTTCCCCCTCCTTTGATTGCTTTCTTCTCCTTCCCAAGTGGGGTTGAGATGTCCTCACTTGGGCCCTTCAGCTTGTTAACCTTCTTGAGTTCTGTGGACTGTATCCTGGGTTCTGTACATTTTTTGGCTAATATCCACTTATTAGTATCATACATGTCCTTTGGGTCTGAGTTATGTCATTCAGGATGATAATTTCTAGATCCCTCCATCTTGAAGCTGTAGACAAAGCTGCCCTTGATCTCACTGAAATCTGTTTGCTTCTGCCTCCAAGTACTGGAATTAAAGGCATATACAGCACTATACCCCGCACCATCTTCTATATTAACTTTCTTAAAGGAAAATGAACTTATTGAAATTCTTACCAATATTGCTTATGTGTTATGACTGCTAGTGCTTTCATGTGCTGGTGCCTACCAATCTTACGGACTTTTTTTGTATAGACAAAAAAATGTGTAAACCACCTTTCAGTTGTCACTGAGGCTTTAGTTCACTGGTAGCATTATTACTTTGCTGACCTCAATTGACACTTACTAGAAAAGTGATTTACCTCATTCATTGCTTTTCCTTGTTCTCAGCCATGAAGTACAAGGTCTATATGGGTTTTAAAATATGGTATTAACTAGTTTGTTAGCATTTTCCACCTACCTGGAGAAATGGCTGCTTTGGGACCTGGAGCAAGGACTTCTTAATGGGAAAAGTATGAAAGTGATCGTAGAATCAAGTTTATGTTGAAAGAATGAAGGATTTTGGCATTTATAGGCCAAAACTAGAACAAAATAATAAAAATAACTATATGCATTGAATAAATAACATATAAACACATATAAAGGAAAATAAAAGACCCAGCGGACCTTAACAAAACATTTAACTGGATAAAAATACAGATAAAATTTAAAGTGCCTAGAAATTGTTATAAGGAGTTAATAACAAGAAAATCTAAATCTCAAAATTAGCAGTTGAGCCACAACTTGTTCATTTGTCTCTACAGTCAGCTTCACCATGAGAAAACTATTCTGCAGTAGTTTGACTAAGGACTAGTCCTCCTCCCCACACAACTCCTAGTCTAGGACTGCACTTGGCTTCTTGCATGGCAAGCTGCTAGCCTTCTTATTCTTAGTCCTTTGTTAACAGATGCCCTCTTAAATATGCAGATGTGACTTTATTACCCTGCCCACTCAGTATCTATGTAAGTTGAAACTTAACTCCAAACATTCTAAGCCAGCATTAAGGTCCTAATTACTGTACCACAGCTGGCTCCAGTGGTCCATACTACGGGAAATAAATGGCCCTATTTTCAACCCTGCACATATTAAGTCAGAAATATTCTTGGAAAAGCTGGGTGCTATCTGCCTCTGATGCCTATGTAGTGACACAGATATTGTGCTCAAAGGGTGGAGAGAAGCCATAGAGACAGAGTTTCCACAGTTATATTTGAAGAAACCAGAACATTCCATGCCAAGTAAATTGTCTACAAAGAGATGGGTGAAGAACGTCTAAAAATTGTAGCTCCCTTTTAACTGCTGTCACCTAGTGAAATGGTATAGCAAATAAGTTTCCACCTAGAAGGCAAAATGAGAGCCCTTCTGTGATCCTAGTCTCACTGAGGACTCAAAATTTATGCTACATCACCAACTCAGAGCTGGATATGGAACAGGTTGAAATTTCTTCAGAGAAACTATAGGTGGCTAGTAAGAACTTTAAAAGATGGTCAATATCACTAATTTTTAAAATGTGAGTCAAGACCATGGTAAGAAAGTATATTGTGATATAGGACAACACTTGGTATTGTTGAGAGTGTTCAGAAATTGGATCTTCATTCCTTGTGGGCTTATTTATTAGTTAGACTGGCAGTTCTTATAAATATTAAACAGAATTTACCATAGTATGGTCCATAGTCAAGTAAAATGGAAACAAACTTTAAAAAACTTGGAATTGAACATTAATAGCAAACTTGTTATAATAGCCAAAAAATAGAAATAATAAAAAGTGATATGTCACCTGGCAGTGGTGGCGCATGCCTTTAATCCAGCACTTGGGAGGCAGAGGCAGGAGGATTTCTGAGTTCTAGGCCATCCTGGTGTACAGAATGAGTTCCAGGACAGCCAGAGCTATACAGAGAAACCTTGTCTCAAAAAACAAACAAAAAAGCGGTGTGTCCATATAGTAACACAACTTTCTTAAAAAACCTGAAGATTTTAAATTGGTAGGTTGATGATGATTAGAACATAGTTTATTTGCTTGAAGTGGGAGCACACATCTTTAATCTCAGCACTCAGGAGGCAGATTTCTGTTAGTTTGCACAGGACAGCTAGGGCTACACAGAGAAACCTTGTCTTGAAAAAACAAAAGTTTATTAACAGATGAACTCAATTGATTTTGATGTATTTATTTTATTATATGTGAGTGTATACATATATAGAGAGAGACATACAGACACATACCATATTCATGAAGTAGTCAGAAGAGTACATCAGATCTCCTGGAAGTGGAGTTGCAGTTTGAGACACTCTGTGTTATGCTGGGAAATGAACCCAGCTCCTACAAGAGCAACAAGAGCAGTTTGCTTCTTACCAAATGAACCAGTTCCCCAACCTCAGCTTAGTTTTTCACACTGAATTCTAAAATGGATCTCACAACTTGATACTTGAACTGATTTTGTGTTGGTTATCTGCCAACCAATTTTCTAAGATTTCTGAATTGATCATATATATATATATATATATTTCCTCCATGGGATACCTGCTACATAGACAAGGAGTGGTTGTCTTCCTATTTGCTACCTAATCAAAAAATTGTTGGAGCTCTTTACAGTAAAATTACCAGCTTTTATTTGTTTGGTGTTTTGTTTTTGAGACAGGATCTTTTTGTGTATCCCTGCCTGACCAACTGAACTCAGACTCATAAAGATCTGCCAGCCTCCACCTCTGCCTCCCCATTGCTGAAGACTAAAATTTTGCACTACTACTTCACATTTATTACAAAACTAGTGTCTTATTTCTTGACTTTTCTTGATTACTATTTGTGTTTCATTGGACTATTTCAAAGCTCTATGTCCAAAGTGTTAAGAATTGAACGCAGAATGGATTAGGTCAGGTTGCTAAAACCAGTGGGGCAAAAATGGCATCTTGACAGCCTAGGAAAACTGCTTCAATCAAATCAGCTATATAATCAAAGTGAGCATCATGAGGATTGACACAAAGTGCCTTCTGACACCAGCAGGGCATACTTCTCTAATATTCTTGCTCAGAATTTATAACCCTAGTATATGAAGTAGGAAAAGGATTGTTCTAAAGAGTTTTGGTAGCACATTTAATAGACCATTTCCTTTGGGTTGTATAGAAGGAATGTGTATTTTATTAGGATATTAGATGGATTTGAAAGCACCAATTATCATTGTACCAATTATTAGTAGATTTGCAGTTGCCTTTTATAATGATAGAAGATCAATGATTTTTTTTTTTTTAACTGACAAGTTACTTGGTTGAAATCAGCAGTGGTATGATTATCCATATATATATAATGCATCTTTTCCTAATTTGCAGACAATGAAGATTATGACCCACAAACTGTGAGACTGGGAAGTAGATATAGTCATGTTCAAGAAGTCCAAGAACGGCTTAACTTTCTTAGGTGTGTTTTATATAATTAGTATTGCTCTCTGACTAGTATATTGACTGATTGACTGAATATGCTGTCTTTGTTGATTTTTTTTTCCCTTTGCCACAGCTTCCTTTGTTGCTGAATGCTTTACAATTAGTGACTGGGTTGTATAACATTCATCTTATTTTTTTAAAGCTGTAGAATAGAGTTCTCATATTTGTTTATGCTGGAAATGTTTACTTTTAGAGTACAATTTTTTAGATTATTTTATTTACATTCCAAATGTTGACACTTCCCCCCCCCCCCCCACCTCGCTACCCTGCTCCCAGTCCTCCCTCCTAGAGTTCTTCATCTCATCCCTCCTCCCTAGAGGACAATCTTTTATACATTAATACAAATCAGATGGAGAACCATACTATCATTAGTACCACATCGGGACTAAGCAATTGAGAGAAAAATTATTTTGGACCAAAGTGGTCTGAGTCCTTTAGTACCATGTTCTACAGTGGCTGGCAAAGGTAGTTTGAAATCAGGTTATTAATAGCATTGTCTCTAAGAGGATGAGGAAAATGCGTATTTTCATTAATCCACATTGGAATCTTCAAAGATTTGTTCCATTATATCAGCTTTTAGTGAGTATTCCTTTAAAGATTTGAAAAGTCCCTTGTGCTCAAAAGTTTATAACGAGGTACATCATACATAATAAGTCAGACAAAAGAAAAAAAAAAAGTCAAGACAAGTGCTAAGTATCAGTACTTCTGAAAATTGATTGCATTTGTTGCTATGATACAGGTCCTGGAGAATATTTTTGTGTTCCCCCCCCCCCTTAATTGTTGACTTAATTTTATTGAACTCTTTTGTTTTGGGGAGAAAATAGGATTGTATTATGATTTTTAACTTGAGAAAAACATTCCCATTTTTTAAGAATATTGGCACTTGTTTAAAGTTGATGCTTTTCAACCAAGTAGAAGGACCTCACATTGGCCTGTTTTGTATCCCTTCGGCTTACTAGAACTAGAAAATGGTGCACACACCTTTGCCATAGTTTGGAATTGAAGAAGCTAGTTACTTAATTACTTACCTGGGAATAATAGAAGCTCAGCCAGAGACAAAAGAACCTTATTTTTGTACCTCTTTTATTATTTTAGCCTGTGCTAACACACTTTCTATTTTATCTCCTATTTGATTAACAAGAAAGAGTCAGATATTTTACAGTAAACAGTACAAATGGCTTCCTTTCTTTGTTTGTTCGTTTGTTCTTTTCTTTGTTTTAGTTTGTTTGTCTTTGATTTTTCTAGACAGGCTTTCCCTGTGTAGCCCTGGCTATCTTGGAATTCAGATAAAAACTGAGAAACAAGTTCAATATATATAATTGTGGTATCGGTATTATTTCATACATAAACAGGTAGGTTGTATTTCAGGATATATGTCAAATAAATTATTTTTTTTTATGTTTTTTTAAGATTTTTATTGAAGGATGGCCAGCTGTGGCTGTGTGCTCCACAGGCAAAACAAATATGGAAGTGCTTAGCAGAGAATGCGGTTTATCTTTGTGATCGTGAAGCCTGTTTTAAGTGGTATTCCAAATTAATGGGAGATGAACCAGACTTAGATCCTGATATCAATAAGGACTTCTTTGAAAGTAATGTGCTTCAGCTTGATCCTTCCCTGTTAACTGAAAATGGGATGAAATGTTTTGAGAGATTCTTCAAAGCTGTGAATTGTCGAGAAGGAAAACTAGTAGCAAAAAGAAGAGCCTACATGATGGATGATTTGGAATTGATAGGATTAGACTATCTTTGGAGGGTAAGTCAAAAATAGGAGCTCTGTCAACATTGTACTTGATATTGTATGAATAAGTAACTATAACTAAAAATGTGGCATATAAATTATAAATATGTTCTCTGATGCTTGTCTCAGGAGTCTGGGTTTTATCCTTATCTCACGTTTGTGTGTTCCTTACTAGCATTGTTTAACATTCTTTTAAATCTAAAAAAGTATAAGGTTGGTCTATTGAAGGCTAAAGTGTCTTTTATGATATTTTATACTTCTATCTTTAAAACTTAGGCTGGTTAAAACTGCTTCTGTTTTTAACTTATTTTAAATATTTGCAAATTATGTATATATACCTAGGTGTTTCATGTGGTATTTGAGTACCTAACACTTTTCAAATAAGTAAAGCTTGGAGTTTTGGGGTGTTTATTTGTCTGTTTTATAAGCAGTGGAAGGGCTTGAAAGGCAGTGCATACTTAAATGTACATTAAGCCCCAGGTTCAGTCTCCAGCACATATTTTAATGTTACAAACCCTTCTCTAAATCCAAATTTGCACTTCAGATAAAATGAGTAGGTGCCACATATTTGAAAAGTATAGTTCTAAGTCAGCCTAAGGTTACAGATAGAGTGTAAGATCCTGACTTCCAAAAATAATAATAGCAATAATCAAACTTTACATGATAATGTAACATGTATAGAGGAAGCCTGTGTGTTGTTTGTTCATTGTCTCCAGGCTTCTTAATCTTGCTTTCTCTAAACCTCTTTACAGGGATCAGCCTTGACACATTTCATCTAAACACTAGAGTGTGGAACATAGTTTGAAAACCACCAATGTAAATAGGTGTGGATTATAAATATTATAGAACTGAGAGAAGGGAGAATTTTTATACTAATCTATATTCAAAAAGCATCTCGTTTTCTTCTAATTTAAATTCCTCCTTGAAAGCCTCACACTTTGGTCAAAACCATATTTTATTTGTAGTAAATTCTAAAAATTGCATTTATGCCTTGATCTGTTTGTCTCATTTAGTCAACTTAACCAGTATGTTGTTGAATAGTGTATTAAAAATAACTAAGGATATGATTTGAATGTAAATGCCCGATGAAACATTTCTTGAGAAACATTAATTTTTTTTTTATGTAGGTTGTAATTCAGAGTAATGATGATATTGCCTGCCGAGCTATTGATCTCCTTAAAGAGATATACACAAACCTTGGTCCAAGGCTGCAGGTCAATCAGGTGAGGATCAGTGTGCATTAAAACTTGTACAAGCTAGCCGGCGTACAAGCTAGCCGGCGCATGCCTTTAATCCCAGCACTTGGGAGGCAGAGGCAGGCGGATTTCTGAGTTCAAGGCCAGCCTGGTCTACAAAGTGAATTCCAGGACAGCCACGGCTACACAGAGAAAACCTGTCTCGAAAAACCAAAAAAAAAAAAAAAAAACCTTCTACAAGCTAGAATTCTAATTGATAGAACTATAATCCTTTCAAGATTTTCTCTTTAATTTAGACTTAACTGGAAATTGTTTTGTTTCAGCTACTCAAAAACATATATAAAAGCTGGGTATGGTGGTAATATGCCTGTGATCTTGGTATCTAAGGGCTTGGGGGAGGAAAATTTCAGGTTTTAAGACTATTTGGACTATATAGTAGCACTTTGCATCAAAATACGTAAATACATACATACATACATACATAAAATACTTACAGAATACTATTTAAATGAATCTTGCCTTGATAATCTTTTTTTTTTAAAGATTTATTTATTTATTATATGTAAGTACACTGTAGCTGTCTTCAGACACTCCAGAAGAGGGCGCCAGATCTCATTACGGATGGTTGTGAGCCACCATGTGGCTGCTGGGATTTGAACTCTGGACCCTCAGAAGAGCAGTCGGGTGCTCTTACCCACTGAGCCATCTCACCGGCCCTTACCTTGATAATCTTGAAGTGGTTGGGTTACTTTGAATGTTGGTTATTATGTATTGAAATACTAAAGACTATGAGTGTTTTTTCAAAACTAGTGCATACCCTCTAAATTTCTTTGTTTTAATCTCATTTATCCTTATTTGATACTAGTTTCTCTTTAAACAATAAACTATCTGCTTAAAATATGATTATTGTTTAGGGCAACATTGTTATGTGTTCTCATCTATCTTTATTTGGCACATTATATTTGTAGGTGGTGATCCATGAAGACTTCATTCAGTCTTGCTTTGATCGTTTGAAAGCCTCTTATGACACATTGTGTGTTTTGGATGGTGACAAAGACAGTATTAATTGTGCAAGACAGGAAGCTGTTCGAATGGTCCGAGTGTTAACTGTTCTAAGAGAATATATAAATGAATGTGACAGTGATTATCATGAAGAAAGAACAATTTTGCCTATGTCAAGGTTTGTGAATATTTGATAACTCGGATTAATTTTTAGTTATATGTTATATACACATTTTCATGTTTACAAACATGGTGTACTCACCATGGAAGCCAGCAATAGAGTTTGGATGTCCTATTCTGTTACTCTCTGCATTACTATTCTGTTTCGACTGTTCTCCTAATGAGCTAGGAGCTAGACGGGCAGCAAACCCCAGTCATCCTATTTTTGCTACCCACGCTTAGAATTACAAGCACATCTAGCTAAAAAGCTATTATGGGGCTAGAGATTTGGACTTGGGTCCTCATTTTTCGTGCTTGTAAACCAAGTACTCTTAAACCACTGAGACATCCCTTCAGTTTCACTTTTTATACTCATTTATACTATTAAACCTTATAGCATGCCTTTTAGCCTAATACTTAGAAGGCATGGGCGGTGGGTGGGTGGGTGGTGTTCCAAGTTTGAGACTACCCTGGTCAATATAATAAGTTCTAGCTCAGCCAAGGCTCTGTAGTGAGATTCTCTTACAAAATAGAAAAAAGAAAACAGTGTATAGTTACTTTTTCTTTTTTTAAGATTTAGTTTTATTTTCTGTGTATGAGTGTTTGCTTACATGCATGCATGCGTTCCATATGCATGTTTGGTGCCCTTGGGTGTCAGAAGCAAGCATTAGATCTCCTGGGACTGGAGTTATAGACACTTGAGCCCTGTAAGATGAGCTGCCATGTAGGTACTTAGAACCTAACCTGGTTCCTCTGCACCCTATCTCAAATCAACAGCATGGACAGGCAACCAGGGTAGCTAAAACATACTTTCAAAGAATTGAATTGTATTTCTTTTACCGTCTTACCATTTAGTAATTCGAATGATATTTAGATTAAGTTCTTTCTTGATGATATGAATTCATTTTTTGTATCATACTTTCAAGATAAAATGTCAACATAATGTAGTTTTGGAATGACTTGATGTTAAGAGCTTTTTGGGCAATTCTGGGCAGTAGTGCATGCCTCTAATCTCAGCACTCAGGCAGAGAATGGTGGATCTCTCCTAGTTGAGGACAGCTTGGTCTGCAGAGCAAGTTCCAGGCCAGCCGAAGCTACACAGTAAGAACCAGTCTCACAAATACAGTTCAGACAAAATTTGTAACAGCTTTTTTTGTTGATGTTCTCAAGGTAAACCTTTTTGGTTTGGTTTGGTTTGGGGATTTTTGGTTTGTTTGTTTGGGTACTTTTTTGTTTTGTTTTGAGACAGAGACAGGGTTTCTCTGTGTATCCCTGGCTCTCCTGGAACTCACTCTGTAGACCAGGCTGGCCTTGAACTCAGAAATCCACCTGCCTCTGTCTCCCAAGTGCTGGGATTAAAGGTGTGTGCCACCACTGCCTGGCTCTCAAGGTAACTCTTATCTTACACATTTATAAGCATCAACGACTAGTGATTTGGGCTTTACAAGTATAGAAGTGAATGAAATGTTCCTACTATTTCTGTGTCTTAATTGGGAGCTGGTTGTATATAATTGCTTGGAGTTGTTCATCCTGGCCTTTAATTGGTAATCCTTCTTCCTCAGCAATGACTGGGATTTCTGGAATGAAGCACCATGCCTGATATTTGTATTAATTCCTTATAGGTCAATACATTATTTTATATGACTATGGGCATGAAAGTACTAACAGTGAAATATAGTCATGGTGTTTTGGTTGCTGGGGTATTTATAGTTAAAAAGAATAAATATTTTCAGGGCACTACAAGGTCTTCAATTCACTTTTATTTAATAAGAACATATTCAGTGTTAAAGTTCCATGTGTATTTTCTTAGCAGCTAAATTTGGAGGTTTGCTAAATATAGTATTTTCCATTTCTTTTCCCCACCAGAGCTTTCCGTGGTAAACACCTCTCTTTTATAGTTCGATTTCCAAACCAGGGCAGGCAAGTAGATGACTTGGAGGTTTGGTCTCATACAAATGATACCATTGGTTCAGTTCGAAGATGTATACTCAATCGTATTAAAGCCAATGTAGCTCATACAAAAATTGAACTCTTTGTGGGTGGTGAGCTTATTGATCCTGGAGATGACCGAAAGTTGATTGGACAATTAAACCTAAAAGATAAATCAGTAAGTATATTACCCCCTGAGAATTTTTTAAATAGAACTTACCCTGTATTTCATTGTTGAACATTTGTTTTGTTAATCTTAATGTCAGATGCTAGGATTATAATACTAACTCAGACATGCATTGAAATAGACTATATCAAAACAAGTACTTATAACAGAGAGTACTTTTTGAATGTACTTTTGAAAATATTAGCATCTAGTTTTTGTTTATTTAATCATGTACATGATTGTTTTGGATGCACATATGTCTGCACTATATGTGTACCTGGTGCCCTTAAAAATCAGAAAAGGGCATTGGATCTCCTGGAACTAGAGTTACAGACCATTGTGAACTGCTATGTGGGTGATAGTAATGGAACCCAGATCCTGTACAAGAGCAGCTACTGTTCTTAATCACTGAGCCACTTCTCCAAGCCCCAGCATCTAGTCTTTTAAATTCAGTTGTTTGACATATCACTAGATTCCAAGTTTTGTGTTTTCTGTTGGTTTTTTTTTCCTTGTCTTTGATTCTAATATGTATCATTTTCAGCTAATTACAGCCAAACTTACACAAATAAGCTCCAATATGCCTTCAAGTCCTGATAGTTCCTCTGATTCCTCAACTGGATCTCCTGGAAATCATGGTAATCATTACAGTGATGGCCCCAATCCAGAAGTGGAAAGTTGTTTGCCTGGAGTGGTAAGTGTATTCAGTTGTTCAAGGCATTATACTTGCTGAGAATTATTGAGAATAGACAATACATAAACGAGGTTTTTGTTGTTGTTGTTGAAGAAGAACTCTTTGTTTCATAAGGTAAAATATCTACACAATTATCCTTCAGTTTGAATGAAGCCCTCTGAAACGTGATTGTAACTCAGTTAAAATTTAAACCAAGAGCCGGGCATGGTGGCGCATGCCTTTAATCCCAGCACTTGGGAGGCAGAGGCAGGCGGATTTCTGAGTTCGAGGCCAGCCTGGTCTACAGAGTGAGTTCCAGGACAGCCAGAGCTACACAGAGGAACCCTGTCTTGAAAAAAACAAAAAAAAAAATTAAACCAAAACTTCCCTGTAGTTAATAACTGCATGGTTATATTTACATATAATTAATCCATTGGAATTTAATTATAACATCTTGGTATATAAATTTAAAGAGCTACTACCACTGTCTTACATACTTGTTTTATAAAATGGATCCTTTTAAAACGTCGTACGTAGGGAAATACTGTAATGTTTCTCATCGTATCAAAAAAAAAAAAAAAATACTGACATCCCCTATTGACCTCTTGTTTTCACTTCATAAGAACTTTTGACTGCAAGTAACACCAGCTACTCCAGTGTAAGAACAAACTGGTTAGAAATTTAGTAGTGGTATGGTGGTAGTTTCACTATGTTCAGAGTCCTCTTAAGTTATATATGTAGGTGAGAAATAGTGTAATAAAACAGCCTAAAGGTATCACAAATGTGGCTCAGATGATGTTTTAGGTCTGCACCATAAAGAATTTGTACAGGTAAGATGAGCAAGAATAACAGAAGTAACAGGAGCCAAAGTATGGAGATAAGCTTTTAGGAAGACCTTTTTTGAAGCCCAGGAGTCATTTTTCAGCTAATAATTTGTGTCTTATATTCTAGATAATGTCACTTCATCCCAGATACATCTCTTTCCTTTGGCAAGTTGCAGACTTAGGAAGCAGCCTAAATATGCCACCTCTTAGAGATGGAGCAAGAGTGCTTATGAAACTTATGCCGCCAGGTAAGATGTTTTCAATGATGACACAATGCATGCTAACAATAAAAGGTATATTAACAAATTCCTCTTCTAAGTAAACCATATGTTAGTGGTTGGTAAACTAGCCTGTAAGCCACAATCTTCTAACAACTTATTTTTATACAACCCATACCTAAAGCAAGGGTCTAAAATTTTCAAGGGCTACATTAAATCAGAACAATATCTTTTTGGAGTATTGTGAGATGGCTCAATGGATAAAGGTGTGTGCCTGCAAATCTGATAAGTTATAGAAGAGAACTGACTCTCTTCAACTGTCCTCCATACATTTGCCATTCACTCTCACATACACACCTATAAATAAATAAATGTAATAAAATTGTTTTAAGTCTTGACACCAGATTCTATAAAATTTTAATATCTGTAGTCTATTCAGTTTTACTGTCTTATAGCTACACCCATTCATTTAAATATTATTTGCAAATTTTTGTTGATCGACAGCTGAAAACTCAGTAGCAGAGATCATGTGGCCCAAAATCCTGAAATAATGTACACACACACAGAGACTAATTGATTAACTTAACAGTTTAAAATCAAGCTATAGTGTCCGAGTTTGAAACAGTGAACATTTGATTAAAGTATGTATTGCTTTACTAAGCAGAATGAGTTCTTTTTCCTAAGAGCTACCTC
Source organism: Mus caroli (assembly GCF_978045245.1). NCBI lineage: Eukaryota > Metazoa > Chordata > Mammalia > Rodentia > Muridae > Mus > Mus caroli. The sequence continues at coordinate 145,964,731 of NW_028227260.1, read as the reverse complement.
CTTCCAGGAGTTTAAAGATTATTTTTAAATATGCCAAAGTCTGTTTTAAAGCTCTTCATAGCCTCTCTTCTCTGTCTGTCTCTGTCTTCCCTCTCTGTTTCTTTTTGTCTGTCTCTGTCTGTCTCTTTTGCACTCTCTAAGACAGGGTCTTACTATGTAGGTTTTGCTGGCCTAGAATGCACAGAGATCCACTTGCCTCTATCTCAGAGGATTAAAGGTTTGCACCACAGTGTGACAGGCTCCTTTTTTCTGCATTCTCTCAATGTTTGAGAATATATTCAGTTTTTTGAGTACTGTGATGTCTTTCAGTGAAATAAACTAGGTAATCTGAACGTCATAAAGCAGAAAATAACTTGGAGGTAAAAACTGTTGCTGTTACTTACATTTCCTTTGGAAGTGGGTTTTTTACTTTGTTTTGTTGTTTTCTTTATATCAGTCTCCAACTGTTGACTGGAGGCTCCTGGATGAGAGATAGTCTCCTTATATTTAGGCTGGCTGATTAAAAGGCTCTGGTTGGCATTTTGGTTCTCATTTGTTTACTTTTAAATCAACCCAAGTTCGGTCCTGTATTACAGAAGCTCAACTGAATGTATAGTTTAACTGAATTGTTTGCTGTTTTGTGCTCTTGAAAATGCTAGAAGTGATATAGATGTGAATTGTGTTTTATTTCAGACTATGCCTCTTTCTCTTACAGATAGTACAACAATAGAAAAGTTAAGAGCTATTTGTTTGGATCATGCCAAACTTGGAGAAAGCAGCCTTAGTCCATCTCTTGACTCACTTTTCTTTGGTCCTTCAGCCTCACAAGTGCTATACCTAACAGAGGTTAGTTTTTTGTTTTTGGTTTTCATTTTGGATTTAGTTATTTTTTAAATTTGATCCTTGATGTACTGCTATGAAGAATGTGGATAAGATTATTATAAGGTGGTTTTGAAGTGGCCATTGTCTTAGCAGTCTTGATGGTGAAATGGAGGTTATGTTTTAAATCCCTTGTAATACAATCCTTCTCTTCTCCCTCTCCCCCTTTTATTTTCAGGTAGTCTATGCCTTGTTAATGCCTGCTGGTGCACCCTTGGCTGATGATTCCTCGGATTTTCAGTTTCACTTCTTGAAAAGTGGTGGTCTGCCCCTTGTCCTGAGTATGCTAACCAGAAATAACTTCCTACCAAATGCAGATATGGAAACTCGAAGGGGTGCCTACCTCAATGCTCTTAAAATAGCCAAACTGTTACTAACTGCCATTGGCTATGGCCATGTTCGTGCTGTGGCAGAAGCTTGTCAGCCAGGTGTGGAAGGCGTGAATCCTATGACATCGGTAATACAGACTTTGTTTTGGTTTCTAAAATACCTAGTAGTAAGATAGTCATTTTTAAGGTTAAATTTCTCAATGATTCTAAAGTCTAGAGTTTAATTTTGACTCAGTATTAAAATTTTCTTTCCAGTATATGTCTTGTAGATAGAAATGTTCACTTATTTCTCTATATTTGTATTAAAAATACACTCAAAAAGCAAACAAACAAAAAATACACACACTCTACTCTGGCTTTCCTACTACTAATTTAAGAGGGCATTTCCTTCAGTTTCTTTCTGATCACTTGAGTTTTACTACACTCTAACTTACTGTGAAAAAACAAAAACAAAAAAAACCAAAAACACCACATAAATGAATTTCTAACTTGTGCCAAGTAGATACCAGTGGTGTTAAGATTTGTAATTGATTTAGCCTTTTGCCAGTTTCTGTCCTATCTTCCTTGGCTTAAACTTTAATTATGAAGGCCTTATCATTCTGTTTTCGCCTGGATGGGATCTTTGATCCATTTTCCTGATCTCAACATATGCTATAGTTTAATGACTAGTTAAAGGCCAAACTATGCAAATAGTTGCTAAATACTGATAGAAGACAGAAGTCTTTAGGAGGATGAGGCAAGAGGATTAGAACATATCAAAGCCAGCCTGGACTATGGAATGAGAGGACCTTCTCTTTAAAAATAAAACTCTTAAGAAATTTTCTTTAGGCCGGACGTGGTGGTGCACGCCTTTAGTCCCAGCACTCGGGAGGCAGAGGCAGGTGGATTTCTGAGTTCGAGGCCAGCCTGGTCTACAACATGAGTTCCAGGACAGCCAGGGCTACACAGAGAAACCCTGTCTCGAAAAAACCAAAAAAAAAAAAAAAATTTTTTTTTCTTTAGAAATCACTTAGATCATATTGGAGGTGAATGGCATGTTGGTGATTATGATATGTAGTTGATATATATACACATATGAGAGAATACTGTAATATTTCAAGGAAGAACCTTTTTATTTTTAAAATAGTTTGCAAAATAATTCATAAATGAAATTTTTTTAATTAAATTTGTTGGGGGCTTTTTTGTTTTGTTTTGTGGTTTTGTGTGTTTGTTTAGTTTTTGAGATAGAGTTTCTCTGTTTAGTCCTGGCTTCTCCTGAACCAGGCTGGCCTTGAACTCAGAACTCATAGAGATCTACCTGCCTCTCCCTCTGCCTCTGCCTCCCAAGTGTTAGGATTAAAGTTATGCACCACCATGTCCAGGTATAAATGAAGTTTTATGATACTCAAGATTTGCCTACTAACAATCCTAAAGATCAATGGAGATGGAAAGTAAGAGGGTGTAATTAGGTAATTGACAATAGTTGAGGCAGAATAAGAGGGAGATCTTGATCTTTTTAACGATAATTTATTTTTATTTTATGTAATTGTTGTTCTGCCTGTACTTTTGTCTGAGAGTGTCATATCCCCTGGAGCTGGAATCACAGACTTCTATTGCTGAGCTGTCTCTCCAGTCCCCAATAATAATTGTATTATCTTAGTCTGACCACTTTCTTTTTTTTTTTTTTTTTTTTTTTTTTTTTTTTTTGGTTTTTCGAGGCAGGGTTTCTCTGTGTAGCCCTGGCTGTCCTGGAACTCACTCTGTAGACCAGGCTGGCCTCGAACTCAGAAATCCGCCTGCCTCTGCCTCCCGAGTGCTGGGATTAAAGGCGTGAGCCACCACGCCCAGCAACCACTTTCATATGTTAGAAATTTTCTGTAAGCCAGCCAGGCATGGTAGAGGCTTATAATTGCAGGATTTGGAAAACTAAAACAAAAGGACCACAAATTCAAGGCCAGCCTGGGCTACATAGGACAAAAAACAGATAAAAAACGAAACAAAAAGAGTGAACTTTTCCATAAAAATAAAAATGACTAAGATTATATATTATTTACTGTGGTCCATTTCATTAGGATTTTTTTAAAGTAAATTTTGGGTTAAGAGGAAAAACTAATTCTTATCAGGTGTAATGGTTCTCACCTGTAATCCCAGCACTTGGAAAGCCAAAGCAGGAAGGCAGCAATGAGTTACACACATCAGCTTAAACGTGAGACTTTGTATCTCACCAGATGAGGAAGAGCTCTTGTTGGGATAAAAAGATTCTTATTTTAATCCAAGGCGTGACTGCTTAATGAAGTATACAATACAAAAGGCAATAACATGCTTCTTCTTGTATCTTTTCTATAATACTTAGAGAACATGGCCATTTGCTAGCTGTAGATACTAAGCTATTATAATTGTGAAGTATTTGTTGGCAATTGAAAACAAAACAAAAATTTAGTAGTAGGGATATCTTAAACATTTATAGTATAGAGAAAAGTTACAACTCAAAGATAATCAGAAGTATTCAGCTACTTTATCTGTTTCTCATTGATTAAAACACTTAGTATACTATTACATAAAAGTACTGCTATCTTTTGTATGTCTTATTTTTTATAATTGTAATTTTTCTAATTTTCAAAGTAGAACTTGATAACTGGAGATTATGAGCAGGGTCTGCCTAAGGATACACATTTAAAAAGATATGATTTACTGCATTTTGAGATGAGTTGACTTGATCTGTTCATAGAAACATGGGTTAGATTAATCTAGAATAGGGGATTGTAGAGAAATCTGTGCCACTTGCATACCATGTTTGCAGGGTGGAGTACTTTGTGTGTGAATGTGGAAAGAAAACATCTTGGGAATGTTGATGAATACCATAGGAATGATTGGGTCAAGTTGTATACAGAATACTCAAATAAAATGGTTTAACTGTTTTTCAGGTCAACCAAGTAACTCATGATCAAGCAGTGGTGCTACAAAGCGCCCTTCAGAGCATTCCTAACCCATCATCTGAATGTATGCTTAGAAATGTGTCTGTTCGCCTTGCTCAGCAGATTTCTGATGAGGTTAGTATTGTAAAAGTTATATAGGGGGAGTGTGTATTTATTTACAATGTTTTACCTGTCATAATTGTTACTATACAATTTTTTAAAAGTTTTTATTCTGTGTGTTTTGCCACACAGACATGTAAGATGTCTGTGCACAGCTTGCATGCCTGGTGCACTTCAAGATCAAAGAGGACATTTGGATCCTCTAGAACTGGAACTACAGACTGTTCTGAACCATGTGGGTGCTGGGAATTGAACCCACATGGAAGAGCAGCCAGTTCTCCTAACCACTGAGCTGTCTCTCTAACCCCAAAACAACCTTTTTTAAAATTCAGTCTAGATCATTGTTTAATGCCAACTTAGTATTATTAGTACTTTATTTTCAAATTTTGCATAATAAATAGCATTCTTTCAGAGTGTATATATAATATTCACACAAACAGTACACAATAATTGTTCTGTACTTCTGGGACTTATGGTCAAATCCAAGGTTTCACACATATAGCCCTAAGACAGAATGTTTCTGGAACTGTTCCTTTTGGGGGTTTTTTTTCCCCCTATGAAAGTTTTTATTTTTTTGAGTTTTTGTGTGTGTGTGTGTGTGTGTGTGTGTGTGTGTGTGTGTGGTTTTTTTGTTTGTTTGTTTGTTCTTGTTTTTGTTTTTCGAGACAGGGTTTCTCTGTATAGCCCTGGCTGTCCTGGAACTCACTTTGTAGACCAGGCTGGCCTCGAACTCAGAAATCCGCCTGCTTCTGCCTCCCAAGTGCTGGATTAAAGGCGTGCACCACCACTGCCTGGCTATTTTCTTAAGTTATATTCAGTTGGATTGTGTGCCTATAATCTAAACACTTGAGTGGCTGAAGCAGAAGGATAATACATAGAAAGCAAGCCTGCATGACCCAATCTCCAAAAATAAATAATTTTTAAAAAAGTTATTGATGACTTTGAATTGTCAGTGTTCTAAGGTTCAATAGATCATTCCTTTTGGTTAAATATTATCCCATTGTATGCTAGTCATGGTGGCACATGCCTTTAGACCTAGGACTTGGAAGACAGAGGTAGGCAAATTTATGTGAGTTCTAGGCCTGTCTCATCAAATAGTGAGACTGTCTGAAAAAAAACAAAATATGCATGCATTTGTGTACACTCAAGGGACACATACACATAAATAAGTAGATAGATGATCATATATCTTATAAAAACATATAATCCCATTATGAATATTCTATGATTTGTTTATATATGTTACAAAATATACTTGGATTTTTTTCCCTTTTAGATATGATTAGAACTGCTGTGAAATTTTTATACCATTATTTGAACTTCTTATTCTCTAACACCTGGGAATGCAATGTTTGTCATTTCTGTGGTGGTCAACACTAACAGTATTCTCAACAGTTTTAATTAATCATTATTTTATAGGCTTCAAGATATATGCCTGATATCTGTGTAATTAGAGCTATACAGAAAATTATTTGGACATCAGGATGTGGAGGATTACAGCTGGTATTCAGCCCAAATGAAGAAGTGACAAAAATTTATGAGAAGGTAAGAATCATGAGAGGAATATGCCCACTATATAAATGAATGTTAATGTTTTGCTTTTTTTTTTATGTGTGTATAAGTGTTTTACCATGTATGTACATATGTGTACCATGAATGTCTGGTTCCCTTTGAGTTCAGAAAAAGGGATTGGATCCCCTGGCAGTAGAGTTATGAACAGTTGAAAGCCACCATGCAGATGCTATGCATTCATTAATCCTGGTTTCTCTGTTAAGAGCAAGTGCTCTTAACTGCTGAATCAACTCTCCAGCTCACACTTCTCCATTCTTAAGAAAAACTTGAGTAGGAAGGACTTCTTGATCCGTACAGTGTCCTCGTTATATTGAACACTTTGTTCTTACTACGATTTTGGTGTTTGGTATAGTGTATCTTTGATATATTCATTCGGCGAAATGAGTGAAAGCCTATTTCAGTTATATTAAAATCATAGCATATTTGGGGTTAGGAAAAAATTTTAAAGCCTTACTGAGCAGTTTTCCAAAGAGATTTTTTTTTTAATTAAATAGCACAATAACATTGTGCCAGAGTAGTGGTTCATAAAGAAGGAATGGTTAGTTGTTGGTTCAGAAGTGCACAACTCAGAAGGGTCTCTACGAGCTTCTTAACTACAAAGTGCTCAATGATGTATATAATCAGTATATATATGTCCAGTGCCTTTTGGGTCATAGCAAAATATTGGCATTAGACTTAGTTTTCTATTATAGTTGTTTTTAAATTATTTCAAAAAACCTCACGAAACAGGTAAAAAGAGGAAACATGTAGTTTAATGATAAGTGAATTTTAAGCACTAAGCTTTTGAAGTTTCATAGTATTTTCTTTTAAGCACTTTCTAAATTACCTTACTAAGGATTAGATTTCTTTATTGCACTTTGCAAACAATATTAGTTTGGTTGTTTCCTTTTCTTCTTCCTCCCTTCTCTTGTTCTCTCTGTTCCCCTGCAAGGTGTCTTCCCTTACACTTTCATATTACATAGGTTTTTCTTTTAAAGCTTCTTTAAATAATTTGTTCCCAATTATTTTACAGACCAATGCAGGCAATGAGCCAGACCTTGAAGATGAACAGGTTTGCTGTGAAGCATTGGAGGTGATGACACTGTGTTTCGCCTTGATTCCAACAGCCTTAGATGCTCTAAGTAAAGAAAAAGCTTGGCAGACATTTATTATTGACTTACTGTTGCACTGTCACAGCAAGTAAGTTTCTTTTTTATTTTTAAGAAACTTGATCTTATAGAAGATCAAAAGATTTCTATCAAAATAGAGTCAAATTTATGTTGGCACAAGGTATTATAGAAACTGAAGACTCTTCCATGGTACATTAATGTTGAGGAAATTTTCACTTTATAATATTTGACCTAACCTAAATTTGTTTAATTTTAGTCTGCAAAATTGAATAGAATATTGGCCTCCTGTCTTATATTCCTAGGTGCCAGCTGTTATTTTAATGTGAAATTTTATAAGAGGGTTACCATAGGAGTCTATGCATAAAGATCAGTTAATTGAAATCCATCATTTTTTTTTTCATTTTAAGGGCATTTAATCAGTATTAGTAATGTTTCAAGCTGCTTTTATACAAGCAATTCAGATTTAAGACAATTCAAATCTGTAGAAATTGGCTTCCAACCTTTTATAATGGTCTGATTCTGATCCTTTTTTTTTATTACTTTTTTCTTTATTGGATATTTTCTTTATTTACATTTCAAATGTTATTACCTTTCCAGGTTTCTGCTCTGGAAACTCCCACCTTCCCCTGCTCACCAACTCACCCACTCTCACTTCTTTTTTTTTTTTTAAGATTTATTTATTATTATACATAAGTACACTGTAGCTGTCTTCTGACATACCAGAAGAGGACATCAGATCTCATTATGGGTGGTTGTGAGCCACGATTGTGGTTGCTAGGATTTGAACTCAGGACCTCAGAAAAGCAGTCAGTGCTCTTAACCGTTGAGCCATCTTACCAGCCCCCCCCCACCACCACCACCACACACACACACACACACTTCTGGCCCTAGCATTTCCCTACCTACACTGGGGCATAGAGCCTTCATAGAACCAAAGGCCTCTTCTCCCATTGATGTCCGACTAGGCCATCCTCTGTATTACGTATGCAGCTGGAGTCATGGGTCCCACCATGTGTACTCTTTGGTTGGTGGTTTAGTCCCTGGAAGCTCTTGGGGTATTGATTAGTTCATATTGTTCCTCCTATGGGGCTGCAAACCCCTTCAACTTTTTGGGTCCTTTCTCTAGCTCCTTCATTGGGGACACTTTGCTCAGTCCCATGGATGGCTGTCAGCATCCATTTCTGTATTTGTCAGGCACTCTGATCCTGATCTTATAATTATAAAAACTAATTAGGCCAGACATGGTGGCACACATCTTTAATTTCAGTACTTTGGAAGCAGTGACAAGGGGACCTCTGGGTTTGCATCTGGGCTGCTCTACATTACATGTTCCAAGACATCCAGAGCTACATAGCAAGGCCATGTCTTTTTAAAAAGTAAAAAAAAAAAAAAAAAAAAAAAAAACAAGCACAGGTCATTGGCAGTGGCAGCAATGTTGGCAGCACCACTGTATATACCTTTAGTCCCAATACACCTATCACTGAAGAGGCAGAGGCGGTTGGATTTTCGTGAGTTCAAGACCAGCCTCTTTTAATAGAGCTAGTTCTAGGATAGCCAAGGTTTCTTAAAGAAACCCTGTCTCAAAAAACAGAAACCACCAGAAAATCTAATTGGTACTGTTAATGGCTCAGGTAGAACTTACCTAGTCCTTGAACAACACATTAATATGATACAGTGGAGTATCAAGTGAGAATGTTTAGCGATCAGAAAAGAGTGATTTCCTTGAAAACAGCCATTCTAGCCCATCTGGGTGGTAGTTCCTTTAATTCTAGCACTGGGGAAAGTAGGAGGCAGTGGCAGACAGATCTTTGAGTTCAAGCCAAGTGTGTTCTACAGAGTGAGTTCTAGGACAGCCAGAGCTACACAGAGGAACAGGTGTGGGGTTGTGGAAGAAAAGAAACCCTTTTTCATGTAATCAAACAAATGCAGAACAGGGAAAGCTTATTACCTCTATTGGATAATTGTGCCACAGTTAGACATCTGTGTACATTGAAAAAAATAGTATGAATCATTCTAGTTCCATTTAATCATGAGTCATGTTCAAGGAACTATTGTATAAAACACAGTTCTGTCATGCTTTTCAAATCAATACTACCGTATAAAGAAGAGTTGTAGCAGTATCCTTTCTATGATAGCATAATTCCCACTGGACCCTCTTCTAAGGTACACCTGGATCAAAATTCTGTGGAAGGGGGACTGGTAGGTGTTTTAAGGTTTGATATGGGGCATTTTATATCTATTAGAGCCTGTTCAGAAAAAGGTTAGAAGGTATCCCTGAAACTCTTCAGTGACAGTCTGAGGTCATAGCCTTGACCATGCATTAGTAAACTCATTTACATGTATTTTTTCCATGACTATTTAAGTGGATGTTAGTTCATGTTCCTAATGTATCACCCCCTTCCTTCCCCAAGAGAAAACAATATACTAAACATAAATCCTTTCCATTTCAGAACTGTTCGTCAAGTGGCACAGGAACAATTCTTCTTAATGTGCACCAGATGTTGCATGGGGCACAGGCCTCTACTTTTCTTCATTACTCTGCTCTTTACTGTTTTGGGGGTAAGAGATTTAAAAATATGTTTACCAGTATAACTAATTCCTTCAACAAGGAATGATATTCTGGAATTTGTGCGTTTAGCTTGAACCAGTTAGGACAATCTATACTTAATAAAACAATAGTTAACTCAGGGTTTTTGAAAAGGGAATTCAAAGCATGAACATGTTGATTCATTATACTGTATTTTATCGTTTTCAGAGCACAGCCAGAGAGAGGGCTAAACATTCAGGCGACTACTTTACTCTTTTAAGACATCTTCTTAATTACGCTTACAACAGTAACATTAATGTACCCAATGCTGAAGTTCTTCTAAATAATGAAATTGATTGGCTTAAAAGAATTAGGGTAAGTTGTAGTTAATACTTTGTTTATATTGTTAAGAAATAGTGCTTCGTTTATAAATGGTTCATAATTTAGAACATTTTAAGCTTAAAGTTAAAGGGGACCAAAGAACATAAATTGCATTGTTGGGTTTTACTTTATAGAATAAATGCATTACTACTTACAGAAAGCTTGTATTAAATCTTAAGCACATGTTAAGCATGGTACCACATGTGTTTAAGCCCAGTACTTGGGAGGCAGAAGTAAGCACATTTCTATGAGTTTAAGGCTACATACCTTGTCAGTGGGGGTGGGAGGGGTTGTCATTTTGAGGTTCAGCTTTTCTGCCTTTTATTTAGCAAGTTATTTTAAAGAAATTACTGCCCCTCCTTGCCTCAACCAAAAAAAAAAAAAGTAGTCAAATACACTAACTTTCATCATAAGTTGTTGAAGACCACATAAAAATTTATTTCTGAGGAAATCTATAGTTGTATTGATTACTTTTCTGTTTCTGTAATGTGATATCACAACAAAAATAAGGGAGAGGGAATAGGGTTTAAGAGTCCATCATATTGCTGGGTGTAGTGGCACACGCCTTTAATCCCAGCACTCGGGAGGCAGAGGCAGGTAGATTTCTGAGTTCGAGGCCAGCCTGGTCTACAAAGTAAGTTCCAGGACAGCCAGGGCTATGTAGAGAAACCCTGTCTCGAAAAACCAAAAAAATAAAAAATAAAAAAAAAGAGTCCATCATATCAAGAAAGGCATGGCAGTAGGAGTAGGGAGCTGGCCATTCACATTGAAACTGAAGAATAAAGAAAGAACAGGAAATGAGTTGAAAAATCAAAGCCAGCAGACACACCCTTCTAGTAGCTAATGTATTTCCTCCAGCAAGATGCCACCTCCTGGAGGTTTCTCGGGTGTCCCAATCAGCACTGCCATCTGGGGACCAAGTGTTCAAACATGGAATCTTATTAGGGAACATTTCATACCCAAACTTGAACAGAGTTTAGCCTTTAGATTAGCACTTCTTCTAGTAGTCAAAGCACATGTATAGTAATTTGAAAGTTTAACTAGCTTGAAAATTTAACTTGCTTGACTAGAAAGCGTTGGAAGAATTGTCTAATATCCTTCTAACTTTCTTGTCTCCTGATTCGTCCATTTCATAAGTTAATAAGCATTTGATTTTTGTATCCCTTTGACAGGATGATGTTAAAAGAACAGGTGAAACAGGTGTTGAGGAGACAATCTTGGAAGGACACCTTGGGGTTACAAAGGAGCTACTGGCTTTTCAGACTCCTGAGAAAAAGTTTCATATTGGTTGTGAAAAGGGAGGTGCTAATCTCATTAAAGTAAGTTCTGTGTTCTTGGTTCTAAACTACGTATCCTATCCTTGTAAGTATTGTCGTTTAATATGATTGTTAGCATTAGGTGTATTTGTTATCATTTTTTAATTTTTGATATTATAATTACATTATTTTCCCATGCTTTCCTCCCTCTAATGCCCAGTATACCCTTACTTGCTCATTTCCAAAATCAAAGCTTTTAAAAATATATTTTATTTAATCTTTTTTTTTACACTCCAGATTTTATCCCCCTCCCAGTCCACCCTCTTGACTGTTCCACATCCTGTACCTCGTGTTTTCCCCCCAACCCCCACCCCTGTCTCCATGAGGATGTCCCCACTGCCTGGGGCCTCCAGTCTCTTGAGGGTTAGGTGCATCTTTGACTGAACCCAGACCCGGAATTCCTCTGGTGTATATGTGTTGGAGGCCTTAAATCAGCTGTTGTATGCTGCCTGGTTGGTGGTCCAGTGTCTGAGAGATCTCAGGGCTCCAGGCTAATTGAGACTGCTGGTCCTCCTACAGCTTGTTAACCACCTCCTTAGCTTTTTCCATTCAAGCTTTTCCCTAATTCATACACAGGGATTAGCAGCTTCTGTCCATTGGTTGAGTGTAAATATCTGCATCTGACTCTTTCAGCTGCTTTTTGGGTCTCTCAGAGACCAGTCATGCTAGGTCCCTTTTTGTGAGCACTCCATAGCCTTAGTAATAGTGTCAGGCGTTGGGGCCTCCCCTTGAGCTAGATCCCACTTTTTGCCTGTCACTAGACCTCCTTTTCCTCAGTCCCTTCAGTTCTTTCAGACAGGAACTATTTTGGGTCAGAGTTTTTGAGTGTTGGATGGCAACCCCATCCCTCACTTGATGCCCTGTCTACAAGTTCCCTCTCCCTCTAAGGTCCCTCCCTTTGAGTCCTGAGAATGTCTCACCTCCCAGGTCTCTGGTATATTCTGGGGGGTGGGGGGAGTCCCCTACCTCCTACCTCCTGAGGTTGCCTGTTTCCATTCTTTCTGCTGGCCCTCAGGGCTTCAGTCCTTTTCCCTCACCCAATACCTGATCATGTTCCCCTCTTCCCTCTCTGTCCCCTTTCCCATCCAGGACCCTCCTTCCCTTCCCCCTCCTATGATTGCTTTCTTCTCCCTCCCAAGTGGGATTGAGATGTCTTCACTTGGGTCCCTCAGCTTGTTAACCTTACTGAGTTCTGTAGACTGTATCCTGCTGATTCTGTGCTTTTTTTTTTTTGGCTAATACCCACTTATTAGTGTGTACATACCATGCATGTCCTTTTGGGTCTGAGTTACCTCACTCAGGATGATTTTTTTTAATTCTTTTTTTTTATTTATTTATTTTTTTTTTGGTTTTTCGAGACAGGGTTTCTCTGTGTAGCCCTGGCTGTCCTGGAACTCACTCTGTAGACCAGGCTGGCCTCGAACTCAGAAATCCGCCTGCCTCTGCCTCCCGAGTGCTGGGATTAAAGGCGTGCGCCACCACGCCCGGCAATTCTTTTTTTTTTTTTTTTTTAAATATTTTTATTAGGTATTTTCCTCAATTACATTTCCAGTGCTATCCCAAAAGTCCCCCATACCCTCCCCCCCAGGATGATATTTTCTAGATCCATCCATTTGCCTGCAAAACTCAGAATGTCCTCATTCTTCATAGCTGAGTAGTATTCCATTGTGTAAATGAACCACATTTTCTGTATCTATTCTTCTCTCATGGGACATCTGGGTTGTTTCCAGCTTCTGGCTATCACGAATAAGGCCACTATGAACATATTGAAGAACACATGCCCTTGTAGCATGGTGGGGCATCTTTTGGGTATATGCCTAAGAGTGGTATAGCTGGATCTTCAGGTTGATCTATTGCCAATTTTCTGAGGAATTGAACTCTGTGGCACGGGGGAAATTTCCCAAACAGAATTCCAGTGGCTCATATTCTAAGAGCAAGAATTGATAAATGGGGCCTCATGAAACTGGAAAGCTTCTGTAAGTCAAAGGACATAGTCAATAAGACAAATCAGCAACCTACAGGCAAGGAAAAAAATCTTCACTAACCCCCACATCCGATAAAGGGCTAATATCCAAAATATATGAAGAACTCAAGAAGCTAACCACCAAAAAGCCAAACAACCCAATCAAAAAATGGAATATAAAACTAAACAAGAGAATTCACAATGGAGGAATCTTGAATGGCTGAGAAGCACCTAATGTTAAACATCCTTAGTCATCAGGGAAAAACAGATCAAAACAACCCTGAGATTCTACCTCACACCAGTCAGAATGGCTAAGATAAAAACCTCAGGTGACAGCAGATGTTGGATGTGGAAAAAGAGGAACACTCCTCCATTGTTGGTGGGATTGCAAACTGGTACAACCACTCTGGAAATCAATCTGGAGATTCTGCAGAAAATTGGAAATAGATAAAACCTGCCTTTTAAGAATTTTTACCAAGGTTTTACAATGTTTGTTTAGATAATATAAAGCACTAGTTAGTGTCTTTCAGTAACCATTGCATGTTTGTAGGTGTTAAATGTATATAAAATATAAGTGTAAAGTGTTACTTAGTTTATGTCTTTATACCTTTAAAAAAAAAAAAACAAGAAACTACATGTTTGGTGAATAGGTAAAAGTGGTAAATAGGTAAAAGAATATTTTTACTAGAAAACCCACAAAAATTTTCTGTAATGTAAGACTTAAAGACTGAAATTCTAAGACAAATATTTCTCTTTCCACAGTATGTCACTGCTAATATTTAATCCTTTCTTTCGACTGTTTAGGAATTAATCGACGATTTCATCTTTCCCGCATCCAATGTTTACCTGCAGTATATGAGAAATGGAGAACTCCCAGCTGAGCAGGCCATTCCTGTCTGTGGTTCACCAGCCACAATTAATGCTGGTTTTGAGTTACTTGTGGCATTAGCTGTTGGCTGTGTGAGGAACCTCAAACAGATAGTAGATTCTTTGACTGAAATGTATTACATTGGTACAGCAATAACTAGTAAGTACTTTTAAAAATATGGTTGTCCTTGACATACACAGAGCCAGTGATTTTGATGCCCTGTATTCCATAAACTAGGCATGGTACTACATACATATAATCCCAGCACTGGGGAGGGGGTTATAAAAACATATAAAAACAGGAGAATCTTAAGTTGAATATCATCCTCAGTTACATTGATAGTTCCAGTCCAGCTTGGCTATATGAGATACTGTCTTATAAACATACAAATAGGATCATAGATTCATAGGTGAGGGAGCCTGCAATGATGTGGGTTGCTGTCTTTTTTTCTTTTTTAAAGATTTTATTTTATGTATATGAGTACACTGTAGCTAATCTTCAGACACACCAGAAGAGGGCGTCAGATCCCATTACAGATGGTTGTGAGCCACCATGTGGTTGCTGGGAACTGAACTCAGGACCTCTGGAAGAGCACTCAGTGCTCTTACTGGGCCACCTCTCCAGCCCATGGATTACTGTCTTAAATGCATTTATTAATGGAGAAATGCCATGTGAGAGCCGTGCCTCCTGTGACTGCTCAGGTAGTAGTGTCTCTGTTTTGTCAGCTTAAAAGAACTTAAACAGCACAAAATGACTTCTGTTCATGCTATAAAAGTCATCTTTGTTTTTCAGCTTGTGAAGCACTTACTGAGTGGGAATACCTGCCACCCGTTGGACCCCGTCCACCAAAAGGATTTGTGGGGCTGAAAAATGCTGGTGCTACTTGTTACATGAACTCTGTGATCCAGCAACTCTATATGATCCCCTCTATCAGGAATGGTATTCTTGCCATAGAAGGCACAGGTAGTGATGTAGATGATGATATGTCTGGGGATGAGAAGCAGGACAACGAGGTAAATTTCTTTTATTACTTCTGCTCTCTGTGAAACTCTTGATTAACAACATTCTTTCATTGGATACCAAGGGGATAAGTACAGTCACCAGTTTCCACAGGATTCCCCTCCAAAAGCCCTCACCCCAAGGTGGCAAAATTTGCCAATATACAAGTAGTCTAAATGGAACCTACACAAATCTTTTTTCATACTTTAGGTCATCTGTAGATTACATCAAATCTCTCATACAGTGTCTTATATAAAAGTCTGGACATACTTGGTACAGAATCAATTTACCTTTGTGAACCCACAGATAAATGTTAGTGGATATGAAGATCTGATTGTGTTGTGGTTTCCTTCCTTAGGCTGTCAAAAGTATGTTTGAAGGTTAGCACAGCCTCTGTCACTTGGGCTACCGCTTAGTGTGTGTCTCCATTACAGCAGTTACAAAGAATCCATCTTTTTGAAATTAGTGTTTGATAGAAGTTGAAATTTAACTAGTTTAAATCGACAATGGCCAACCTTTTGGCTTTTCTGAGCCATGTTTTGGACAAAAATTTGTCTTGGGTCACACATTCCTTCCCTTCCCCCTTTTTGTTTCCATGATTTTTTTTTTTTTTTGAGATAGTCTTGCTATGATGTCCAGGCTGGCCTCTGAAGGTCTCCAGCTTCAGTTTTCCAGGTGATAGGGTTATAGTGTATATCACCACACTAGGCTAAGTTTTTCACTTTTATCTGTGCTTGCTCCCTTTTGCTTATACTTATATTTTCCCTCAAGTCTTATCTCTTCCTGCTTAAAAACAAAACTCTTACCTACTTCAAATACTGTTTACATGATCTTGTGACAAAAGTTTAAGCTTCATGAAAAGTAGCCAAAGCAGAGTAAAGCAATTGGGAAAAAATGTAAGTGGTAACAACTAGTAAAATTTGATAATGGGGCTGGGGGGGAGGGGGAGGGCTGGTGATGTGGTTCAGTGGTTAAGAGCACTGACTGCTCCTCCAAAGGTCCTGAGTTCAATTCCCAGCAACCACATGGTGGCTCACAACCATCTGTAATGAGATCTGACACCCTCTTCTGATGTGTCTAAAGACAGCTACATTGTACTTACATATAATAATAATAAATAAGTCTTTGGGCTGGAGCAAGCCAGAGGTCCTGAGTTCAATTCTCAGCAACCACATGATGGCTCATAACCATCTGTACAGCTACAGTGCGCTCATATACATAAAATAGTAAGACTTTAAGAAAAAGTTTGATAACCGTCAAAGAAGAGAATGTAGCAGTACTGAAGTTGGTTCTTTTTTGTACCCACACTGTGTGTCTGTGTTGTTTGTTGTTTTATCCGTGTTTGTAGTGTTAGACTCCCATGAGTTGTATTTTTATTGTCATAAGTGTTTTTAGATATTTTTTCTTCCCTTCATTCAGCAAAATTGGACTTGGTCTGAAGAAAGAGCTTACTACCTCTGGGGCTTCTAAACAACTCTTTCCCAGACCTCCTGAACTTAGATGATCCAGGGATTGGGGACTGAGTATTTTTACTTTCTCCCAAAGCTTCATATGGGGAGTTTACATCCAAAACCTGGTTAGGAACTTTATTCCTATATTCAAGGTTTCAAATACAAGATGTCCACTGAAGTATAAATTTTTTTCTGTAGCCCTCAAAATTTTGAACCTTGGTAATTTTCATGTTATACCTTCTACCACTATTTATGTTTAACTTAAGGTTCTGGCTGTTTCCCAGGTTGCCCATTACCTTCTGGGCTAACCTTAGTAGCTGGGATTCAAGGCACATGCTCTTGATGCTCAGCTTTACTACTTGTTTTCCAAGGTCTTAAAATGTGCTTCCCCGCCTTAGCTCCTATGAATACTGCTGCCATGAACATGAATATACAGAAATCTCTTAGACCCTGCTTCTAGTTTTTAGCATAGTAGGTATTCTAGTTGAGTTTAAAGTAGAACATCTTTGAACAAAAGCTTGTTAAATCTTTCTGCTCGGTTTTTTTTTTTTTTTTTTCTTCATAGCGGTGTCTCTATGTAGTTCTGGCTGGCCTACAACTTGCTGTGTAGACCAGATTGGCCTCGTACTCACAGAAGTCTCCCTCCTAAGTTCTAGGATTAAAGCCTTGCCAGCTTTTTGTATTTTAAATTTTGAATTGTGTGTTTAAGGAGTCCTCTGTCTATTCAGGATTCTACCTCCTCATCAGATAAGTGATTTTCCATTTTCCTCCCACACTGAATTCATTCTTGGCAGTATTTTTATATAAAAGTTTTTCATTTTCTTGAGATCCAACTTATTTGTACCTTTGACATCATAGTAAGAAATTGTTATCAGCTACAATGTCTTGAAGATTTTGCCTTCAAGTTTGGTTTTATTGTTTTAGCTCTAACTTTTAGGACTTTGGTACAAATTAAGTTGTTTTTTTCTATGTAATGTTAAGGAGAGCTCAGCTTCATTTTTTTTTATAACTATTAACGTGTATATTCTCAAATGAAATGGCAGGAACAAACACTAACTGTAAATTAAATGTATACACCTTTTGAAAATTAAGTGCTTGGAAACAAAGTAAAAGTGTATGTTCACTAACTGGAATTTATCTCAACATATTTTACTAAACTTCTGATTAGCTCATTAATATACCTTTTTGGTTTCTAGAGCAATGTTGATCCCAGGGATGATGTGTTTGGATATCCTCAACAATTTGAAGACAAACCACCACTGAGTAAAACAGAAGATAGGAAAGAGTACAATATTGGTGTTCTAAGACACCTTCAGGTTATCTTTGGCCATTTAGCTGCTTCTCGACTACAGTACTACGTGCCTAGAGGATTTTGGAAACAGTTCAGGTAAAGTATGGATGGACAGTGATAAAACACATATCTTAATAAATAGCTCATATTCCTAAAATATGTATCTTAAGATATCTTTATGTTCAGTGGTTTTTGGTTTTTTTTTTTTAAGATTTTATTTACTAAACATAAGTCCACTGTAGCTGACTCCAGACGCACCAGAAGAGGGCGTCAGATCTCATTACCATTGGTTGTGAGCCACCATGTGGTTGCTGGGATTTGAATTTAGGACCTTGTGAAGAGCAGTCAGTGCACTGAGCCGTCTTGGTAGCCTTCAGTGTTTTTAGGTAATAGTAATACTCTAACTATCCTTACATTTTCTTTTGTTTTGAGCATGAAAAAGTCCATAGTGAAGAACATTTGGGGGGGTGTTAATTTTTGACATGTTAAAAATTAAACAGATTTATGGTATACTATGTGATATTTTGATACATATAGGGATAACATTCTTTAGTCTCTTTATTTTTTGATGACTTATTTACTATTTTATTGCTGAGATGACCCCATGACCAAGCAACTCTTATAAAAGTGGCTTGCTTAAGATTTCAGAGGGTCAGTCCATTATCATCACGGAAGGAAGCAGACAGGCATGGTGCTAGAGTAGTAGTTGAGAGCTCTACACCCTAATCCATAGGCAGCAGGCAGAGCAACAAGATACTGATCCTAGTATAGCTTCTGAAACCTCAAGCTCACCTAGCTACATACCTTAGACAAAGGTACAGCTCTAAATTCACTAACTTTTTAATCTTCCTAATGTTGCAACCCTTTATTATAGTGCCTCATGTCGTGACTCCAGCCAGGGAATTAATTTCGCTAGTGCTTCATTACCATAATTTTACTATTATAAATTGTAAATATCTGATATGTAATGGGGGCAGGTCATGACCCACAGGTTGAGAACTACTGTACCTAATTCTTCAAACAGTTGATTAACTATGGACTAAGCATGCAAATATAAGAGTGTATGGGTGAACATTCTCATTTAAACCACTACATTTGATTTTTGTTTTGTTTTTTGAAGCACAAGGTCTCCAGTGGTTCTCAAGCTTCCTAACACTGCAACCCTTAAATAAGGTTCCTCATGTTGTGGTGATCCCCCACCATTAAATAATTTCCACTGTTACTTCATAACTATAATTTTGCTACTGTTATGAATTGTAAATATTTTTGAAGATAAGGGTTTGCCAAAGGAGTCACAACTCACAGGTTGAGAACCACAGTTCTTTTGTAGTCCTGGCTGTCCTGGAACTTTGCTTTGTAGACTAGACTAGCCTTAAACTCACAGATGTCCTCATGCCTCTGCTTCCAGAGTGTTGGAATTAAAGGCATGCACCACCGTGTCTAGTCAAAAAATTATTCATGTGGGGTTTTTGCCTATATGTATGTCTGTGCACCACATCAATGCCTGGTACCACTGGAGTCCAGAAGAGGGTGTTGGATCCTCTGCAATTGGCATTACAAATGGTTCCTAGCTGCTATGTAGATGCTGGGAACTGAACCAAATCTTATGCAAGAATAAATCTTTCTAGCCTCCTTTAGTCTCTTAAGACATAGCTACCTTGAATTTGAAAATATACGATGCATATACAGTAGAATCATTGGAACACATATTCCTTCCTACTACTTTCTAAATTATTTTGAGACATCACAGATAATAATTTCACCCATAAATAATTCATTGTGTGTCTTTGTTTTAAAACATAATGAATCTATTACTGTGCTTTTTAAAGATCCCTTGATATTGAATATATTCAGCATTCGAACTTTCCCATTATCTCAAATAACTTTCCCCAAATCTGAAGCCATGTGAAAACCATATAGCTTAAATAGTATTTTCTCTCTTTTTTTTCCTGCATGTTCTTTAAGGTGCCCAGTGAGATCCAGAGGCTTGATCAGATTAGCATATTTTTGGTTTTGTGCAGGAGATAGGCATGGCTATTAGATGGGTGACATGCCTATATAGTTTTACCTCCATGAGAAGTTGGTACATGGCATTTTTCTGCCTCTTCTGATGGTAGCAGCAATCATATTATTCAGCTTATACAATGAAATTCTTCCAGCTGTTACTCTATCAAGGGAACAGGTTAATTTAGAGCAGTTTTGATGATTTGAAATCCAAGATTGAACATTTGAAGGAGGAAGATCCATTGATTGCCTTTTCGTAATGATATAGAGGCCCACCATTGCTGGATTGTGTGTAGGAGAAAAACCACGAACAGAAGGAATAATAGACAAGGCCAGGCTTACTGTTTTTATAATATTCATTTGGTGAGAACAGTCTTTAACTTATATAGATGGTGAGACACAGCCTCACTGGCTGTTTTGCTATCCATATCATGTTTCCTATAGTTTTACAGTAAAGACAGCATAAATGTGCTGTTCTAGAAAGTTGATTGGGGTGCTTGAGTTTTTTTTTGTTTTGTTTTGTTTTTGTTTTTAAACTTCCATCCATGTTTTTAAGTCAATACCTACTGTGCTATAGTACTTCAGTAAGAAACACTACACTCTCTAGGTGGTGTACACTTGCTAGGCAGTGTTGGCAACAGTGGTGCCACATGCTTTTAATCCCTGCAATCAGGAGACAGAGTTTGAGCCCAGCCTGATCTACATAGTCAGTTCTGGACAGCTAGGGCTACACAAAGAAATCCCATCTTTTAAAATAGAGAAAAAGAAAAAAAAAAAAACTACTGTACTCTTGATAGCAATATATAGTGTTTTGTTACTTAAATAAGTACTATTTCAGGGTGCAGGGGATACAGTTAAGTAATATCACACTTGCCTAGCATGCCCAAGGGCCTTAACTCTCATCCCTAGCAGTGAAAAACACAACTCTTCCAAGGGACCTCTAGGCAGCTGACAGAACTAGATGGTTGCCTATCTTCCCCTGCTTCTGGCAGTGTGAGAAAGAATTGTTTTTTTATACTCTCAGCAACAAGAACAATTGCAGTTTCTTATATATACCCTAACTAAGCCCCTACTTAGTCGACACTGGGAACTTGTATGTAACACTTTATTCAGTATTATCACCCAGAAATGCCCCCATTACTCTTCTCAGTCTATACATCCTGTTTTGCCTTTATAAGACTTTTCTAAATCCAAAATATCTTCCTGTTATTCTAAGAATTGCACACTTTCTCACCTTTTATGCTGAAATTTGTCTCTTGATTATAGTTTTCCATTCTTGTATTTTGTTTTGTGGCTTAGATTTTGGTATTTTGAAATTTGTTGTTATTTGAGACTTGTAGATAGCCCAGCCTAGCCTTGAAATCAGGATTCCCTTGCCTCAGCTACCTAAATACTAAGATTATAGGTATGTGCCACAATGTTAGGTATTTTTATCTCTTCTTACATGCTTGGTGTTTTCTGTTCCATGTAGTAGTTAGGTTTGTATGATTGGTTCTTTGCAATTATATTCAGATTAAACTTTGAAGAGAGCAAGAAAGAAAAGCACATTAATGATGTTGTAGGCATCTAATTGCACATGCATGAGCATCTGTTCATTGAATAACTCACAATAAGAACTGGTACCTTGGTGTCTTAACAGATGTCTCTGTTGTAAGGGGTACATGTATTTCAAAGTGTGGTGAATTGTGTTACAACTTGAAAGTAAATAGAAAAGGCTAGTGTTATTTCCAATAGTGTAACAAATAATAGGTCTGATTTGTTGTTGTTGTTGTTGTTTTTTTTGATTTTCGAGACAGAGTTCCTCTGTGTATCCCTGGCTGTCCTGGAACTCACTTTGTAGACAAGGCTGGCCTGGAACTCAGAAATCCGCCTGCCTCTGCCTCCTGAGTGCTGGGATTAAGGGCATGCGCCACCACTGCCCGACCTGAATTATTTTTTTAGTCTATGGCATATATAAAGTACATTTGTCATGATCGCTTGGGAAGAATACACTTAGGTCCTCTGTGTGTATTATTCTGTGACTACAATGTCACCTGTAGATTCCATCAGAGCCTTACTGAAGCAATGGCTGTTCTCAGTTTGTGTTATATACATATGTAGGAATGATAATTTTGGAATTACTTTGTCTAACTTAAGTCCTTAGAGCACTGAAAAGAGATTAAATAAAATAAATTAAATAGAATAAATCAAGCTTTTCTTTTTTCACATAGAAAAATCAGCTTCATGAATGTACATGTACACATTCTTTTTGTCTAATCCAAAATTTGGCAAAATGCTTAGTGATAAGATCCACCATCTCATTTTAATAGCATCTACAGCTGAGTTCAAAATGCATGTGTATGTCACACCATCTGAAGCAACCACCTTTCTTTCTTAGGGCTATGCGGTTTACCAACCATACCATTAGTTCTGTGGCAGTTCTTTGCCATTTTAATACCACTTTTACTATGGGTCTCACTGTCCCCCTCCATATCTGGACATAAAGACTTTTTTGTGTTTCCTACTTGTTCCTGTAGTTGTTTCAATATGCTGTCATTATAATTGCCTTACCCACAACTGTAAAAAACAAAATGTTGTATTGTGGTTGTCACATGTTACATGTTATATTCCATTCATTTCTCAGGCTTTGGGGTGAGCCTGTCAATCTTCGTGAACAACATGATGCTTTAGAGTTCTTTAATTCATTGGTGGATAGTTTAGATGAAGCTTTAAAAGCCTTAGGGCATCCAGCTATGCTAAGTAAAGTCTTGGGAGGTTCCTTTGCTGATCAGAAAATTTGCCAAGGCTGCCCACATAGGTAAGTGCTAATATATAATACTGTGATATGCTAATAAGAATAAAATCTTTACTAGTGCTAATATGAAAATGGAATACACCACTATTAAACTCCTACTGAATAAGTACAGTGAATATCTGAATACTGTTGGATGGTTTTTTTGTTTGTTTTGTTAAATAACTTGATTTCTTTTGGTGCTTTTAATGTCTTACTATTTCATACTTTTAATTCTTTTATATTTTCCTAAGCAACTAAGATGACAATTTACATAATGACTAGAGCTGTTACTTCCATGTTTGCCTTTTATCTTAGAATTTAGATACTGTAGATACACTGAGTTTAGAGGATGACAGGCTACAGGTGTTTTTTTTTTTTTTTAATGAGATAATCACTTTTAAAACAATATCAGCTATTACCATCTTTTCCCCACACACCTATTATCATTATTAAGGTATGTATACATATAAAATACTGTAAAAGTTAAGGTGAAAATGTCATATTTTGTTGCTGTTGTTATGGTTTTTAATTTTAAAGGAACTTTTAGTAAAGGGGCTTTTAGTAACTCTTGTCTGTAGCTTGTCTCTAAGGCAGGAAGATTACGAAGGTTTAGAATACCTATTAAAAATAACTAAGGGACTGGTGCAGTTACTAGAGTCTTAAGAGCACTGACAGCTCTTGCAGGACTAGAGTTTCAGTTATGAGCACATAAACGTTGGCTCACAACCATGTGTAACCTTAGTTTTGGCACATCTGATGACCTTCTGGCCTCCTCAGGCAGTAGGCATGCATATGGTACAGATACATAATACTCATAGTTAATCTAAAACAATCTATATCCATCCTCTCTGTATAAAATATTAAATATGCATTACTGTCAAATCACACCAACATTCTATTTCAGTGCTATAAGGAAATCTGTTACTATGTGTGTGTGATAATTTAAAAATTGGAGGT
Organism: Mus caroli; assembly: GCF_978045245.1. Taxonomy (NCBI): domain Eukaryota; kingdom Metazoa; phylum Chordata; class Mammalia; order Rodentia; family Muridae; genus Mus; species Mus caroli. The sequence goes on along the minus strand of NW_028227260.1, from coordinate 145,941,319 downwards.
GCTAGAGGGAGATCCAACTTAAGAAGAACTGGCTGTGGTGACGCACGCCTTTAATCCTGGCACTTGGGAAGCAGAGGCAGGCAGATCTCTGAGTTCGAGGCCAGCCTGGTCTACAAAGTGAGTTCTGGGACACCCAGGGCTACACAGAGAAACCCTGTCTCAAAAAAGAAACAAAAACGAAAAAACAAACAAACCAAAAAAACCCTGGCTATTGTAGAAAACCCAGGTTCAATTCCCAGCACCCACGTGGAGACATACAACTGTCTGTAACTCCATTTTCAGGAGATCTGACACCTCCTCCTGGCTTCTGGACACTGGGCATGTACATTGTATGTAGACATACATACTGGCACATACATTTTTTTAATAACATAAAATAAACTAGAGCTCAGCAGTTACAAGCTCTTGCTGCTCTCCAGAGAACCAAGTTTAGTTCCCATGGCACACAAACTCCAAGGAATCCAACACCCTTTTCTGGCCTTGATGGGCATACAACACATGGCAGACACACAAACTTACAGGTAATTTTAACAATAACAAATACTTTTTTTTTTTTTTTTTTTTTAAAGATTTATTTATTTATTATATGTAAGTACACTGTAGCTGTCTTCAGACACTCCAGAAGAGGGTGCCAGATCTTGTTACAGATGGTTGTGAGCCACCATGTGGTTGCTGGGATTTGAACTCTGGACCTTCGGAAGAGCAGTCGGGTGCTCTTACCCATTGAGCCATCTCACCAGCCCAACAAATACTTTTTAATTGGGGGCAGTGAGGTGGTTCAGCTGGTAGAGGCATTTGGAAGTTCAAGTTGGCAAACTGTCAGGAGAGAACCAACTTGACAAAATTGTCCTCTCAACATGCATTGTGTATGTAATAGCACGTGCAGCCACACACACTATAAATAGTGCATTTTAAAAAATAGTCTGGTGAGATGGCTCAGCGGTTAAGAGCACGACTGCTCTTCCAGAGGTCCTGAGTCCAATTCTCAGAAACCACATGGTGGCTTACAACCATCTGTAATGGAATCCGATGCCCTCTTCTAGTGTGTCTGAAGATAGCTGCAGTGTACTCACATAAATAAAAATAAATAAATCTTTTTTAAAAAAGAATTTGCTCACTCTACATATACATACTTAATTACTTTTGGTAGAATGGCATAATTGAGCGCTTGCCACAGGGGGCCATAATTACTGTCAAAACAAATCACACCTGAAAACAACATGGTAGACTAAAAAGAGCTTAAGCTCCAGTAGCCCTGTCTTTTTGTTTGCTTGGCTTGGCTTTTTGTTTGTTTTTCCAAGACAGGTTTTTTTTCTATGTATTCTTGGGCTGTCCTAGAACTAAAACAGGCTGAACTTGAACTCAGAGATTTGCCTGCCTCTGCCTCCCCCAACTGGCCTATTTTAATTCCCACTTCACTCAAGTGTGGATGGTGATAGTTCTCAAATAATTTTGTCATGAAGGCAAAGGACAGTATGTAATCAATCAGCACAGTGTAAATAACTAGGAAATGCCGTCAGTATTGGTAACATTCCATTACCTTAGAGGTTTCTTTGGGTTGTTTTTTTTTGTTTTTTTTTTTTTTGTTTTGTTTTGTTTTGTTTTGTTTTTTTTTGGTTTTTTTGAGAAAGGATTTTCTCTGTGTAGCCCTGGCTGTCCTGGAACTCACTTTGTAGACCAGGCTGGCCTCGAACTCAGAAATCCACCTGCCTCTGCCTCCCGAGTGCTGGGATTAAAGGCATGCGCCACCATGCCCAGCAGAGGTTTCATTAACTATGTAAATAATGAGGTGTTTAGAGAACTGAAGAGTGAATCCTTTTCTGATAACTTCTTAAATAATATCTTTAGGTACGAATGTGAAGAATCTTTTACGACTCTGAATGTAGACATTAGAAACCACCAAAATCTTCTGGATTCTTTGGAACAGTATGTCAAAGGAGACTTATTAGAAGGAGCAAATGCTTATCATTGTGAAAAATGCAATAAAAAGGTATGAATTATCTATTTAGATAACAATATTACCTCTAACTGAAAAGCTCTGGGTAGTCGATAGTTAAAGAAAAACAGTTTTCTTTAACAGTGTGTGTGTGTGTGTGTGTGTGTGTGTGTGTGTGTATTTTAAAGGAAGAAAGTTAAAAGGTAATACTAGAATAAACAAAATTGTAAAACTGTAATTGCTTAATACCTTTGTTTATATGAGTTAACATGGGTACATTTGTTTCTGCCTAGAAACAAACTCCAGAGCTGATGGAGGAAAACATTTTTCCTCTTATATCCAGAATTGTTTTGCTGAAATTTTTTTAAATACAGTAAAATTTGTTTTGTTTTGTTTTTTTACCACCTGATTAGATTTTGTCCATTGGAACTTATCTCTTCAAGGGAGAGGGACATTCATACTTACGAATAGTAAATTATGTTTATCTTTTCTGGCTTCCAAACCATTTTACCTCTAAGTCACCTTTATTGTTTGGCCCCACACCACTTAGAGAAGGATGAAAGTCTGTACGTTGGGATTATGGGGCATGAAACAACACTGTCTACCACCATAGATTTTGAGACATGAGACAAGTTCCTAAACTTAGCAGGACACTGTATCTTTAAGGTTCAGTAGTGCCATCTTAGGAGGATTGTAAGGATTAAATATGTTATCACCTGTATAATATTAACTACCTTCTAATTGCCCAATAAAAAGTAAACTATTCAGTTTGTTTACAGCAAACAACCTTAGTTGGAATAACTATAAATAACAAACAGTGGCTAAAGGCAAAGGTAGTATAGAAACTAGGCAGTAAATAATGTATAAAGGACTAATTTTTGCAGTCTGTATTAACCGGTATAGGCCATTTCCAGTTAATATTTACATCAACTTCACAGAAATATCTTAAGATTACAATTCAAGTAAATCTTACAAAAACTTGATGTGTAGTGCTTTTTAAGAGAAGAGTTTGCTTAAGGGGCTGGTGAGATGGCCCAGCAGGTAAGAGCACTGACTGCTCTTCCAAAGGTCCTGAGTTCAAATCCCAGCAACCACATGGTGGCTCACAACCAACTGCAATGAGATCCGATGCTCTCTTCTGTTGTGTCTGAAGACAGAGACAGTGTACTTACATATAACAATAAATAAATCTTTTTTAAAAATGAGTTTGCTTAAGAGGCTAGAGAGAGAGCTCAGCCATGAAAGTGCTTACTGCTTTTGTAAAGGACTTGGATTTAGTTTTCAACACCAACATGGCAGGCAGTTCACAGTCATCTATGGTTCCAGTTTCAGGGACTCTAATGCTCTTGTTCGGCCTCAGCCACCAGCACACATGTGGTACACTTACACATAAAGTCATTTACTTGAAGAGCTACATATAGTGATTTACAACTACACAAGAAAAGCCCAAGTTCCACGTTCAGGCCTGCCTAAGCTTCATAGTGCACTAATCTGAAGCCAACTGGAACTATAATATGAGGCCCCCTATCCCAAGGGAAAAAGATTTAAGAGAAAAAAGTTTACTTGGTCTCATGATCTTGATGGTTCAAGCCTGTAACTTCGAATAGGAGACTGAGGCAAGAAGATCATACATTCAAGACCTGTCTGGGCGGGCTACAGAGCAAGTTCAAAGCCAGCCTGAGCAGAAGAGAATTAGAGATGTGGCTAAAGGATGACTGCTTGCTTAACATGTGCGACACCCTTGGTTAACCTTCAGATTTGGGAATGGTGGTGTTTGCTTGGATTTTGGTTTACTTTTTGCAATGGATTGTATCTATTAATTTTCTCTATTGATTTTAGGTTGATACTGTAAAGCGCTTGCTAATTAAAAAATTGCCTCCTGTTCTTGCTATCCAACTAAAACGATTCGATTATGACTGGGAAAGAGAGTGTGCAATCAAGTTCAATGATTACTTTGAATTTCCTCGAGAGTTAGACATGGAACCTTACACAGTTGCAGGTGTTGCTAAACTGGAGGGAGATAATGTCAACCCAGAAAGTCAGCTGATACAACAGAATGAGCAGTGTGAAAGCGAGAAAGCAGGAAGCACAAAATACAGACTTGTGGGTGTGCTTGTGCACAGTGGTCAAGCCAGTGGAGGACATTACTATTCTTACATCATTCAGAGGAATGGAGGGGATGGTGAAAAAAATCGTTGGTATAAATTTGATGATGGAGATGTAACAGAATGTAAAATGGATGACGATGAAGAAATGAAAAACCAGTGTTTTGGAGGAGAGTACATGGGAGAAGTATTTGATCACATGATGAAGCGCATGTCGTACAGGCGCCAGAAAAGATGGTGGAATGCATATATACTTTTTTATGAACGAATGGACACAATAGGTCATGATGACGAGGTGATAAGATACATATCAGAGATTGCTATCACCACAAGGCCCCATCAGATTGTCATGCCATCTGCCATTGAAAGAAGTGTTCGGAAGCAGAATGTTCAGTTCATGCACAACCGAATGCAGTACAGTTTGGAATATTTTCAGTTTATGAAAAAGCTACTAACATGTAATGGTGTTTACTTAAACCCTCCTCCAGGTAAGTGTCAAGAGTTAGCTTCTTATAGCAAAGAGTAATTCTTTTTTTTTTTTTTTTTTGCAAAGAGTAATTCTTATCTTTAAGATTTATTAGTAGGCATAGCTGTGTGTGCGTGTGTGTGTGCTGTTTTTGTTTTTTTTTGTTTTTTAAGATAAGGTTTCTCCGTGTAGCTCTGGATATCCTGGAAATCATGCCTCAAACTCAAGAGATCACTTACCTTTGCCTCCCAAATGCTGGAATCAAAGGTGTGCACCACCACCGCCCTGCTCTTTATTCATATCTATAAATGTTTTGCCTACATGCATGTCTGTGCTATATGCATGCAATTCTTGAGGAGTCCAGAAAAAGGCATTAGATCCCCTTGGACTAGAGTTGCTGTGTGGGTGCTGGGAACTTACCCTTGGACCTCAGTAAGACCAACAAGTGCTCTTGATTGCTGAGCTATCTCTCCAGTCTTCATTCCCCTTTTTGGCAGGTGAAGGTGTGTGTTTGGTTGTTTTTGTTTTTTTGTGTTTTAAGATGTTTCTTTGTCACCCTGGCTGTCCTAGAACACGGAGATATGCCTGTCTCTGCCTCCTGAGTGCTAGAATTAAAGCTGTGTGCCACCATACCCTACCTAAATATATAAAATTAACATTTTCATTTTGAATGGATGTAAGTTGATGCTTTTGGCTAAAATTACATTTAAGATGATTTGTGTTTGAGTACTAAGTGTTTATTGTTATACTGTTTGGAGATAAGTTTTTGTTTGTTCAAGCAGATTTTTGTTTAATGCATTAGTATAAGGCATTGTATTTGGCTCTAATATCAGGAATAATAATTTCATAAGTAATCTAAGAAGAGTTTTAACAAAGTGAGAATGCAAAGTACAAACTTGTTTGAAAATGGGGCTTGAACAGACTTTTTTAAAATATGTGTATGTGGTTTTTTTTAGGGCAAGATCACCTGTCTCCTGAAGCAGAAGAAATCACTATGATTAGTATTCAGCTTGCTGCTAGGTTCCTTTTTACTACAGGATTTCACACAAAGAAAATAGTCCGAGGATCTGCCAGTGATTGGTATCTTGTTTTGGATTTTTATTCCTGTTTAAGATTTGATGGTGGTCTTTGTAGAGTGCTCTGTTTGTTTGTTTGTTTGTTTGTTTTTCAGAATCACAAGACTTTTATTCAAACTTAAGATGCAAAATTTAAAAACTATATAGTAGTAAGAAATCATACTAAAACACGTGGCATAAATTCAAAGGGTAAAAATAGTATAGAGGCCATTATAATACCTTTTTAGCAATTGTTATTTACTCAGGGCCAGTGATATGGTTCAGTGGTGAAAGCTCTTGCCACCAAACCTTGACAAAACTGAGCTTAAGCCCAGAACCAACATGGTAGGAGGAGAGAACCTGCCAGGCAGTGGTGGTGCATGCCTTTAATCTCAGTACTCGGGAGGTATAGGCAGGTTGATTTCTGAGTTTGAGGCCAGCCAGAGATATACAGAGAAACCGTATCTCGGGGGAAAAAAAAAAAGGAGAGAACCTATTCCTGCCAATAGAGTCCATTTCCCTCATGAACGTGCGCGCACGCACGTGCACACACAAGTAAAAAGCCTCTTTACATATCCAGAAGATATTATAGTAAGGAAAGAAGTTATTTTTGTCATTTTTTGGAGACAAGATTACTCTGTATATATCAGTATTTTGAAATCCACTCTGTAAACCAGGCTGGCCTACAACTAAGATTCCCAAATTCTGGGATTAAAGGTGTATGCCACCACTCTGGCTAGTAGTGGATTTTTAAATACAAGCTTTTGCCAATTTTATAATTCCATAAGACTAGGCCAATCGGGCTGGTGAGATGGCTCAGTGGGTAAGAGCACCCGACTGCTCTTCCGAAGGTCCAGAGTTCAAATCCCAGCAACCACATGGTGGCTCACAACCATCCGTAACGAGATCTGACTCCCTCTTCTGGTGTGTCTGAAGACAGCTACAGTGTACTTACATATAATAAATAAATAAATAAATCTTACCAAAAAAAAAAAGACTAGGCCAATCCATATAGTATTCATCTCTCTCCTCCTCCCCTCAATGTCCACTTCATCCTACCCACACAAGGTTTACTATAAGAAAGGTGAACTGAATTGATAGTCTGATAGTTGTGCTTTGTTTTGTTTTAGGTATGACGCATTGTGTATTCTCCTGCGTCACAGCAAGAATGTACGATTTTGGTTTGCTCACAATGTCCTTTTTAATGTTTCAAATCGATTCTCTGAGTACCTTTTGGAATGCCCTAGTGCAGAAGTGAGAGGTGCATTTGCAAAACTCATAGTTTTCATTGCACATTTTTCCTTACAAGACGGGCCTTGTCCTTCACCTTTTGCATCTCCTGGACCTTCTAGTCAGGTAATTGTACCTTTGTTTATATATGTATTTACAAAAATAAATAAATAAACTTTCCTGAAGTTGAAGAGAAACAGAATGTGTGTTTTATGTTTACCACAAGTTATCAGACACCTAGACCGATAAAGCAACAGTGTGTGTAGACAATGTCTTCAAAAGATAATTCCCGCCAGGCAGGGGTGGTGCATGCCTTTAATCCAGCACTCGGGAGGCAGAGGCAGGCGGATTTCTGAGTTCGAGGCCAGCCTGGTCTACAAAGTGAGTTCCAGGACAGCCAGGGCTACACAGAGAAACCCTGTCTCAAGGGGGAAAGAAAAGATAATTCCCTTTTGTGCTTGCTGATGAAAACTGGAGCCTTGACTATTTAGGAATGTTCTCTACCACTGAAGCACACCCCAGCCCAACCCACATAGTGTTTCCATGTGGGATTTTCATAACACTTCTTTTGGGTAGATTTTTAATAAACATTTTTGGTGTTAATTGCAGCAAAGTGAAAAATCTATAATGAATTCAAAAGCTGGGTGTGGTGCCATAACAGTTTGTGGTACAGACCTGTAATTTCAACTGCTAGAGAATTGCAAGTCAGCTTGGGCCAACTTAGTTGAGATGCTTTCTTCAAGAGTAAGAAGAGATTTTGGTAGATAAGCTCAGTGGCAAAGTTCTTCTCTACCATTAGTATATACAAGTCCTTTGGGTCAATCTAGTGTTGGTAAGCAGAGTGAATGAATTCATGTGAGCAGTCCTTCCAGAAAAGTATTCTTATTTCAACATACACATAAAATAATCTTTGCACTTTGCTGAGAATCAGCTAGTATTTTCTCCTTTACAGGCTTATGACAACTTAAGTTTGAGTGACCACTTACTAAGAGCAGTACTAAATCTCTTGCGGAGGGAGGTTTCAGAGCATGGACGTCATTTACAGCAGTATTTCAACTTGTTCGTAATGTATGCCAATTTAGGTAAGAATTGAAATTTTCATAATCTCTGTTAAAGTATCATGTTAAATGATAGTCATTCAGAAGATCCAATGATGAAGTATGTTTTCTTTTTCTTTTTTCTTTATATGAAACCTTCTCTAAATACAGAATATCCTTTGCCCGAACCCCTGTGCACTTTATAATTTTTTACATAATACTTCTGTGGTAAACACAAGTGAGATTCTGTTGTCTTAAGTTTTACTTCCAAGCGGGGCGTGGTGGCGCACGCCTTTAATCCCAGCACTCGGGAGGCAGAGGCAGGCGGATTTCTGAGTTCGAGGCCAGCCTGGTCTACAAAGTGAGTTCCAGGACAGCCCAGGCTATACAGAGAAACCCTGTCTCGAAAAACAAAAACAAAACAAAAAAAAAAAAAGTTTTACTTCCAAAAAGCAATACTACATCTACCTGCTTTATTAACATACTTATTCCCAGGCTTCATCCAATTCACTAACTGAATCAGAATTACCACAGTTATTGCAAAAAAATCCATGTTTTTACTGTGAAGAGTCATCAATTTTGGAATAAGGTCTAGAAAAAAGGAAGTAAAATAAATTAAAATTAGAGGAAATAATGTCCATTCAATTAGTGCTAGGAGTATAGCAGAGCATTTGCTTAGCTCTTACTAATCCCAGGTTTGGTTTCCAGCATCCCTAATAATTTTTTAAACTAAGAATTGACTTAAATTACTCCTTGATCTTTCTAATACGACCTGCTCATTCCTGTTAAGTTACTACTAGAACTGTACCTAAATATCATGCACAATTGTCTTCCACTGTTTTATTTTGTTGCAAAAGATTGGATTGGGGGAGAATAGTTGTCTAACATGGACATTTTCAGCATCAAAGGATGGGGGTACACCTTTAGTTTCAGTACTAAGAGAGGCAGACAGATCTCTGAGTTATTTAAAATATTTGTCCTTTTTGTTTTGTTCACAAAGTTCGTTCCATCCTAATGTTTTCCTTCTGTTTTTCCGCCTCTCTACTTGCTTTCTGTCTCTCTTTCACTGCAGGAGTGGCAGAGAAAACACAGCTGCTCAAACTGAGTGTACCTGCTACCTTTATGCTTGTGTCCTTAGATGAAGGTCCTGGTCCTCCAATTAAATATCAGTATGCTGAATTAGGCAAATTATACTCAGTAGTGTCACAGCTCATCCGCTGTTGCAATGTCTCTTCAAGAATGCAGTCTTCGATCAATGGTAATCTATTCTTGGCAATAGTTTTGAGTACTCTGGGTCATATCTAGAACTAATCAAATTTGGTTCTGAAAATACGTAAATACAAAGTGAGGGTGTGAAGGAAAGTCCACTATTGAAACATTTTACAATGCTTGCAGTACTGTTTCTTTTTCACATGATTATTGGACCTTTTTCTGCTTGCTACTGGATTAAATTAGTAAAATTTTTATGTTAGGATACCGAGTCATTGAGACACACTACTAATCTTATGCTTAGAAAACTTAACATACAGCTCTTTTTTTTTTTTTTTCTAAAGCACATTTCTAGGCTATGTTCTGAGTTTACATTGTTATTGTGGTTGTTCATTGACAAATCTGTATTATAGGTAATCCTTCTCTTCCAAATCCTTTTGGTGATCCTAACTTATCACAACCTATAATGCCAATTCAACAAAATGTGGTAGACATTTTATTTGTGAGAACAAGTTATGTGAAGAAAATTATTGAAGACTGCAGTAACTCTGATGAGACCGTCAAATTGCTTCGCTTTTGCTGCTGGGAGAATCCTCAGTTCTCATCTACTGTCCTCAGTGAACTTCTTTGGCAGGTTAAGAAATCATAACCATTGTTAAATCTCTGTGATTTGATTTATTACCCACATATACATTATTCACTGTGTCTTAACCTATTTCTAGGTTGCATATTCTTATACTTACGAACTCCGGCCCTATTTGGATCTGCTTTTACAAATCTTACTGATTGAAGACTCTTGGCAGACTCACAGGTGGATACTTTATTTTTTATTATCAGGCTAATTAGACTTAGTCCCAGCTGTTACATATAATAGAAATTGACCACCCCCACATTTAACAAAATATATAACAAAAAGCACCCTAGGGTTCTAGTGAATGTTCAGTGTTACAAGAAAAAAGAAAGACAGGAATGACTACCAAGTTCTCCCAGATTTTGTCAGGTTTTGACAATGAGGACATTGCCCAGGTTTCATACTTAATATATTAACATCATTCAACAGAATTGTATTTATTTATTTATTTATTTGGTTTTTTGAGACAGGGTTTCTCTGTATAGCCCTGGCTGTCCTGGAACTCACTCTGTAGACCAGGCTGGCCTCTAACTCAGAAATCCACCTGCCTCTGCCTCCCAAGTGCTGGGATTAAAGGCGTGCACCACCACACCCGACTCTGAATGGTTTTTTTTAATTAAAGAAAACTAGCAATAGACTATACATATGAATATATTAATAAATCCAAGGATTGTTTTAGGTTTAGATTACATTAATTTTGGAATAACCTCATTACATAAATCTGTAGTTATTTAGTGATAGTTCTGGAGAGCGGAGCATAAAGACACATACTTTTAATTCCAGTACTTGGGAGATAGGCAGTCAGGTCTCTGTGAGTTCAAGGCCAACCAGGGCTACACCAAGACCTTGTTTCAAGGTGGCTCAGCTGAATTTAATCCCATGTGGTTGAAGAAAACCAAGTTCCCTTCAGCTGGGTGTGTACGCACACACCACAAACACGCACACATGAATGTGTTTGGGGTGTGGTGGTGGTGGTGGTGGACTTTATTGGTTGATTGGGGCTGGGTTGGGGTTTTGGTGGTTTTTTTTTTTTTAGTATCTTAATAAATACATACTGCTAACTCATTAACATTGAACTTAACGGCCAGCACTCTTACACCTCTCCCCTAATATAAGCTTCTCGAGTGCACACTTCAAAGTCAAACTTCAGTGCTATACATGAAGGCCAATTATAACAGCAAAAGAGGACACTTCTTTGTAGTTTGAAACTGAAGACAAAGTCACTCTTTTCAACCTCTGCTAGGAAATTGTGAGTTCTGGGCAACTTGAATCATTTGCTAACAAAGCACATTAAATACTTATTTTTGTTTTGGGGTGTTTGTTTGTTTGTTTTATGTTGGACACACAAGGTTTCGCTGTGTATCCAAAACTGTGCTGGAACTCAGTCTGTAGACCAGGCAGACCTCACAGAGATCTGCCTGTATCTGCCTCTCATGTGCTGGGATTAAAAGAGTTTTTAAGTACTGATTTTTAAGATTAGCCATTCTAGGGGCTATAGAGATGACTGGGTCATTAAAAACACTTGTTCTTGTAGATGACCAGTTTTGGTTCCCTAACACCCACATAGTGGCTAAGACACCCACCAGGCATATATGTACTACATGCAGGAAAAAACACTTCTACATATAAAGTAATAGAAGTATTTTAAAATACAAATTTTTTTTAAGATTTATTTATTTTATGTATATGAATACACACTTTAGTTGTACAGATGGTTGTGAGCCTTCATGTGATTGTTGGGAATTGAACTTTGGACCTGCTTGCTCTAGCCAACCCCACTTGCTCTGGCCAAAGATTTATTTATTAGTATAAGTTCACTGTAGCTGTCTTCAAACGCACCAGAAGAGGGTATCAGATCTCATTATGGGTTGCTGGGATTTGAACTCAGTACCTTTGGAAGATCAGTCGGTGCTACCCACTGAACCATCTCACCAGCCCACAAATGTTTTTTATTGTTGTTTTAAATTACTGTTATAAAAATAGCAGTAAGCAAAAAAATCAGTTTTCTTGAATCCAAAATTTTCTAAGCAGTCACCATTGATACTTCTTAGATGATTTTAATACAGTCTAGCTTCTAGTATTTTTCTTTTAAAAATAGCACAAGCCAGGCCGTGGTGGTGCACACCTTTAGTCCCAGCACTTGGGAGGCAGAGGCAGGCATATTTATGAGTTCAAGGCCAACCTGGTCTACAGAAGTGAGTTCCAGGACAGCCAGTACTACACAGAGAAACCCTGTCTTGCAAAAAAAGCAAAAACACAAGAAAACAAAATAGCATAAGATTGTATAGCTTTAATGGTGTGGTAGCATATTTAGACCTTCAATCATATTATTCCAAGACAGAGGTAGGCAGATCCATGTGAATTCCAAGCTAGTCAATGCTATGTAGCAAGACATAGATAGATACATCTAAGTTCTCTTTTAGCATATGATGTGATAAAAACATAGGTTGGATTAAATGTGAGAAATATCAAAAGTAGTAAGTAAAAACAGATGATTAACTTAAGTTTGAAAATAATCTCATACTGTAGCTTTTTTGGGTTTTTTTTGTTGTTGTTGTTGTTGTTTAGTTTTGTAAGTAGGTCTTAAGTATTTATAATGTCCTCCATGTGTCCTACATTATTAGACATGAAGGAAGCAACACAAAGATAGTATTGATTAAAGATGGTGTTTGGAAAACTGTTGCTATTAGTGGGAAGAAAGTATGATATGTTAAAGTAATGTTTTAACACTTTATATCAGTTGACAAAAATAAAGATAAGGTTAGGGTAGCTTACTGGCAGAGCACTTTTCTAAAATGGGTTAGACCAGCCCTCAGCCTCTGCACTGCCACCCGCAACACAAAATTGGAGAAGTAGAGTTTATATGCAATATCTTAGATCAAACAGCAAGAAGCCTATATCTATTTAGACACCCTTGGTTACTCCTGGCAACCTGCTTGCTTCTATAAGTGTGCCTGTTATAATCATTTTGCCAAAATACAACATTTAGCATTTTGTGTCTAATTAATTGCAAAGATCCTTTGCATACAGCATGTATTGGTTCCTTTCTACTGCTCAGTAATACAGGTATATGTCATATTTTGTTTATTGGGAGCTAATATCTAACAAAATAGACACTGGGTATGGTGGCATAAGCATGTGATCTCGGCAGTTTGGAGGCTGTCATATTGAGAGGTCAAGATGATTCTGGATTACATAATGAAACCCTTTCTCAAAAGCAGAAGACAAAAACGACTTAAAGCAAGTTATTCTCAACTAGAGTGTCAGTGTTAACTTTTAAAGTTTGTGGTACTCTTGAGTTCAGAATTTGCTTCTAGTGATGTATTTAAACAGTGCAATTTGAACAAGTAAAGTTAGTAAGGATACAGACTTGAGTCCGGTTAGTTGGCAACTGTATGACCCTAGGCAAGCTGTTTCTATCTCCCATCTGCTCAAAGATTTAATAGTGGTACTTACTGTCTATTATGAAACAACTGAACCCACAGACATTTACGGGGTAGCATGTAATAAACACTCAATAGATAATAGCTTCTTTTAATTTTTAGAAGTTTTATCTTCCATCTGAATGTTTTTCAGAATTCATAATGCCCTTAAAGGAATTCCAGATGACCGAGATGGGCTGTTTGACACAATTCAGCGTTCTAAGAATCACTATCAAAAAAGAGCATACCAGTGTATAAAATGTATGGTAGCCCTCTTTAGCAGTTGTCCTGTTGCTTACCAAATCCTGCAGGTAAGGGTATTTTCTTATAAAGGGTATTTTCATAGAAATTTAAATTGGAGTTAAAAGATCCTGTTTTAAAAGGCTGTAGCTCTGATATACTGCTTACCCAGAATATACAATTCCCCAATATGACAAAGAATAAGAAAGGAAGGAAAAATAGCATTAATTAAGATCCTGTTTCAATCCAGGTATTGGGGGGGGGGTGAGGTATACATCTATAATTCGAACATTAGAGGCTAAGTCAGGGGAACAACCACAGGTTTGACAACAACCTGAGCTATATAACAATTACCAGACATCCAGACTTGCCATAGCAAGACTATTTCAAGAATAAAAAAATCCTCAGTTTGTGGGATTATCATTTTAAGTTATCTATGATACACTCCCAATCCTCTTAAATGTACATGATTTTATTTACTTTTGAAGGGCAATGGAGATCTTAAAAGGAAATGGACGTGGGCAGTGGAGTGGCTTGGAGATGAACTTGAAAGAAGACCATACACTGGCAATCCTCAGTACACTTACAACAATTGGTCTCCTCCAGTGCAAAGCAATGAGACATCAAATGGCTATTTCTTAGAGAGGTCACACAGCGCTAGGATGACACTTGCAAAAGCTTGTGAACTCTGTCCTGAGGAGGTAAAAAAAGCCACCAGTCTACAAGAAATAGAAATGGAAGAAAGCAAAGTAATTCTTTATAGGCCACTGACTGTATTAATGATAGTGTCGTTTATTAAGATTGCTAGACTTGTGTTTGCTTTTAATATGTAGTAATATATTAATGATGATGATGACTCCATCTGGAGAAATTACTATGCTGTAACCTTAGAAATTATTTTCAAAAGAACCCGAATTATGAATTTTTAATTGTTTTTTTATTTTTTTATTTATTTATTTTTTGTGTGTGTGTTTTTGAGACAGGGTTTCTCTGTGTAGTCCTGGCTGTCCTGGAACTCACTCTGTAGACCAGGCTGGCCTCGAACTCAGAAATCCTCCTGCCTCTGCCTCCCGAGTGCTGGGATTAAAGGCGTTCGCCACCACGCCCGGCTTTTTTTTTTTTTTTTGTAATTGTTTTTTTAAACGTTTGTGTGTATTGGTGGTTTATCTGTACGCCTGGTGCCCTTTGAGGCCTGAAGAAAGGATATTGCATCCCTTGAAACTGGACTGAACAGATTGTTTTGAGCTGTCATGTAGGTGTTGAAACTTGAACTTGGGTCCTCTAGAAAACAAGAAGTGATCTGTATTAAAATAATTATATTCCCCCTCTTTCAGCTACTCGCACACATCTCCTTGCTCTCTCTTAGATCCATGGCTTCTTTTTCTTTAAGTGTTACATGAATCTGTATTCCTAAATCTATAAATAACAAACTGCTTAGTGTATATACATTTATTTATATGTTTATGACTTTAGGTCTGACCATTTGGTATTGGATAATCAATTGGGGGATTCTTCCTGGAGAATATGGTTTTCTGTTTTCAGCATTCCTTGTTTGCCTGTTGAAGACTCATGGAACTTCCTCCATCCATATTAACATGTCCATTGTTTAAGCAGCCATGCTGTTGAGACTGCTTGGATATACCTTTCTTTTTTTTTTTAAGATTTATTTATTTATTATGTGAATACACTGTAGCTGTCTTCAGACACACCAGAAGAGGGCATCAAATCTCATTACAGATGGTTGTGAGCCACCATGTGGTTGCTGGGAATTGAACTCAGGACCTTTGGAAGAGCAGTCAGTGCTCTTAACTGCTGAGTCATCTCTCCAGCCTGGATATACCTTTCCTGACATTTCTAGGCAACATAGTTCACACCTGATTTCCTGTCCCCTTGGCCCTTACAATCTTCTGCCCCTTCAGTGTTTGGGAAGGTGCCCTGAGCATTAGATATAGAAGTTATAATCACAGTTTCTAAGAGTTGTTACTAAGTTAACAAAGTCAGCAGTAACCTTGATGTTGCCTACATCATTTTTTTTTTTAATTAGGAACCAGATGACCAAGATGCCCCAGATGAGCATGAATCACCTCCACCAGAAGATGCTCCGTTATACCCTCATTCCCCTGGATCTCAATATCAGCAGGTAAGCAGGAGTCAGATGGTGGGGTTAACCTCTACAGTGGTTCTCAACCTTAATGCTGCAACCCTTTAATACAGTTCCTCATTTTGTGCCCCCCCAGCAATAAAATTTCTTTCATTGCTACTTCATAACTGTAATTTTATACTGAATCATAATGTAAATATGAAATATGCAGGCTATCTGATGATACCCCTGTAAAAGGTCACTTAACACTCCCTACCCCCACAAAGATTGAGAAACCCTGCTCTAGAACCAGTTTCATACTTGACTATAAAAGAAGGCTTTTTGCCATGACTCTGGACTAACTTTGGGGGCATGATCAGAAGAATGGGTTGGAGTGAGGTCGTGGTACAAATTTGAATTTGCCCCAGGAATATGGTTCCTTTTCCAAATAGGTATGTCTTTTTGTTGTTGTTTTTGTTTTTCGAGACAGGGTTTCTCTGTGTAGCCCTGGCTGTCCTGGAACTCACTTGTAGACCAGGCTGGCCTAGAACTCAGAAATCCGCCTGCCTCTGCCTTCCAAGTGCTGGGATTAAAGGTGTGCACCACCACCGCCCGGCTAGGTATGTCTTGTACTACTAGTATAGAGTGAGTATAAAAGTATCAGTATAAAATGATAATCATTGGGGCTGGAGAGATGGCTCAGGGGTTAAGAGCACCGACTGCTCTTCAGAGGTCCTGAGTTCAAATTCCAGCAACCACATGGTGGCTCACTACTATCCTTAATGAGATGTGACTTCCTTTTCTGGAGTGTCTGAAGACAGCTACGATGTACTTACATATAATAAATAAATAAATCTAAAAAAATGATAATCATTGCTTAGTATGAAGGATTATAATGACATTTCTTGTTAGACTATGTCTGCAAGTAAATTCTAAAAACAACTAAGGTAATTGTCAAATTAATTACCTACAAAATAATTACTTAGAATAATATCCTGAATGGGAACTTTCCTAAAATGTAGATGTGACCAAGCCAAATGTTTTCAGGGGTGATAGTGCACAAGTGGAAATTAGCTTTCTGCCATTGTACAGAGTGCTAAAATTCATGAATGTATGATTTGCCTTTAATCCCACTACTTGAGAGACAGAAGTGGGCAGATCTCTTGAGTTTGAGACCCTGTCCTTTAAAGGGGTGGTGGTTAAGGGCAGTAGTGGCATACACCTTTAGTCCCAGCACTTAGGAGGCAGTGGCAAGCGGATCTCTTTTGATGTTTGAAGACAGCCAGGGCTACACAGAGAAACCCTGTCTGGAAAAAAAATTGGAGGTGGGAGTGAGATCTGCTGCCTTGAGAACAACACTGAAGATGGCCTTACATTTTAGGGCGTAAATGAAACCACGGGGTGTGGAGCCTAAAATCTTGGCATGCCTTGTGGGGATATAAAGACCACCACCTAACCATGTGAGGTTCAGGTATTTAAAAAGATAAAAAACGTTATTGTGATATATCTGTAATTCTACTGCTGGGAGAAGCAGACAGAACCTAGTTGACATAGTGAGTCTTTGTTTTTCTTTCCTTTTATTTCCTCTCTCTCATTTTTGAGACAGTTTCTCTTGTCTAACAGCTCTCAATGTCCTGGAACTCACTTTGTAGACAAGGCTAGCCTCGAACTCAGAAAATACGCCTGCCTCTACCTCCTGAATCCTAGATTAAAAGCATGCACCACCATGCATTGCAACACGGTTTCAAGGCCAGCACAAGCAGTACATATCTTTTAAAAAAAAAAGTTAGAGAATCATGACAGTAATTATTTTGGCTCAGTCCCAAGAAGGCTCATACATTAATCTAGCCTTGTGATTTCAGTGGCAATAGTTAATATTAATAGTTCTGTCTACATAGCAATTGCACCTATGGTCAATCAGATTTATGCTGTGAGAGAGAGTTCATGTAGGCTAGCCCTCACATCATTCTTTTTTTGATGAGTAAGTCAAGAACAGTAATGGGGTTTTGTTTGCTTGCTTGCTTGCTTGTTTTTTGAGACAGGGTTTCTCTGTGTAGCCCTGGCTGTCCTGGAACTCACTCTGTAGACCAGCTTGGCCTCGAACTCAGAAATCCACCTGCCTCTGCCTCCTGAGTGCTGGGATTAAAGGCGTGTGTCACCATGCCTGGCTTAGTGATGGGATATTTTAAATTGTCAGGCTTACACCTAAATTTTTGGAGCTGGGCTGGCAAAATGTGTCAATGGGTAAACCCCAGGATCATTATGGTAGAAGGAGAAAAACAGCTCCTTCAGACAATCACTTTGGACAAACATTTATACATCCCTACCCAATCATGTGTTCTTTATGATTCTGAGGTTTGTATTTGCCTATAAGAAGACTTTTCAATTGATGTTGTAAGTCCTAAGAGTAAAAGAAATGTTTCTGTTCCCACCAATTTCAACTGATAATTTTAAAGTGTGCTTACTGCTGCAAAGGTTGGGTTTTTTCCTATATTTTGCCATGTTTAATTATATATTGTGCAAGTGAGTATCAGAGACTTGGGTGTCAGATCCTCCTATAGCTAGAATTATGCCCGTTTAAGCCACCTGGTATGGGTGCTAGGAACCCATTTGTGGTTCCCTGTCTGATCAGTACATAGTCTTACCTTTGATCCATTTCTCCAGCTATGGAAAATTTTGTAATACACAGGTTTCTTTTCCCTTTCAGAATAACCATGTGCATGGACAGCCATATACAGGCCCAGCGGCACATCACATGAACAACCCTCAGAGAACTGGCCAACGAGCACAAGAAAATTATGAAGGCGGTGAAGAAGTGTCCCCTCCTCAGACCAAGGATCAGTGAAATGCACATATTAACTGGTTCCATCAAGACTGTGCACCCAGGCCTTACAGTCCAACTTTTTTTCTGTGTCTGGCTAATATTTCAAACTAGAAAAACTATTCCTAATCAACTTGGAGTGGAGAGTTTATTCATTGTCTTATCTGCAGAAATTTGCTGTCAATATATAACCCGCCTGCAGTGGAAAGTGTATAGTGTTTTGTAATAAATGGCCTGATGCTAATGTGTAAATGGCAAAGGTGTATATAGTATATTAATGTTTGACTGTTAATTCTTAAGCAAGAATTTTTTTTTCTTCATGAGACTCACAGATCTACAGAACTACATTAATTTTCTTGTTATACCTACTGCTCTCTGCAGCCAGTGTTGCCTACCTTGTGGCAGTTGGATCACCTCCTTTACAAAAACAAAAAGTAAATCAACATCAACAAAACAGCCCATTCATTCATGTCACACCAATAGTTTCCTGTTCATTGTTTGCCACTTGGAGTCAATTTTACTATGAGCAATGTAAGGCTGATTACCTTTGATTTATTTGGTTGATGTGGAAAATTGGTGATGTACTATGTTTCTAGTCTTTCTCATTGCCTTTTTATTCTGATGTTAGGTTAATCACTTTGAAGCTATAGATATGCTGTAACATTTAGCATGGCTTCACACAAGTTAGTGTAGCCAGTGAAGAAATATTACCATAATGACTGCAGTTGTCCTGACATGACACCTGCATTGCTCGGAGCTTTCCTTCTTAAACCCTAGATTATAAAATACAGACTGAGGGAGAACTGTGGCAAGGAAGCAGTTCTCAGTTACACACGTGTTCTTCTCATGTTTGACAATGTGATCTCTGGGTAGAATAAAGAACACTTAAGCTTATTGACTTGGTAATGGGAATTTTGAAAGATTTAAAACAAATACACAAAAATTTGCTATGCCAGTATGCTGGCTGGAGCCTAGTAGACTGTATTTGGTGTGCTTGTTTCGTTCTTTGCTAGAGCTTACTAAGTGACTCTCTTTCAAACTGTCCTTCCTTCTGCTGGATCCCAGTGCTGTGGAAGTCCTCAGAATCCCACAATCTTTGGAGTACCTCTGCACCAAGGTCTCTGGCTGATTCTCTGCTCAGTCATAATTTTACTTGAAAGCAAAAATTGTCCAAGCTCCTTTTTCATTCCAAAAATTTTAACATTCAAAGCAGGGTCTAATTTAAGAAATTACTGGTAGTTAATATAATTAAGGAATTAAATTTTAGAATAAACAATTTGAATAAAGATAAAGGAATCAGTTAAAGCTGTGTTTCAAAGAAAATTGGTGATTTGAATATGTGTAATTTTTTTGGAACCTGTCTAAAACCAAATGCCCCTGCAAACAGATACAGCCTACCCTATTTAAATATTTTGCTGTTTTATTTTATAGAAATTATTTTGCTGAATTTGCAAATAGAATTTGATTTAAGAAGAACTTTTTGTCCTGTGGTATGTTTGGGGGTTTTGATACCTTCTCTGTCTGCCTGTCTCTCTCTTTTTGAGGACTGCATATTTCTGGAAAGCTGATTTCTATGCATAGCATGTGTAGACATAACCAGCAATGAAGATTTTAGTCTCATTAAGTTTTTGTGCACAGAAAGATGGGGGTCTTTGGCTCTTTACTAAAGACTTGGAGAACCGGATGTTGATGCTGTAAAAGTTCCCTAACAATCAATCTTGTACTTTTTGTATGTTTTTATATACATGTGTATTTAATGAGCACAAGCTTGGTTGTATTTTTTACAATTCAGTTGATAGGAAAATGTTTTAAGGCTATAGTTGGCATTGATCAAAGCAGAAGCAAAATTGAGCATTGTTATTTTGTGATTTAAAAGGGGCAGTATTTAAGATAAAGGTTTAGGTATCTTATTTGCAGTATTCCACAGTTCTGCTTCTAGACTTCCTGTAATTTTAGCAACCTTTGACACCAGATTCTGTTTACATCAGAATTTGCTTTTGTTTCGGTTTTTGGAGCCTGGGGATCCAGAACCTGAAGTACTCCAGGCAAGAGCTCTACCATTGAGCTGCACCTCCAGCCTGAATTGAAGTTTGAACAAAGTACAGTGTTTGCAATTCCAACTGGAAGTTTTTTAAAGTTCTTCAAGTAGTAAAGTAGGTTAGCTTTGTTTGGATGAGTAACTGGTACTAGTTATGTTATCTTACCATCTGACATGCAACTTTGGTATTTTCTGCTTCTTAAGGAAATTATGAAATATGTAAAACTTAGTGACTTCCTAGGTAAGAAGAAAACTTGACATTTTCAAAGGCTGTGAATTTTTCTTGGAGGGATTCTACCCCCGACCCCCAGTAGTTGCTTTAAGTGTATAAGCCCACCAGTTCCACATGATGGGGGCTTATGGAGTCATGGTTCCCCTCATTTGAGGAAGAGTGGGCCTGTGTCGTGACCAGGAGTGAGGGAAGGTGAACAGAGTTATTTTTGTTTGTTTGTGCAAATTATTTTCTATATTAACTCTTTAAGCATTAATGTATAACCGGAAATTTTAAGATGCATGTTATTGTAAGAGCAACATAGTGGTGATTTTGAGGTCTTTCTCTAAAACATAAGTGGCACATTTTAAATTTCAAGTCTTAAAGTGCCTGAAAGTTATTTGATTCTCTCAACTAATTTCTTTTGAGCCATATGTTTCCTCCTTTAAATGTTTGTTGCAGAATCACTAGTCTTCGTTTGAAGTACTCCCACATTTCTAAATGGCATGATTGCTCTATTGAAGACAGTAGAATCTGTTAACGTAAGACTGAAGAGATTTTATTGTGCAACTGTGTAAACTGGGGCTTTGCCCAGTCGGATCTAAGTATTTTTGTGTACAACTTGGTAAACACCATATTGCTGCTGTTTCTAAACCCTCCACCTACCGAATTCTCATGTTCAGCATCGCAGAGGCAGAAATACAAGCATAATCATATATGGGCTTTGTTTCTTTTCATTGGTTTTTCTTAGTGATGATTTCCCAGCTTTTTTTTTTTTTTTTGTCTCTTAGCTATAATTATACAGACCTAGAATTATTCAAATGTTTTCTATTTTCATGATTAACTTTTATTAGTGGACAATAACAACTTAAGTCTTTAATCCTCATATTGGTTAAAAACATGAGGAGCCTTTTTTATTTGAATTACTTTTATAAAAGAAAGCAAGAGTCTGAATATTCAGGTGACTACTTTGGCATAGTTCGGGGTTTTATTAGTATTTTTCCAGGTTATGTTTTCCCATGAACTATTATACTTTGTTAATTTTGTGCTTAATTTGGTGACTATATCCTGCCTTATTTAGGATTTTAGAAAATTGCCTTTTTGCGATAAGTGCCCAGTTTTTATTTCTAGTTTGAAGGTACGAGGACATACAGACTGCTGATCAAGGAAACCAGCACCCCTTTGCCCCAGCTTATGTGTTTCCAACAAAACCATTCTCAGTACTGGTTTCATTGTAGGGCCCAACCACAATTGGTCCTGCATCTACACGAGTGTTGCATATTTGAAAAGGGTTTGGGTGCGATAAATCACTACAGAAGTGCTGAATGTATTAAGAACTCGCTGCCGATTGTATTTCTAATGATTATTTTGTGTTTGCAGAAGTATGTAGCACTTGTCCTCCAAGCTTTCAGGTGTAAGGGGGAAAGGTGAACCACATTTTAAAGTCACTAATGAGTGCAATTTTTTTTTTTGGAATTGGGGTTCCCAAAAGGAAATTTCACCGCCCAAATCTCACATACTTCTTAGCCTTTTACAAGCCAACAGATTGACATAAAGATTGTCCGCAGTTCGTAAGATCTAGCACATATACAAAAATAAAACTTTATAAATTAAATTTGGGTTTTTCTTTCATTTATTAACATAGGGTTTTCCCCTATATTGCTAGGGTTGGCATGCCTATATTGCTAGGGTTGGCATGCAGGGCATCGAATGGATATAGGCAAGTGCCATGTCACTCAGCCACTTTTGACCCTTGAGTTTTTTAAGGGACATGTTTATAATAGGTTGTTTCCATTGGTTCTTGATTTTAAATCTGAAAAGTCCCTGTTTTGAGGGGTTATTAATGTGAAATTTTCACTTTAGCATGTCATCTGAAATGCTGAAGTTCCTTTTCAGTGTCAGAAAAGTACATTTGGCTTCTGCAGCTGAGCCTGTTGATGCTTCCCTAAGGAGTACTGACTGCTAAAGAAAAGCATCCCAAATATCCCTCACATATACTTTTACTGAAACAGCCTACCTCTGTAGCTCAAGCTGGTCTGGAATTCACTGTAATCAGGGTGACCTTAAACTGACCTTTTGTCACAGCCTCCCAAATGCTAGGTTTACAGCTGATTTTCCTGTTCATCCTTCTTGCCCCACTTTTTAAGCAGACTAAGGGAAGAGTGTAGTAGTATAAACTATGTGCCTCTGAACCTACCACTTAGGAAGATCAGGAGTTCATGGTCATCGTCTACTTAAATGTAGGCTAAAATAAAGCCAAATCAAATACAAAATTCTTCTCTTTTAGGAAACTAATTTAGTGGCCCATTTATGTTTAAATTTTAAGAACCAGTTGAGTATCCCTTAGCTAAGTATTTGGGACAAGAAGTGCTCAACATCAGAAGTCTAGGGAGCTAGTTGCATATATGAGATGTCTTGGGAATGAGACCCTAATGTAGACAAAGTCATGTGGCATGCACAGTCTGAGTAGTTCCATATTGTGTTGGTCCCTTGCTTTTTGACTTTGAGATATTTTGGGTTGGTTTTTCAAGGCAGAGTTTGTGTGTAGTCCTTGATTTTATTGGAATTCTTTAGACCAGGCTGGCCTTGCACTCATAGAGATCTGCCTGCCTTTGTCTCCCAAGTGCTGGTATTAAAAGTATGTGCCACCACCACCTGGCTGGGTTTCTATGGTTTTGTTTTTGTTAGTGTGATGTGCCGGGCATCGAACCAAGGGCTTTCCACATACTAGGCAAGCTAGCATTCTATCACTAAGCTATCTTAAGCCTAGAAATACAGCCATTACAAAACATTTCAAACACATTTTTGGAGGGGTTTTTTTTTTTTTCGAGACAGGGTTTCTCTGTATAGCCTTGGCTGGCTGTCCTGGAACTCACTTGTAGACCAGGCTGGCCTAGAACTCAGAAATCCGCCTGCCTCTGCCTCCCAAGTGCTGGGATTAAAGGCGTGTGTCACCACCGCCCGGCAAAAATTTTGCTTATTTTTTTTAAAGATTTATGTATTTATTATATGTAAGTACACTGTAGCTGTCTTCAAACATTCCAGAAAAGGGAGTCAGATCTCATTATGGATGGTTGTGAGCCACCATGTGGTTGCTGGGATTTGAACTCAGGACCTTTGGAAGAACAGTCAGGTGCCCCCTTCAAACACATTTTTAAAAGATTCCCTTTGAATGTATGAAATTTAGGCAATCATTTCAACTGAGGTACAATTGTGCCTAACTGCTCCTTAATAACTTCAAAACATAGTCTCACCAAGTCAGAGATACCAGTGAGGAGGGGAAACCACTTTTAGGGACATTTGATGTGAACGCATTTGGTTGCTTGTCTTACGGCTGTGTTTGCATCCATTTCTTTCCTAGTCATTGGAACATTGAATGAGCTCAGGAGAGATTTTGGATGAGTGTTCTGATGCTCTAGCTAGGCCCAGAGAAAAGGACAAACTAAATTCATAAAGGTATAGAATTGCAGGCTGGGAAAAAAGGCTCTGTCAACGCAATGCTGCCAGTAAGCATTAGGACCAATTTCCGAGCCTACATAAAAACTCAGGTATGAGTCACCCATACTTGTAATCTCAGCATTAGGGAGGTAGAAGTAGGCAGAGACTCCTGGCTAGTCAGCCAGAGACCCTGTTTCAATTAAAAAGATGGTAGAAGCCTGCATGTTGATACATACTTTTTAATGCTAGCACTGAGGAAGCAGAAGTAGGTGGATTTCTATGATGTTGGGACCAGCCTGGTCTACAAAGTGAGTCCCAGGAAAGCCAGAACTATGTAATAGACTCTCAAAAAGCAAAGATGGCGTTTATTACAGTATATGATGGTAGAAGGGGTGAATGCATACCACTGTAATGACCTCATGGAGGTAAGAGAACGACTAGAACTTGTGGAAGTGGGTTCTTTCCTTTTCACCCTGTGGGTCTTAGAACTGAATTCAAGTTGTCAGACTTGGCAGCAAGTGCTTTTTTATGCTCTGAGCCATCTTGCACCATTTAAGTGTTTTAAAGTGCAGAATGGACTAAAAGAAAGCTGAGTGGGTGTGGTAATAAAGTTATAAGTACACATACAACGCTAGAACCCCCCCCAAAAAAAAAAACAAATACCATGTCACCTGAACCCCTACTAAATACTGAGGCCCAGCATGAAGTTAGTTTAAAAACCGTTAAAGGTGGGAACTGGAGAGATGGCTCAAGTTGAAACACCTACTGCTCTTGCAGAGGACCCTAGTTTGGTTGCCAAGGCCACTTGGTCAGGCTATTCTCACCCAAGAGAAGAAAAGCACAAGATGAACTCTAGGAGTCTGAAGTTTTTATTGAGCCACACAGATGCAGCCGGGCCATGCACTTTGTTTTTCAAGACAGGGTTTCTCTGTGTGGTCCTGGCTGTCCTGGAACATGGTCTGTAGACCAGGCTGGCCTCAAACTCAGAGATCCACCAAGCAAAGTTTTTTGGTTTTCTTTTTAAAGATTTATTTAGTATATGTAAGCACACTGTAGCTGTCTTCAGACACTTCTTGCTATGGCCCAAGGATTGATTGATTGATTGATTGATTTTAAAGATTTATTTATCACTTTATCTAAGTACACTGTAGCTGTCTTCAGATGCACCAGAAGAGGACTTCAGATCTCATTACAGATGGTTGTGAGCCACCATGTGGTTGCTGAGATTTGAACTCAGGACCTCTGGAAGAGCAGTCAATGCTCTTTTTTTTTCTTTTAAGATTTATTTATTTATTATTATATGTAAGTACAGAAGAAGAGGGCGTCGGATCTCATTACGGATGGCTGTGAGCCACCATGTGGTTGCTGGGATTTGAACTCTGGACCTTCAGAAGAGCAGTCGGGTGCTCTTACCCACTGAGCCATCTCACCAGCCCCCGAAGCAAGCAAAGGTTTTATAAAAGTAAAAGCCACAGTTTTGGTACATCCTGTTGAAGTAGTTTCAGTAGCTGTTAGCAAGCATGACAGGATATGAATTTTTCATAAGAATAGAGCACAGTTGTGTTACCATAGTGTTTTTGTTTGATCAGGAGCAGAAACCCTTGCAGTTACACAAGCAAAACAATACAGGTTAGCAAAAGTTCCTGTACATGCATGAGGGTCAGGCTGGCTTCAGGTTTAACCCGAAGTCTGGCCAGTATCTATCTAGCAAATATATTTTCCCACTTCATACAACCATTCATAGCTCCATGAGCACTAGGCACATAATATAGTATGCATACATACATGCAGGCAAAACACTCAAATATTTTTTAAAAGTTAAAGGCCAGAGAGATGGCTTTAGCAGGTGAAGGTGATTGCTACCAAACCTAGAAATCTGAGTTCTGCCCTCAGGACCCACAAAATGAGGAAGAACCAACTTACCCCATGAGTTGTCATCTGACCTCACATGTCTCTACACACAAATAAATTGTGATTGATTCATTGTGTTTTTTTAAAGTGGGTCTTAATATGTAGAATTTTTTTTGTTGTTGTTTTGTTTTGTTTGAGACAGGGTTTCTCTGTGTAGCCCTGGCTGCCCTGGGACTCACTCTGTAGACCAGGCTGGCCTCGAACTCAGAAATCCACCTGCCTCTGCCTCCCAAGTGCTGGGATTAAAGGCGTGTGCCACCACCGCCTGGCAACATATCTCTGAGTTTATAGTCCCAGCACTTGGGAGGGAAACAAGAAGCCCTGGATTTTCTGGACAGCCAATCTAGCAACCTGTTGGTATCTACAACTTTGAGACTGGGGGAATAGACTTGCAGATGGAATCGTCTACCCCAAGGCTTCCCTTTTCAGACCCTAGTGCCTGGGTGTACAGTCTCCACTCCAGTGGAGAGACATCCTTTTCGTTGTTCTGATTAAAGGACAATCTAGGTCTATAGAGGTCAGGTTCCTCTTTATTTGCTCGTGGTTGCATTGATAATCCTGATCTAACAGCACTTGAGCTTTCCTGCCCAGTGGAGCAGTGCCTGTATGGAGGGCATTGGCTCATGCCTGCTTCTTAGGCCTGCTCATCTCAGAATGTATCCCCCAGAATAAAATGCAAAGATGGTTCATATTAATTGACAGCCTGCTCATGAGTCATGAGGACTTGCCTCTTCCTCCTTCCCTTTCTTTCTCTGTGTAGCCCTGGCTATCCTGAAACTCACTCTGTAGACCAGGCTGACCTTGAATCCAGAGATCTGCCTACCTCTGCCTTCCAAGCCCTGGGATTAAAGTTGATCACCACCACCTATGGGCTTAGGGACTGGGTTTTCTGTTTGGTTGTGTTGGTGAGATAATGTTTCATGTAGCTTGGGGTGCTCTTGAGCTTCTATTCCTCCTGCCCTCTCCCCTCTTCAGTGCAGGGATGAGAGGCTTGTGTCTGAAGATCCATCAAAGTGAGGTAGACAATGAGCCCATAACCCCAACAATAGGGAGGTGGTGACAGGTAAGATCTCAGAAGCTCCTGGATCAACCAGTCTAGCCAATTGATGAACTCAGGGTCCGAGAGAGATGCTGTCAAAGAATAAGGTGGATACAAGGTATGCACTCACTGATAAGTGGATAGTAGCCCAAAAGCTCTGAATACCCAAGATACAATTCACAGACAACATGAAACTCAGGAAGAAAGACCAAAGTGTGGGTGCTTCAGTCCTTCTTAGAAATGGGAACAAAATACTCATGGGAGCAAATATGGAGACAAAGTGCAGAGCAAAAACTGAAGGAAAGGTCATCCAGAGACAGTCCCACCTGGGGATCCATCCCAGATACAGTTACCAAACTCCAACACTATTGTGGATGCTAAAAAATGCTTGCTGAAAGGAGCCTGATATAGCTGTCTCCTGAGAGGCCTGCCAGAGCCTTACAAATACAGAGGCAGATGCTCCCAGCCAAACCATTGCACTGAGTGCAGGGGGTCCCCAATGAAGGAGCTAGAGAATAGACTGAAGGGGTTTGCAACCCCATAGGAAGAACAACAATATCAACCAACCAAACCCCCTAGAGCTCCCAGGGACTAAACCACCAACCAAGGAGTACACATGGCTCCAGCTGCATATGTAGCAGAGGATGGTCTTGTCAGGCATCAATGGGAGGAGAGGTCCTTGGTCCTGTGAAGACTGGATAGATGCCCTAGTGTAGAGGAATCAAGGGTGGGGAGGTGGGAATGGGTGGGTGGGTGGAGGAACACCCTCATAGAAGCAGGGGGAGGGGGGAATGGAGGAGGGTGTTTGGGGGGAGGGGACAGGGTAAGGGAATAACACTTGAAATGTAAATAAATGTAAAAATAAATTAAAAAAAAGAATAAAGTGGAGAGAGGGCTCAGCTGAAACCATTTTTACTTTTGCAGTCCCCAGCACCAACATGGACAGGCCAACAAATACTTGAACTCCAGCTCCAGCTCTTCTGGCTTCTGCAGGCACACACACGCGTGTATACACACACACACACACCACATATGCAGGTACACAAAACCATATATGTTAGTTCCAAATCAATTTCCAAAAGTAGACTGGGGGTTATTGTGGGACTGTAATGTAATGGCCCAGGGACACAGAGGAAGACTTGAGAGACAGCTTCAACAGCAGAAACCTCAGAGACAGGACAGGGGCAGTTGGCTATCTCACCTCTGTAGTGGGTTTGGCCTAATGTTGTTAGGATTCTGTTAATTTGGGTCCCCAAAATTGTTTGCACGAGTCCACTTGTCAGACACTGAGGGAGCCAGTCCCCAGTTGGTCTTGACTGGTAAATAAAGATGCCAACCACCAATAGCTGGGCAGGGCAGACAGAGGCAGGACTTGAGGATTCCCAGGCTTGAAACTGGGAGGAGAGGAAGGAGCAGGTCTGCTAGGCCAGGAGAGTGTGGAGGAGAGGAGAGACCACGCCTAAGAGTGCAGGACAGAAAGGCATGGCCATATGACAGAACTAGGAGAGCACGGCCCAGCTGGTAAGCCCTCTGGGTCCAGAGCAACCAAGATATTACATAGAATTAGTAAGGAACAACTCGGGATTAACTTCATGGAGGTTAGCTATTGAGATAATTAAGGCATATCAAAATATAAAGGCTGTGTGTGAGTCTTTCATTTGGGAACATAAAACATGGAGGTGGGTAGCAAACCTGCCACCAAGATTAATTCATTCATTCAACACCCCTTCTCCCAACCTGGCTCCAGAAAACTCACTCTCCCACCATCAACCCTAGTAAGAATTTACAGCCCTGACAGTTATCGGGACTTCACTCCTTGTTTGACCTTATAAGGTCCCCGAAACCCTACAAACCCTTGAGTATGCAGATGAAGTGTCTTCCAACACCTCTGTCCTGGCCAACTGTACACAGCCCCACACACCTTGCCTAGAGACTGTGACCATCTCCCCAAGGGCATAAATCCCTTTTCTTCCTGCTCCCACCCCCAACTCCTCCTTAAACTGAACTCATTTTCTGAACCTGTTCCTGGGGGAGGTGTTCTTTACCCAAAGCTGACCAAGATCCTCCCTGCACTCCCCCAGTGCCTGGCTAACTTCCCTTTCTCCAGTCCAGCCCTGTGCACAAAGGGCCTGGCTACCCTGAGGGGAAGAAGCAGACACAGGATGGCAGGTCATGGCACACTAGGAGAATATTTGCCTAGCATGCAGGAATCCTTGGTCCATCCCAGTACTACAAGGAAACAAACAATGATGGTGATAAACAACTGCGAGAAGATGGCAACCTGTTTGGGTTGCCTGGTTCCCTGAATGGTTGATACAACCCTGGTGCTTCGTTATATTGTTACCTTATTTATTATTTATTTATTTATTTATTTATTTTGGTTTTTTTGAGACAGGGTTTCTCTGTATAGCCCTGGCTGTCCTGGAACTCACTTTGTAGACCAGGCTGCCCTTGAACTCAAAAATCCACCTGCCTCTGCCTCTGCTGAGATTAAAGGCATGCGCCACCCACCACTCCGGCTACCTTTTTAATTTCTTAACTTGCCTTCACTTTGGTTACTGTGTGGTTTTGTTTGTTTGCTTGCTTGCTACAGTTTTACTTTGTATACTAGGCTGATCTCAACTCGCAGCATTTCTTTTGCTTTGGCCTTGAGTGCTGGAGTTCAAAGCATGAGCTCTCACACCTGGCAGATTGACTCTTCTGTTTGGTTTTGAGATAGGGTCTTACTCTTTAGCCTTGATTGGCTTGGAGCTTCCTATGTAGACCAGGCTGGTCTTGAATTCACAGAGATCCACTTTCCTCTGCCTCCTGAATGCTGGGATTAAAAACATGCACCACAGGCTAGGCAAAGTGTTAATCCCACCACTCTGGAGGCAGATGCAGGTGTACCTTTGTGAGTTTGAGGCCAGCCTGGTCTACAAAGTAAGTTCTGTCAGGAGCCACCGAGGAGAGGCTAAAGCTAGCAAGTAACTTCCCTGAGGGTGGCCCACCATTTTTGCATGGCCTATGTTGAGTGAGCTCTGAAAGGCTTCATTTCAGGATTGCTTCTTTTGCAGTTGATTCGCCTTTTCCTATCATAGTCTAATGATTCCTGGGCATTAGCCCACCCTAGTGGGCAGATTTCCTGTAGATTAACATAAAGATGAACTTTCATGAATTAATGCTGTTTTGACAAATTAATGAGTTTATAGAATTCCTGAATTGATTCAAATAATTTTAGGAAGAAAGTTTTAAGAGATGGTTTTAATTGTATTACCAGAAAGATGTAATAAAGTTAGAATCAAGAATAGAATATGGGGGGCTGGTGAGATGGCTCAGTGGGTAAGAGCACCCGACTGCTCTTCCGAAGGTCCAGAGTTCAAATCCCAGCAACCACATGGTGGCTCACAATCATCCGTAATGAGACCTGACGCCCTCTTCTGGAGTGTCTGAAGACAGCTACAGTGTACTTACATATAATAATAAATAAATAAATATTTTAAAAAAAGAATAGAATATGGGGGCTGGTGAGATGGCTCAGTGGGTAAGCACCCGACTGCTCTTCCGAAAGTCCAGAGTTCAAATCCCAGCAACCACATGGTGGCTCACAACCATCCGTAACAAGATCTGGCGCCCTCTTCTGGAGTGTCTGAAGACAGCTACAGTGTACTTACATATAATCAATAAATAAATAAATCTTTAAAAAATTAAAAAAAAAAGAATAGAATATGGCCAGGTGGTGGTGGCTCATGCCTTTAATCCCAGCACTTAGGAGGCAAAGGCAGGCAGATTTCTGAGTTCGAGGCCAGCCTGGTTTACAGAGTGAGTTCCAGGACAGCCAGGGATACACAGAGAGATCCTGTCTCGAAAAACAAAAAACAAAACAAAAACAACAAAGATAAATGGAAAATAATAATAATTTTTCCTCCTCCTCCTCCTCCTCCTCTTCTTCTTCTTCTTCTTCTTCTTCTTCTTCTTCTTCTTCTTCTTCTTCTTCTTCTTCTTCTTCTTCTTCTTCTTCTTCTTCCTCTTCCTCCTCTTGCTTTTCTTCTACTCCTCCTCCCCCTCTCTCCCTCCTCCTAAAATGTGCATTAGTGCTGTTTTATCTACATCTATATCTATATCTGCGTAAAGATGTTGTATTCTGGGGTTACAAACAGTTGTGGTCCACCATGTGCGGGCTGGAAAAGCAGTCAGTACTCATAGCCACTGAGCCATCTCTATCCTTCGTCCTCCTTCCTCTTCTTCTTTGAAATTATTTTTCTTTTATGTATATGAGTGTTCTGCCTCAGCTGTATGTCTGGTGCCGGTGGAGGTCACTAGAGAAGGTCAGATCCCCCTCCCCCTGAACTGGAGTGACAGACAGTTGTGAGTCACCGCATGGGTCCTTTAGAACTTGAGCCTGGATCCCCCTGAAGACCACCAGCAAGTACTCATAACCACCAAGTCATTTCTCCAGCCTGGAGCCCTGGAAATCAATTAAGAAAGAAGTAGGGCTATAGGAATGGCTTAGCAGCTTAGAGCTCGCTGCTCTCTTGGAAAATGACTTTGCTTCTCAGAACCCATGTCACAAGGTTGACAAGAGCCTGCTATTCCAGTTCCAGGAGATCCAATGGCCTCCTCTGGCCTTCAAGGACAACTGCACTCACACTCACAAACACACACACACACACACAATTAAAAATTACCAAGTGAGCTCTTGTCACAAAAAAAGTAAATTAAAAAAACAACAACAACAGTCAACCAGGCTGGAAAGATGGCTCAGTGATTAAGAGCACTGAATGCTGTTCCAGAGGTCCCTGGTTCAATTCCCAGCCCGTACATGACAGCTCACGACTATAACTCTGAGATCTGACACTCTCACACAGACGTGCATGCAGGTAAAACACCAATGCATATAAAATAAAAATAAGTAAACTATTTTTTTAAAAAAAAATTCAATGACATCTCAAAGAGATAACTGATCACTAAAATCGATATCTTCCCAGGGCTGAAGACTACAGCTCAGTGGTAGGGGGCTTTCCTAGGGGGTTCAAGGGCCTGAGTTCCACCCCAAGCAGTGGAAAGAGAGAAGAAGGGAGAGAGGAGGTATCTCAAGAGAGGCAGGGGACAGAAGGAGGGAGGGGGAGTGAGAGTGAGAAAACAGACTGGGTAGCACAGGCCTGTAGTCCGACCCATGAAGAATTAGGCCATGGCCAGTCTGGGCTCCATACTTCCAAGCTGGCTTGGGCAAATGAGATTCTGTTGCAAACAAAACAAAATAGATAAATAACAATAAAAAGGAATAAAAGCAGCTGTATTTCTTCTTGGACTACTATCCAGAGTTAGAGAGAGAGAGTGAAGGGCTGGCAGGCAGGGCTAGGGGTTTGGCTTCCAGGGCAAGTGAAGGCTAGGGTTGCCTTGGGATGCCCCCATGGGGTCTCCAGAAAAGTACCACCTGTGCCCCTTTGTGTCGGTACCAGAGGTCAGACCCCCTGACCTTTGCTATTTTCATTATAGATTCAGATGCTTGAAGATTTCTTTTACAAAAGGGCAGCTTTTCAGACCTGCCCCCTGCCACCAGGCCTGCAGTGTCTCTGAGTAAGCAACTGGAAATCCAGTAACAAACATACCTGGGGGTGGATTAGTTTATGCATGCTCCTACAAGAAAACACACCACCTTTATTGGTTGTTGTGGCACACACACACACACACACACACACACGGAGAGAGACACACACACAGACAGAGAGACACAGAGAGAAGGAGAGATGAAAGAGAGAGTGGTGTGTGATATGTGTGTAATTTCAGAATTTGAGATGTGGAGGGAAGAGGACTGGAATGAGTTCAAGGCCATCTTGGACTACTTGATTCCCTGTCTCCAAAACAAAACCAGACAACAACAATACAGAACAAAACTCAAAACCTAATAAATAAATAAATTAATTAATTAAAGAAAGAAAGAAAGAAAGAGATGACCCTAGCTGGGCGGTGGGAGACTGTTTGCTCCTGAAAGGTCTGGATTACACGTCCAGTGGCCTTGGAGAACCAGGCATTCCTGGGAGGAGGGCTGGGAATGGAATTAGGATGGGAGAGAAGTGGGGATAGAGAAATAACAAGCCAAGACAAAGTTTCTCTTATCATGGCTCAAATTGTAATTTTTCAGCTCTGCATTTCTATAGGCAAAACCACAAAACGGCGCCCCTTTGTTTCAGCTGGATTTGAGTTGCAAAGGAAGCTCTCAGCAGCTCAGCAGGCGGGCAGTCTCTCAACGCTTGGGGAGGAAGATGTAAATGTAGCCAGGCCAGACGCCTGGCTCCAGTGTGGGCGACTTGTTTAGCCAACTCAAGGCTGGGGGAAGGGCACACATTCCTATCTTGTAAAAGAGAAAAACACAACCAAACAGCACCACAAACAACAGATTACAGGATTGCCACCCCAGGAGTCATTGGGTTTGTTTTTTTTGTTTTGTTTTTGTTTTTTAGATGACTTATTTCTTTGGTGTGAATGTTTCATTTGTGTCTATGGCCTTGGAGTTAGAAGAGGACGTGGGATCCCCTAAGACTGGAGTTACAGCCGGTTTTGAGTAGTTATGTGGGGGCTGGGAATGGAACCCGGGTTCTCTGGAAGAGCAGCCAGTGCTCTTAACAGGTCACCAAGCCATCTCTGGAACTGTCCTGTAACCACCTTTAAAATGCACATTTTGGTGAGGGGAGACTAGCATAACTCTAGATCTAGGGGTGACAATGACTGTGGCCTCTTAGGACCCAGTACTTATGTGCCCACATACACAGAAATAAAAATAAAAACAGTAACAACAACAACAAAAATAATCCAGTTCAGAGAGCTGGGGCTGTGTCTCAGTTGCAGAGTCCCCATTAGATCCCGTATCACCAGTGTTAGGGTTAACCAGCAGAATCCCTTGGCGGGTTGGGGCTACTAAGGTGTGTCTGTCCCAAAGATTACACCATCATACCATCATACAATAGATCTCCTGAAAGGAATTTATTTGGGTGGGAAGAGGTGGGCTAGCCCAGACAACAAGAGACAGAGAGACAGGGTAAGAGAATAGGCTGCGATGGGGGGGGGGGGCTTTTAAAGGGTATGCCCGTGGCATTTGGCAGCTGGTGATCATATAGCTGCTGGCCCTGAGGCGCTGAAGGCAGGCTGGGGCTAACAACCAGAACGGGCCAGAGATATCAGCTGTTGGCAGAAGTATTGGACCTGCAGTCTGGGATGGTGTGCCCACCCTGGGGCGTAGTCCCACCTGGTCACAAGTAAGATGTCTCCAGCCCTGACCCCATATCATCTACTCATGCAGCTCCCCTGTCCCAGCCAACAGCAACTTGTTAAGCCCTGGGGTCTTCTGTTAACAG
This sequence comes from Mus caroli, assembly GCF_978045245.1. Lineage (NCBI taxonomy): Eukaryota > Metazoa > Chordata > Mammalia > Rodentia > Muridae > Mus > Mus caroli. Next base: position 145,907,116 of record NW_028227260.1, on the reverse strand, counting down.
TTCCTACCAGGGCTGGTGAGATGGCTCAGTGGGTAAGAGCACCCGACTGCTCTTCCGAAGGTCCTGAGTTCAAATCCCAGCAACCACATGGTGGCTCACAACCATCCGTAACGAGATCTGACTCCCTCTTCTGGAGTGTCTGAAGACAGCTACAGTGTACTTAAATATAATCAATAAATAAATCTTTAAAAAAAAAAAAAGAGTTCCTACCAAAGGCCTGGGGCAAGGGCCTCTTCCTGATCTCCACAGGAGTCTCTGGTCTCACAATGTTTCTGTGTGGGTTCAGTGGTGACGAGGATTAGTTATGGATACACAGAGGCTGTGACACCTGCCAGCTCTGTGCTACTTCCTTTAAGGGCCTGACCCCACAGCCACGTGGACCTTTGTCCATAGGGGTGGCGAGGAAGCCACACTGTTCCATGAACCTGATCTTTAACAGAACAGCATCTGTCAGGACTCCGCGGCTCTCTCCAAGCCGGCACAATTTTTGTTGCCAAAGATGGGTGGTGTCACGGAAGTCTAAGGGAGTGTGGTTCGGAAATCCCCTTGGAAAACCAGCGCTTGTGCCGGATCTCGCTTGACGTTAGGCTCTGCTGCCCTCTAGTGGCCCCAGGGTGGCATGAACCACGAGGGGTTGGAGATGTCTGCTCAATGGCTTGGGAAGTGGGGGAAGGGAACTGTGGCGGTTGCGCAGATCCAAGTGCTTTGTACCCACGTCATCTTAGATTCTGCTGCGTCCCCCAACCCCCGATTTTTTTTTGCCCTTTATTAATCAGAACTCAAAAAGCATCTAACCCTTTTACATATCCAGAGCACGAACAGGAACTAAGGCTCAAGCATCAGGCTCCTTGTTTGCTGGAATCCCCCAAAACGAACGTAACTGTCATACCATACATGTGTGTAAAATTGGAGAAAGGGGATGGTATGAGCTTAATTGGTTAAGTGGTGGCTGGTATATATCTGTAATCCTGCCACTACAGGGGCACAGACAGGGGATTCACTGTGAGTTCAATGCCAGCCTGAACTACCCCAGTTTAAAAACAGAACTCTGCTATCTCTCCCACTATGACTCTCCCTTTGTCCCATTCCCACAGGCTAAGGGACTTCTGGATCCTGAGTAGTCGAGTTGGAGATACAGTTGGGATGACTTTAATGGGCCATTATATTTCCATATATAGGAATTACTGGCCATTTTAGGACAGGAATGCTTTCCAGGAATAATCTGCCTGCCCACTTGCTAATGCCACCCTGAGCTACAGCAGTTGGAAAGTAGGTGGTGGAAGAGAAACATTGTTTCAAGTATGCAGAGCCAAAAGAGGGTCTGTGAAAAGTTATCCCAGCTATTAGTTATGAGACTGTCTGAGAGAGATGGCTCAGTGCTTTAGAGTACTAATTGCTCTTCCAAAGGACATGGGTTCAATTCCTGGTCCCCATATGGTGGGCTCCCAACTATCTGTAACTCCAGTTCCAGGGGATCCACTGCCCTCTTCTGATCTCCTCAAGATCTGCATGCAAGTGGCACACAGACATGGAGGCAAATCACCCAGCCACAGTGAGAACTCATCTCAAAAAATTCAAAGAAAAGAGGGCTGTAGGAATGGTGTTGACATCAAGGATTTGAATAGAGACCACCAGCCCAAATCATCATGGTCAAATTAATTAAAGCAAGCTTACCCCCTGCCCTCCCCTGCCTCCACTCACACAAGAGTTTTTCTGTGTAACAGTCCTGACAGTCTTTGAACTCACTCTGTAGACCAGGCTGGCCTCGAACTCAGAGAACTGTCTGTCTCTGCCACCTGGGTGCTAGTATTAAAGGTGGGGGCCACCATAGTCCACTGCAAGCCTGCAAACTCTTTTTTTTTTTTTTTTTTTGGTTTTTTGAGACAGGGTTTCTCTGTATAGCCCTGGCTGTCCTGGAACTCACTTTGTAGACCAGGCTGGCCTCGAACTCAGAAATCCGCCTGCCTCTGCCTCCCGAGTGCTGGGATTAAAGGCGTGTGCCACCACGCCCGGCTCTTTTTTTTTTTTTTAAATTCATGTGTATACATGGGTTGCCTCCTCTAAGGTGGAATTCAAGAAGTCAGCCTTGGATGTGAGGGAGACAAAGTTTTTATAGCTTAGGGGTAGGGGCTTTCCAAATGGGGGATATGACAGGCAAACAGGCAGGGTCACAGAAGCAGAGCAGAGCATAAGAAATTGGTCTCAACAACTTTTGAAACAAAGACATGGTTGCAAGGTGATCATAATAACCTTTTGAAACAAAAAATAGGGTTGCCATATGGTCATAACGTTTTGGAACAAAGGCACAGTTGCTGTTTCCTGGAACAAGCAGTACAGAACCATTTGAAGGAAAGGTTACAGGTGGGGCATAGCCCAATCCTTGAGAAACAGTTTTAGCCATAAATACGATGGAGGCAGGATGGTTCATCAAGGGTGCAGCAGGCAAGAACACTACCTGCTCTTGCAGAGGATCCAGGTTTGATTCTCAGGGTCCATGTGGCACCTTTAACTCCAGTTTTAGGGAATCCAGTGGTGTCAGCTACACACAAGGTGACAGACATGCCCGCAAAACCCTCATACGCATAAACATTAAACAAACAAAACTTAAACTATCAGAAAAAGTTGGGAAACATTCCCTCCTAGAGGACTAGGAGACAGACTTGAAATGCTGACTTCACATGCTGAATCCTGAAACTTGTAAGGTTCTAAAAGGCTCTCTTTCCTCAGCTAGAAGCAGCCAACAATCACTGGAGGAGGAAACTCCGACCAGCTGCCAAAAGGAGATCTCTCAGACCTGTCCAATTGTCCATTTGTCCAATTAAGCAGAGGACTTCAGGGTTCAGGATTTGTCACTGGTGTTTGGATGGGTTTTTATGGAATGCATCTGCTTTGTAGCCACCCCTGCTCCTGTAAGTAACCCCCTTCCCATACACCTGTACATTGGTCTGTCATGGGTTCTCTGTCTAGGGTAAGTAGAGAGGTGTGTGTGCTTGCTCTTTCCCTTGGAGAGGTCTTACCCGGCAGAAATCAACAATGCAATAGTTAAAATAGCAGCTGACTTTGCGATGAAATTCGTTCTCCCCCCACCCCGCTTGGAGTCCTGGCTGACCTTGAACGTGTGGCAGTCCTTCTGCCCCATCAGTGTGCTTACAGTTAACTTTCTTTCTTTCTCTTTTATTCTCACTTCCTTTCATTTGGAGGAACAGTTTTACCCTCTCTCTTTTCAAAAATTACATTTATTGCCACATGTCTTTAATCCCAGCACTCAGGAGGCAGAAGCAGGTAGATTTCTGTGTTCGAGGCCAGCCTGGTCTAGAGAGTGAGTTCCAGGACAGCCAGGACTACACAGAGAAACCCTGTCTCGAAAAACCAAAACCAAACAAATTCCCTTTCTGAGTGCCACAGAGGACAACTTTTGAGAGTTGATTCTCACCTTTTAATATCTGGGGCCTGGAGACTGAGCTGAGATCTTCAGACTTAGTAGCAAGTGCCTTTACTGCAGAGCCATCTTTCCAACATCATTTTTTTTTTCTTGAAAGATTTTGCTTCAACCTCCTGAGTGCTGAGATCACACACACTACCACACTTGGGGATTTTTTTTCAGGTATTTCTATAAGTTGTCAAAAGAGACAATGTATTTTTTTCTAACTGTAACCAGCTTTATTAAAGATACTTCTCATAATAACAATCATGGTATTTCAGGCAGGACATGGGCAGACAATCAACAATATACAAGAACTTTCAAACTCCCTTCTTGTATAGACTACCAAAATCAGAAAGCCACTGTAAAACCCAGTGAAGTCTCCATTCAATGCTTTGAAAAGGGGCAAGTAGCTTAGAGTGAGGGTTGACATCTCACATTTAGGATATTGTTTAACAACTTTTCACAAGCTGACCCTGACTTCTAGGAAACGAACATGGCAGAATTATCAATCAAGAAAATCAAGAAGGAAGACCAAGGCGTGCATACTTCATTCCTCCCTAGAATACAGAATAAAATATCCATGGAAGGAGTTGCAGAGACAAAGTTTGGACTATCCAGACACTTCCCCACCCGGGGATCCATCCCATAATCAGCCTCCAAACGCTGACACCATTGCATACACCTGCAAGATTTTGCTGAAAGGACCCAGATATAGCTGTCTCTTCTGAGGCTATGCCAATAGCCTCAGGGCTCCCAATGGAGAAGCTAGAGAAAGCACCCAAGGAGTTAAAGGGCTCTGCAATCCTATAGGTAGAACAACAATATGAACTAACCAGTACTTGAGAGTTCCTGTCTCTAGCTGCATATGTAGCAAAAGATGGCCTAGTCGGCCATCACTGGAAAGAGAGGCCCATTGGACATGCAAACTTTATATGCCCCAGTACAGGGGACCGCCAGGGCCAAAATGTGGGAGTGGGTGGGTAGGGGAGTGGGGGGAGGGTACAGGGGACTTTTGGGATAGCATTTGAAATGTAAATGAAGAAAATATCTAATAAAATAAAAAAATAAATTGTGACAATTTTTTTTTAATCACACCAAAAGAAGGTGTGTGTGTGTGTGTGTGTGTGTGTGTTTGTTGTGTGCTTGAGACAGGGTCTCACTGTTTAGTCACCTTGAACTCACAGACATCCTTCAGCCTCTGCCTTCTGAGAAGTAAAAACATGAAGCAGCATTCCCTGCAGAGGAAAGGAAGTTTAAATAGAGGTGACATATGAGCCTTTTGCCGGGTAAAACAATGGGGAAAATTTCATTTCATTTCATACTGGGTTTTGCCTCAGCTACCTCTTTTTTTTTTTTTTTTTTTTTTTAGATTTATTTATTTATTATATGTAAGTACACTGTAGCTGTCTTCAGACACTCCAGAAGAGGGCGCCAGATCTCATTATGGATGGTTGTGAGCCACCATGTGGTTGCTGGGATTTGAACTCTGGACCTTTGGAAGAGCAGTCGGGTGCTCTTACCCACTGAGCCATCTCACCAGCCCCTCAGCTACCTCTTATATTTTTATTTGTGAGCCTAGCCTTTAACGGCTAAGCCATCTCTCCAGCCCAAGTCAGTTAGCTCTTTTTTTTTGTTTTTGTTTTTTTGGTTTTTTCTTTTTTTGTTTTTTTCAAGACAGGGTTTCTCTGTATAGCCCTGGCTGTACTCACTCTGTAGACCAGGCTGGCCTCGAACTCCGAAATCCACCTGCCTCTGCCTCCCGAGTGCTGGGATCAAAGGCGTGCGCCACCACGCCCAGCTGTCAGTTAGCTCTTAACACTGAAAAGGTGAAACCTCCAAGGGTTCTCAGGCCTCTCTAGAATCCTTGCTGGCAATGTCCATCTTTGAATGTTTCCCACAGAATTGGTATTGGAGAGGGGGCTCCCTGTTTAAGAGGGCATCCTGTTCTTCCAGTGGACCTGAGTTCAGCTCCCAGCACTCACATCAAGCACCTCACAACATGTGGCTCCATTTCCAGGGGATCAGGTGACCTCTTCTGCTGTTTGCAGGGACCTCCATGTTCATTTAGACATACCTATAAGGTGTAAATAAAAAGAAACTTTTCAGCCAGGCAATGGTGGCGCACACCTTTAATCCTAGCACTTGGGAGGCAGAGGCAGGCGGATTTCTGAGTTCGAGGCCAGCCTGGTCTACAGAGTGAGTTCCAAGATAGTCAGGGCTACACACAGAGACCCTGTCTCGAGAAAAACAAAAAAGCAAACAAACAAATATAAACTTTTCTTTGAGACAGGATCTCACTATGTAGCCCTGTGTGGGCCTACAGTCCACTCATTACACAGACCAGGCTGACCTTGAACCCACAGATCTGTCTGCTTCTACCTTCCAAATATCGGGATGAAATGATTGTACCACCATACTTTGCATTTTTAAAAAAGATTAAATATATTTTTACAGCTGGACACGGTGGTACTCACCTTTGGTCCCAGCATTTGGGAGGCAGGAGGATGTCTATGAGTTTGAGGTCACTGTGGTCTACAGTGTGAGTTCTAGGCCAGTCAGGGCTACATAGGGAGACCCTGGTAAAAAAAAATATTTATTTTTATTGTATGTATGTATATATTATGGGTGTTTACCTGCATGTATGTATATATGAACCATGTGCATGTCTGGTGCCCATGAAGACTAGAAGAAGACATTAGATCCCTAGAACTGAAGTCACAGATAGTTGTGAGCCAACATGTGGGTGTTGGGAATAAAATGTAGGTATTTTGGAAGAGCAGCCAGTGCTCTTAACCATTGTGCTATTGTTCTAGCCCCATAAAAATAGATCTTAAAACAAATTTTAATGAGATATTTATTTGTTCCAGGCATGGTGGTGCTTGCCTTTCATCCCAGTCCTCTGGAGGCAGAGGCAGAGGCAGGTGGAGTTCTAGGTCAGCCTGGTCTACATAGTCAGTTACAGGACAGTTAAAGATACGCTATCTTAAACAAGCAAACTCATCAAACTCAAGGCCAACCTGGTCTATACAGCCTGTTCCAGGAAAGCCAGGGCTACAAAAACAAAATAAAACAAAACAAAACAACCCAAAACAACAATAACAAACCAAACCAAACCAACCAAATAAGATAAAATAAAGGTTAGTGGTGTACCCTCTGCCAAGTGTTTCGCTCCCCTTACCTCCCATGTAGACCCACCCTGACAGCCAGAAGCTGAAGCATTCTCTTAGAAAAGTGTGCTTACTTTAAGTAAGGAAGCCCAGGGTGTGGCTGTCACTTGAGAGGATTCTTGGGTCCTTACTGATGACCAGGTATCCTGTGAGGCTATTCTGCACTTCTCAGCGGGATCCTAGTCAAAACTGGGCTGGTGCTGTGACTAGCATGAACAAAACCCTGTCTCAGGAGTCAATCCTCAGCACTCCATAAAAAATGGATGTGATAACCCACATGTGTAATCCCATCACTTGGGAAGGCAGGAGAATCAGAAATTCAAGGTCAGGAGCTAGAGAGACAGCTCAGGTTGCTATACTGTTTGTCTCAAAGCATGAGGACTTCTGTTTGATTGCCCACAGAAAAGGTGAGGCATGATGCTGTCTGTCTGTAATTGTAGCTGGGGGATGTGGACATGGGAGGGTCCCTGGGGTTCACTGGCCAGCTAAGCTAACCTCATTCATGAGCTCTAGGTTCAGTGAGAGACTTATCTCAAAAAAATGAAGTAGAGGGTTGCAGAGATGGCACTGCAGCTAAAAAGCACTGGCTGCTTTTGCTAAAGACCTGGCTCAATTTCCTTCACCAGCATGGCTCCTCACAACTGTCGGTAACTCCAGTTTTAGTGGTTCTGGTGCCCTCTTCTGAACTTGTCAGGCACTACATGCACAGGATGTGTAGACACACATGCAGGCAAAACACCCATACATGTAAAATTAATCAATTAAAAAGCAAAAAGCAAATGAATAGAAAAACAAAAACAGCTGGGCAGTGGTGGCTCACGCCTTTAATCCCAGCACTTGGGAGGCAGAGGCAGGTGGATTTCTGAGTTCAAGGCCAGCCTGGTCTACAGAGTGAGTTCCAGGACAACCAGGGCTGCACAGAAAAACCCTGTCTAGAAAAACCATAAGAAACGAAACGAAATGAAACGAAAACAAACAAAACAAAACCAAAAACAACATGGCCAAAGGCATCCTCTGCCTTCCAGTCACTTCCCTACATTCACCAACACAGGAACACAAACTCCTACACACACACACACACATTTGAAAAGAAGTTCAAAGTTACCCTCAGCTACACAAGGCCAGCTTGGGCAACATGAGACCCTGTCCCAATAAAGAAAACACAATAGAACAAAACAACAACGGGCTGGTGAGATGGCTCAGTGGGTAAGAGCACCCGACTGCTCTTCCGAAGGTCCTGAGTTCAAATCCCAGCAACCACATGGTGGCTCACAACCATCCGTAACGAGATCTGACTCCCTCTTCTGGAGTGTCTGAAGACAGCTACAGTGTACTTACTTATAATCAATAAATAAATCTAAAAACAAAACAAAACAAAAAACAACAACCAACCCCCACCCCCAGAAACCAAAGTGTGTTTAATTGGGAAATCACCTATCTAACATGCCCCAAATCCTCAATTGCACTTCCAGTGTGGTGTTTTGAGTGAGAATGGCCCCCATAGGCTCATAGCTTTGAAAGCTTGGTCCCTAGTTGGTGGAGCTGTTTGAGAGGGATTAGGAGGTGTGGCCTTGTAGGAGGTATGTCACTGGGGGTGGAGTTTGAGGTTTCCAAAGGATACATCATTCTCTATTCTTCCCCCCACATCTACTTGTGGATCAGATGCAAGCTCTCAGCTACTATCGCGTCCACTCGACCAGCAAGAACGACACGACCACCAGTCCTTCTAACAGCAGTTTATTCAGCAAACTTCAGTCTTCATCTCTCTTCTTTCTCTTCATCTATATCTCCCCCGAGCCCTGGGCCTCTCACTCTTATATACTCTCAGTTCCCATCCACTCACAGCAGGCCATGCCACCTCACCAGGCACGCAGCTTCAGCTAATCAGGGCAGCAGGGGCATATCTCCACCAAAATGGATTCACCAGTATCCTGGTACACCTGCACAGCTCTCACGATGGTTGTGGCTTATATTCAGGTGAGGAAGTCAGGTGCAAGTCATAAGACTTAGCTGCAGTCCCTGGCTCCTTCTTGGGACTGCTGCCACACCCGCTCCTCACAAGCTACGCTTTAGTGCCATGCCTGCCTGATGCCATGCTTCCTGTCATAATGGTCATGGACTGTACTACCCTCTGGAACCAAAAGTCCCAAACTAAAGGCTTTGTTTTTTATGTTGCCTTGGTCATGGTGTCTTATCAGACGAGCAATACAAAAGTAAACAAAGCTGGGCGTGGTAGTGCACATGGGAGGCAGAGGCAGGTGGATTTCTGAGTTTGAGGCCAGCCTGGTCTACAGAGTGAGTTCCAGGACAACCAGGGCTGCACAGAGAAACCCTGTCTAGAAAAACCATAAGAAACTAAACGAAATGAAAAGAAAAGAAAAGAAAGAAAAGAAAAGAAAAGAAAAGAAAAGAAGGGCTGGTGAGATGGCTCAGTGGGTAAGAGCACCCGACTGCTCTTCCAAAGGTCCAGAGTTCAAATCCCAGCAACCACATGGTGGCTCACAACCATCCGTAACAAGATCTGGCGCCCTCTTCTGGAGTGTCTGAAGATAGCTACAGTGTACTTACATATAATAAATAAATAAATCTTAAAAAAAAAAAAAGAAAAGAAAACAAACAAAACAAAACCAAAAACAACATGGAGAAACCCTGTCTCAAAAAAACAAAACAAAACAAAACAAAAAAAAAGTAAACAAGATACTCAGCTTCAAATAAAGAAATGAGGCTAGGCAGTGGTAGCTTGTGTAAGACCCTGCCTTCCATTTGAACACAGAAACCAACCAACCAACCCACCAACCCACCAACCCACCCCACAGTGGATTCTCAACAAGGTCGATGGCCTGAGGACCTTTTCAGTGAGAGGACAGACTGACTCCCATACGATGACAAGTTGTCATCTGACTTCAACACATGTACAGTGGTGCGCGCGTGCAAACACACACACACACAGTCACACACCAAGCTCCTATGAAAGAAGAGATGGAAGAGTGAAGGCTTCAAGCCTGGAAAACAAGGTCAAGTTTTGCCTGCAGCTACCCTGTGTCACCCTTGCAAGATTAGGTCCCCAGCACCCTCAGCACCCCACACCCTAGAGATGTTCACTTCCCTGGGTCTCTGCCCTCAGCTCCTTCTCAACCCTCAAGGCCAGTGGAGACAAAGACAGGTCAGTGTCCCAAAGTTCAGGGCCACTGGCGTTGGCTTGATCAGGATTTAGGAATGAGATAGGGGAAGACGACTGTGATGTCCTGGAAGAGTCACATGTGCTATGTGTGAGGAGGGAAGCTGGGAGCTGAGGTGGCAGAGACTGCAGGGCTGGGGCAGGGTCATGAGAAAAGAAAGAGGTGGGCTGGTGAGATGGCTCAGAGGGTAAGAGCACTGACTGCTCTTCCGAAGGTCCTGAGTTCAAATCCCAGCAACCACATGATGGCTCACAACCATCCGTAATGAGATCTGACACCTTCTCCTGGTGTGTCTGAAGACAGCTACAGTGTACTTAGATATAATAATAAAATCTTAAAAAAAAAGAAAAGAAAGAGGCAGGCCCAACCATGGCCTCTTGTCATTGTCCTTAATAATTCAGAGACACTGCAACCCAGACCTGTGACCCCTTCTCTGCTTCAACTTCAAATCCCTGTGACTTGGACTCTGCCTACCATGTGTCCTTCAAGCCAAGCTGGCTTCCTTATTATCCTGTTTATTTTTTTTAGGAATAATTTTGGGTTCTCAGGAAAATTAAATCTGAGGTACAGAGATGTCCATCAGCTCCCTGCCCCTCTACAGGCAGGGCAGCAGCCCCCCCACAGAGGGATGTTTGTTATTATTATTTGATCTATATTGTCATGTCCTAGTCACTCAATCCAGCGATTACACTGGGTTCCCTGTTGGTGGGTACTATCAGCGTCCTCAGATGAATTGATGTCATTGTGTTCATCATGATTAAGAGTAAGGCCCTGCACTATCTTCGATATCTGCCCCCTCCCTCTGCTCATGTGTCTTGCTCAATATGTATATGTATGTTGAATTTTGAAATAGGGTCTTACTATGTAAACCAGGCCAGCTTCAAACTCACTGTGTAGTCAAGGATGCCCTTGAATTTCAGAGCCTCCTGTCTGACTCCCAATGTTGGGATTCTAGGCGCGTACCACTGTGCACACTCAGCCTTTTTTCCCTTGTGTTTCTTTTTTCTTTTTCTTTCTTTCTTTCTTTTTTTTGTTTTTTTTTTGTTTTTCGAGACAGGGTTTCTCTGTGTAGCCCTGGCTGTCCTGGCACTCACTTTGTAGACCAGGCTGGCCTCGAACTCAGAAATCCACCTGCCTCTGCCTCCCACGTGCTGGGATTAAAGGCGTGTGCCACCTCCCCCGGCTCTCTTGTGTTTCTACAGTCTTGCTGTTTCCAGAATGTCCTGTACTTTTTATGTAGCTTTTCCGGCTTGGCTGTGTTCATTTAGCAGCTCATTTCACTTTTATGGTAAACATTTCCTATTTATATTTTTCCAACCTTTCTCTGACTTAATATACACAATGAATAACAGCTTCCAATTAAGGGAAAAGCTGATCTCAGCCTTGCAAGTAAATTGGAATCAAATGTTTATCCTTAAAGAAAAAAAAAGTATTTACTGACTGAATAGTGGGAGCGAGAGATTCCTGGAACCCCATGAAGGGTGTTGAACAGTGGCTGCTCAGTCTCCCCCACCTACTCCCACTCCTGTCCCCCCTCCACTTGGCAGCATGGCCGCTCAGCAGTCAGAGGTACAGAGTGTACAGTTGTACATTGTGGGGCAGTGGCAAAACCACCCCTGGGCCCTGTGTTAGGGACTCCTTCCAATACTCATGGCCTTATTTCTCTAGAGGGTATCAGCATTGTGCTGCAGGCAGGCACTTAAGCCTGGTGCTTTCTCTACTACATCTTCCAGCAGCTGTAAGAGCACAAAGAGTGGCACTTTAAATAGAGTGGTGGCACTCTGTAACTGCAGGGGATCAGTGTAAGGACCCCTGCAGATGCCAGATTCCTTCAGATGCTCACGCCTTTGTATAAAATGGCTTAGTGTTTACAGAGAACACACATGTATAGAACGGCTTAGTGTTTACAGGGAACACACATACCTCTTCCCATATGTTCTGTGAGACAGGGTTTGGCCTTGAACTTGCTGTGTAGCCAAGACTAGCCTTCAACTCTCCATCTCCCTGCCTCTGATTTAGGAATGCTGGGATTACAGGTGTTGTGTTTATAAAAAGATAAGGAAGAGAAGGAATATGTCTGGTGGGTGTGCAGTCAGGTGTGTGGGAAGGGGGTGCTTCAGTGGGCCCATGCTGAGGCATCCCTTCCCCCTGAGGGAGCAGCCACAGGACAGTATAGCATAGAATAGAGTTTATTCAGGGCGTGGGGAGGGGAGTTAAGAGGTAGTAGAGGCAGAGAAAAGGAGAGAAAGAGAGAGAGAGAGAGAGAGATTAGAGGAGTAGAGAGACTGGCCATGAGCATATGGAGAGAGAAGTGGGAGGGGACAGAGCAAGAGCAAGAAGGCAATAGAGAGCGGAGAGGGCAAGCAGTCAGGCATACCTGGCTATTGCCAGGTAACTGTGAAATGGAGCCTGGAGAAAATGCTAACAGCAGGTATGTACCAACATGGGTCTACTTCTCCTGAACACTGTAGATGTGTCATCTCTAGATGACTTCTGATACCCAATACAATGTAAATACCGGGGTAGGGGGCAGAGGAGGGTGGAGAGATGGCTTAGTGGTCTTATGTAGCCCAGGCTGGCCTTGAATGCCTGATCTTCTTGCCTCTATACCACTCAAGTGCTTAGAGCAATGTACCAAGAGCCCATTTTCTTCTAAGTGTTTTGTTGTTGTTGTTTTTAATTTTTGATACAGGGCTTCTCTGTGTAGCCCTGGCTATCCTAGAAAACTTGCTCTGTAGATCAGGCTGGCCTCAATCTAAGAGATCCACCAGCCTCTGCCCCCAGATTGCTGGGATTATAGGCATGCATTACAACCAACTTGCAAAAAGATTTGTGCTGGTGAGATGGCTCAGTGGGTAAGCTGGTGAGATGGCTCAGTGGGTAAGAGCACCCGACTGCTCTTCCGAAGGTCCGGAGTTCAAATCCCAGCAACCACATGGTGGCTCACAACCATCCGTAACAAGATCTGACTCCCTCTTCTGAAGTGTCTGAAGACAGCTACAGTGTACTTACATATAATAAACAAATAAATCTTTAGCCTGGCAGTGGTGGCACACGCCTTTAATCCCAGCACTCGGGAGGCAGAGGCAGGCGGATTTCTGAGTTCGAGGCCTGCCTGGTCTACAGAGTGAGTTCCAGGACAGCCAAGGCTACACAAAGAAACCAAAAAAAAAAAAAAAAAAATCTTATGGGCTGGTGAGATGGCTCAATGGGTAAGAGCACCCGACTGCTCTTCCGAAGGTCCAGAGTTCAAATCCCAGCAACCACATGGTGGCTTACAACCATCCACAACGAGATCTGGCGCCCTCTTCTGGAGTGTCTGAAGACAGCTACAGTGTACTTATATATAATAAATAAATCTAAAAAAAAAAAAAAAAGATTTGTGGAATATTTTATCTTTTTGGTTGGGGGGGAGGTTGAGACAAGGTTTCTCTGTATGGCCCTGGCTGTCCTGGAACTCACTCTGTAGTCTAGGCTGGCCCCCAACTCAGAGATCCACCTGCCTCTGCCTCCTGAGTGCTGGGATTAAAGGCATGTGCCACCATGCTCAGCTTTCAAAGTTTTTTTTTGTTGTTTTTTTGTTTTGCTTTGTTTTGTTTTTTTAATCGAAGGTTGATTGAGTCTCTGGCTTTGGAAACTGTAGGTACAGAGGGTGACTGGATTCCAGGCTCTCCTCTCTAAGCACTTTGGACATATTTAGCTAACCCTTCCAACAAGTTGATGAGGTAAGCAATAGTTAGTCCAGTGTGTGTGTGTGTGTGTGTGTGTGTGTGAGAGAGAGAGAGAGAGAGAGAGCATGAGTGGGGGTGCAAATGTGCACAGCAGTCAGAGGATGACCCCAAGTTTAGGCTGTCACCTTTTAACTTTGAGGGTTGCGACTGTGTACAGCAGGCCCTTCAGAAAGCTCCCAGGGAAGCATTTGTCTCTACCCTTCATCTTGCTGTAGGAAGGCTGACATTGTAGATATGTGCTAACATGCCTAGCTTTATGTGGGCTCTGGAAATGCCAGCTCTGGTCCTCATACCAGCACACCAAATGCTTTCCCCCACTGAGCCACACCTTCAGCTGCCATCTTATTTATTTGGGCCAGGTCTCTCAGTGGCTTGAAACTCACCTAGTAGGCTAAGCTGGCCAGCAAGTCCTGGGGATTCTTCTGTCTTTATTCCATCCCATCTCACCTCACCTCTGGTTTACTCTGTTTATTAATGGAGCATGCACACATCAGGAGGGGATAGTACAAGCAGAGGTCACTGGGGGACATCTTGGAGGCCAGCTACCACAGACCTGAGGAGAAGCTAGACAGAAAAGGACACACATGGCACCTCAGAAAGCTTCTCAACTTTACTCTAGAGGTGACAGTAGTGTAGTAGTAGTAGTAGCAGCAGTGTAGTAATAGTAACAAAAATAATAACAAAAATCTAAAAAGCATACAGGCCCAAGCAAGTGTTTGTCAGCACTCAACAGGCCCTGCTCTGTATGTGACACAGTTACCAGGCACTTTTGAGAGATCTGGACTCATTTAGAACATGATTCTGTAGAAATTATTTCCATTTCTTGCCGGGCGTGGTGGCACACGCCTTTAATCCCAGCACTCGGGAGGCAGAGGCAGGCGGATTTCTGAGTTCGAGGCCAGCCTGGTCTACAAAGTGAGTTCCAGGACAGCCAGGGCTATACAGAGAAACCCTGTCTCGAAAAAAAAAAAAACCAAAAAAAAAAAAAAAAAAAAAAAGAAATTATTTCCATTTCTTAACTACCATATGGTTGTCGTGCTTTCAGGAATATATATGTATGTATATACATTTATAGTATATATATATATATATTTTTTTTTGAGACAGAGTTTCTCTGTGTAGCCCTGGCTGTCCTGGAACTCACTTTGTAGACCAAGCTGGCCTCGAACTCAGAAATCCACCTGCCTCTGCTTCCTGAGTAATGGGATTAAAGGCATGTGACACTACTGCCCAGCTTCCAGGAATATTTTTAATTGATTGACACCAAAGAAAGAGAAGATGTTCTTGCTGGTCTTAGAAACTTAACAATTTCCTGTTCTCAATGATCTCAACCTACTATTTTTTTTTTACATTTATGATTTATTTTCATTATTGTATGGATGTGCTCATGCTATAGCATTCATGAAGCAGGCAGTCAGGAGTCTTGCTAGTCCTCAGATTTAAAAAGTTACTATTTGTGTGTGTGTGTGTGTGTGTGTGTGTGTGTGTACTGGGGTAGCGGGGCATGAACTACAGTACACCCTTGCAGGCCAGGGGTTGGTTCTTTCCTACTGTGTAGGTTCAGGGGAGTGAAGTTAGGTCTATGAGGTGTGATAGCAACCACCTTTACTCTGGGTTGTAGTCTTCTTCTTTCCTTCCTTTTCTTTCTTTCTATTAGTATTAGTCAGGGTCCTCTAGAGTCACAGAACTTATGGGTAGTCTCTATATAGTAAGGGAATTTGTTGATGCCTTACAGTCTACAGGCCAACTCCCAACAATGGTCAGTAGCTGCTGTGAATGGAAGTGCAAGGATCTAGCATTCCCACAAGGCAAGCAGGTGAAGGAGAGAGTGAATCTTCCTTCTTCCAATGTCCTTATGTAGGTCTCCAGCAGAAGGTGTAGCCCAGATTAAAGGTGTTGCCACCACACCTGGATCTGGGACTTGCTTTGTCCCGGATGACCTTGAACTCAGAGATCTCCCTGTCTTCTGGGATTCATAGCCACTATGCCTCAAGATCTCCATGCCAGAGATCCAGGTCAGAAACTTGTATCTCCCAGCCTCCAGATCAGGATTACAGGTGAGCCTTCCAAGTCTGGATTGTAGTTCATTCCAGATATAGTCAGGAATAGTCATATCTCTCTCTCCTCTCTCTCTCTCTCTCTCTCTCTCTCTCTCATCTCTCCTCTCCTCTCTCTCTCCTCGCTCTATCTCCTCCCTCTCTCTCCTCTCCTCTCTCTACTCTGTATCCTCACCTCCCTCTCTCCCCCTCTCTCTCTCCTCTCTCTCCCCCTCTATCTCCCCTTTCTCTCTCTCCCATCTCTCTCTACCTTCTCTCTCCCCTCTTTCTCTTTCACCTCTCTCTCTTCCCTCTCTCTCCCCTCTCTCTCTCCTCTCCTCTCTTTCCTCTCCCCTCTCATCATTCTCTCCTCTCTCTCTCTCCTCTCTCTCTCTCCTCCCTCTCCTCCATCCCTCTCCTCCCTCTCCTCCCTCTCTCCTGTCTCACCCGCTCCCTCTCCCCTCTCTCTCCCCCCTCTCTCTCCTCTTTCCTCCCTCTCTCTCCTCCCTCTCCTTCTCCTCCCACTCTCTCCTGCCTCTCCTCCCTCACCTCCCTCTCCTTCCTCTCTCTCCTCTCTCTCTCCTCCCTCTCCCCCTTCTCCCCCCTCTCCTCCCCGTCTCTCCTCCCTCTCCTCCCTCTCTCTCCTCCCTCTCCTCCATCCCCTCCCTCTCCTGTCTCTCCTCCCTCTCCTCCCTCTCTCTCCCTCACCTCCCTCTCTCTCTCCTCCCTCTCTCTCCTCCCCCTCCTCTTACTCTCTCCTCTCTCTTTCATCTCCTCCTTCTCCTCCCTCCCTCCCTCCCTCCCTCTCCTCTCTCTCCTCCCTCTCTCCTACCTCTCCTTCCTCTCCTCCCTCTCCTCCCTCTCTCTCCTCTCTTTCTCCCCCCTCTCTTGCCTCTCCTCCCTCTCCTCCCTCTCTCTTCTCCCTCTCCTCCCTCCCTCTCCTCTCTCCTCCCTCTCCTCCCTCTCCTCCCTCTCCTCCCTCCCTCTCCTCCCTCTCCTCCCTCTCTCTCCTCTCCTCCCTCTCTCTCCTCCCTCTCCTCTCTCTCCTCACTCTTCTCTCTCTCTCCTGTCTCCCCTCTTCTCTCTCTCTCCCCCCCTCTCCTCCCTCTCCTCTGTCTCCTCTCTCTTTTTCCTATTTTGAGGCCCGGATTTTCTGTGTATCCCTGGCTGGAATTCACTATGGAGACCAGGTTTTGGCCTTGAACTCATGAATCCTGCCTCTGCCTCCTGAGGGCTGGGATTAAAGGCTTGTTCTACCACCACCTGGCCTTCCTTGGTGCATTTTTTAATAGCTATATTTTTTTTTCTGCTAAGATAGGTGGACCACAAAATCTATCAGTTTAAACACATTCACTTAGGAGCTGGAGAGATGGCTCAGCAGTTAAGAGCACTAGCTGTTCTTCCAGGGCACCTGAGTTGGATTGGTAGCATCCACATGTTGGCTTACAACTCTCTAGTCCCAGGAGACCTCATGCCCTCTTCTGGCTTCTGCACCAGGTACACATGTAGTACACAGTACAGAAACATACATGTAAGTAACATACCTATATACATAAATAAATAAAAATTAAAAATAAAAATGTGTTTTTGTGTATGGGGTGTGTGTGTGTTGGGTGGGAGGGTCCATGTGTCATGTCTTACATGTGGTGATCAAAGAACAACTTCATGGAATTCTTTCTTTTTACCTATGTACCTAGGATCAAACCCAGGTCACCAGGTTTATCTGGCAAGAGCTTTTATGGGTTGAGCTATGTCTCTAACCCCAGCTTTACTTTGCTTGTCTATCTTTTATCTATCTATCCATCCGGGTATCAATCGTCCATCCACTTTAAATGGAGATATCTATATATCTTATATAGCCCAGACTAGCCTCAAACTTGCTGTAAGTTGAGGAGCTGAAGAAGATTATTTCTCAAGTGCTAGGGCTACAAGACCTGGTTCACCTAGCTTCACCAGCTTTTATGGGTTTGTTTTGATTTAAAATGTATGTTTATGTATGAGTGCTTTCTCTGCATATACACCTGTACACCAGAAGAGGGCATCAGATCCCATTAGAGCTGATAGGAAGCCACCACCCGGTTGCTGGGTACTGACCTCAGGACCTCTGGAATGCTCTTAACACTGAGCCATCTCTACAATTCCAATGTCACCAATTTGTTGTTGTTGTTGTTGTTGTTATTGGGTTTTTATTTTTGTGTGGGGAGGGGTTCAGACAAGTTTTTTTCTCTTTAGCTCTGGCTGTCCTGGAACTTTTACTCTGTAAACCAGGCTGGCCTTGAAGCCAGAGGTTTCCCTGCCTCTGCCTCCAGAGTGCTGGGATCAAAGGTGTGTGCCACCACTGTCCAGCTCTAAATGTGTCTTTTTTTTTTTTTTTTTTTTTTTTTTTTGGTTTTTCGAGACAGGGTTTCTCTGTATAGCCCTGGCTGTCCTGGAACTCACTTTGTAGACCAGGCTGGCTTCGAACTCAGAAATCTGCCTACCTCTGCCTCCCGAGTGCTGGTTGGTATTAAAGGCGTGCACCACCACGCTCGGCCTAAATGTGTCATTTTAATGGCACTAAGTTTTGCCTAGGGCTGGCAGCACAGCCCAGTGGCTGATTACTTGCCTAGCATGCATGACGCCTGGATTATTGGATCCCAGCACACACACACACACACACACACACACACACACACATGCACACACATGTTCACTGCCTTTGGAGTTACAGATAAGCACTTGTGAGTAGCCTAATGTAAGTGCTAAGATCTGAACTTGGGTCCTCTGAGAGTATAGTATGAGGTCTTAAGCACCTAAGTTCTAAGCCATCTCTCCAGTCTGGATTTTGTTTGGTTGTTTTTTTTTTGGTTTTGTTTTTACATTTTTATTTATTTATTTATTTATTTTTATTTTAGAGGTTTATGTTTTGTTTTGTTTTGTTTTGTTTTTGGGACAGGGTCTCTGTACATAGCCTAGGCTGTCCTGGAACTTAATATCTAGGTAGCCCAGGTTGCTCATGAATTCAGAAATACACCTGCCTTTCCCCTCTGAATGCATACTGTTTTTTCAGAGGACCTATTGGGGTGGCAGAGGCAGGGGGATCTCTGAGTTTGAGGCCAGCCTGTTCTTCACAGGAGTTCCAGGCAGCTAGGACTACACAGAGAAACCCTGTATTGGGAAAACAAAAACAAATAAACACAAAGTCTTTAGTAAGAGAGAAAACAATGTAACCAGCTGTTCTATGCATTGTATTTCCCACTAATCAGCTGTCATAATCTAAGTTAAATGCATAACTTTAACTTGCACTATGTACATGGTCCCATGTCCCTGGCCGAGGGACGTGGATGCTCTGCTAATGATGAGCCGAAAGTAGCTAACAGATTGAAAGGGACCTTTGACAAAAGAAGTAGTCACCATAAGTATTAGAAGCATCATGTAGATATTGGTTGATTAATATTGTTAGTTTTAAGTGCTGGTGGGGAACCAGTAAAGAGATTTCGTCCCTTGTTAACTGTTTTCTGAGACAGGCCTTCTCTGTATAGCCATGGCTGTCCTGGAACGCAGAGATCCCGCTGCCTCTGCCTCCCCAGTATGTCCTCTGAAAGAACAGAGGACATACTGTATATTCAGAAAGCAAAGTGGGGGTGGATCTCTCAGTTCAAGGTCAGCCAGGGCTATGTAAATATTGGGTTCCAGGACAGCCAGGACTATGTACAGTAAAAAAGAACTCTGTAAAAACATATTCCTCATTCCTTTCCCACACCAGGTTTTCTGTGCTGTTCAATTCATCCAGAAGAATGCCCTTTGTTAGGGACAGACAGACATCATACACACAACAGATGACAGGCCAGATCCCAAAACTATACAAACAACTGAAGACACAGGAAGAGAAGTGGAGAATTCAAATTTGGGCTCACTCTTGGTCAAAATTATTCCAAGAGAAAGATCCTTTCTCATCTCTTAACTTGGCATGGGCAGAGGTCTTCACTGGTGCCACCCCTTGGGCTGACCAGACATTTGTTCATGTCTCCCCAGGACAAGTCACATAACAGCCCCTGACTTACGATGTTTGGAAGTTTGCATTTGGAGAAGGTTCCTGCCATTTCTAGGACATTTTTTTTTTTTTTTTAAAGATCAAGTATCTGCTTTCTTGCAGAGAACTGTGCTGTTGGGTGGACTGCCTGTACTGTCAGCCCCCAGTGATGATCTGGACACTGAGTGATGAGCTCTGGCAGACAATGGGGCACATGTATCATCATAATTTATTACTGGGAAAATTAAGCACGCCCTGCTTTGAGACTTA
This sequence comes from Mus caroli, assembly GCF_978045245.1. Taxonomy (NCBI): domain Eukaryota; kingdom Metazoa; phylum Chordata; class Mammalia; order Rodentia; family Muridae; genus Mus; species Mus caroli. The sequence goes on along the minus strand of NW_028227260.1, from coordinate 145,887,297 downwards.
TTAAAATTTTTAAAAGACCAAATTTTCCAGCCTTGCATTCCATCTTTAGTGAGAGGCAGGTCTTATCACCTGCTTCATTCAATGGTTACAAAGGAGGACTGGAGATAAGGCTCAGTGGTAGAGCACTTGCCTATCATGCACCGAGTCCAGGGTTCAATTCCCACTGCTGCCAATAAATAAATAATTGTCGGACTTTCCTGCACAGCTTCTGGAAGCACCGAATGTTCAGCTCTGATTGCTATATGGTCTTCCTGCCATGGCAACAGGAAGCCCTTCTGCCATCTTCCTAAACAAATGACCCCAAATTCAGGAGCAAATCAACCTGACAAATGCCAACAACTTTGATGAGACTTCTGCAGAAATCCTGAGCCAAGGACTACTGCCACCAATACACCTGGGTGGGTGGGCAGCCAAAGACAACTGCTAATATGCCTGTCCTGGCTGCCTCTGCCTCCCAAGTGCTGAGGTTAAAGGCATGCGCAACTATGCCTGGCTTGTTTGTGGTTTTTTCGAATGGGCCTTGTAGTCCAACTTGGCAGGCTGGACTCAAGCTCTCAATCCCCCTGCCTCCACCTGCTTCCTCAGACAGTCTGGGAACTCTTATGAGAACATTGTTGGTTTGTGGCCCAGTAAAGCCTCATTTCAAGCTGGATGTGTGGTGAGCATTTTAATTCCAGAACTCAGAAGGCTAAAAGGCAGGAGGATCGCCGTTAGTTCAAGGCAGGCCTGGGCTGCATTAATTAACCTAAGACCCTGTCTCAAAACAAACAAACAAACAAACAAACAAAAAAAAGAAAAACAAAAAACCAAAAGTTGACTTTAATCCCAGCACTTAGGAGGCAGAGGCAGGAGAATTTCTGAGTTCAAGGTCCGCCTGGTCTACAGAGTGAGTTCCAGGACAGCCAGGGCTACACACAGAAACCCTGTCTGGAAAAAAAACAAAACAAAACAAAACAACAACAACAAAACCAAAATAAAAAAAAAAGTTGAGCCAGGCATGTTGTACAGCCCTTTAAGGAACATTATTATGTTTGTTTTTCCTGGAGCTGAGGGCTGAACCCAGAGCCTTGGTCTTGCTAGGGAAGTACTCTACCACTGAGCTAAATCTCCACTCTATACACTGTTTTTCTTAAAAGCAAATTAAACTGAAACAGGCTGAATATGTAGTTTGAGTAGCAGGTTGACTACGTAGTTTTCTTTTTTTAAAGATTTATATAAGTACACTGTAGTTGTCTTTAGACACACCAGAAGAGAGGGTCAGATCTCATTATGGGTGGTTGTGAGCCACCATGTGGTTGCTGGGATTTGAACTCAGGACCTTCGAAAGAGCAGTCAGTGCTCTTACCTGCTGAGTCATCTCACTGACTACATAGTTTTAAATGGTCTCAAAGCACATTTTTTTTTTTTTTGGTTTTTACGAGACAGGGTTTCTCTGTGTAGCCCTGGCTGTCCTGGAACTCACTCTGTAGACCAGGCTGGCCTCGAACTCAGAGATCCTCCTGCCTCTGCCTCCTGAGTGCTGGGATTAAAGGCATGCGCCACCACGCCCAGCTCAAAGCACATTATTAACTTGGTTCAATGTCTAGCAAAAGTGCAGTTTCTGAGGACCAGAGGGATTTTCAGAATAAGCTGTTGTTTTGGGGTTTCTATTGCTGTGACGAAAACACTATGACCAAAAAACAAGTTTGAGAAGAAAGGGTTCATGTGGCTTACACTTCCAGGTCACAGTCCATCATGAAGGAAGTCAGGACAGGGTCTCAAGCAGGGCAGGAACCTTGGAGGCAGGAGCTGATGCAGAGGTCTTGGAGGGATGCTGCTTACTGGCTTGCTTCCCATGCCTTGTTTAGCTTGCTTTCTTATAGAACCCAGGACCACCATGGGCTGAGCCGTTCCCCCATTATCACTAATTGAGAAAATGCCTCACAGCTGGATCTCATGAAGGCATCTCCTCAAGGGAGGCTCCTTCCTCTCTGATGACTCTAGCTTGTGTCAAGTTGGCACACAAAAAAAACCAGCCAGTATAGCTGTTTCCACAAAAGACTGAAAAAAAAAAAAAGAAAAAGAAAAAGAAAACCCCCACCCAAGTCTAGTTTAGTGGACCAGTGAGTTGATCTGGCTTACTTAGAGGCATATGGGGCAGGGGTTATTTTTGGGAGCAGGGGTGACTCCAAAGCAGCTGTATCACCCAAAACATGAATACTGCATCTTGAAGCTTCCTTGGCGACTGGCAAGCAGCTTAGCTGGCTGGACAGGGTGCTTCCCCAGAAATTATTACTACCTGTATAACCTGTGGGGCCTTGTGGACCCTTTAAGTTTCAGTCCTGCAGGGGGCAGCGTGGTGTGTGTGTGTGTGTGTGTGTGTGTGTGTGTGTGTGTGTGTGTAGGCTATGAGGAAGGTTCAGTAAACTGAGTACGGATCTTGGAATGCCATGGAACTAGGGAAAAGAGTGGATTATAGGTACAGAGATTAACGGACGCTCTCTGCCCATCCTGGTTTGTGCTTCTGTTTGTTTGTTTGAGACAGGATCTCACTTTGTAACACAGGCTGGTCTGCAGCTTACTATGTAAGCTAGCTCAAGCTCACAGCAATCCTCCAGCCTCAGCCTCAGCCTCCCGTGTTGGGATTCCAGGTGTGCATCGCCCTGCTCAGATTATGGTCTCTTTCTGGAGCAAGGCCTCTGCGTCATAGACAGGCTTCACTTTGTGAAAATTCAGCCATGCATGTACGATGTATATTCCATGGCTCTCACATTTACATTAAAGTTAAAAACAACAACAACAACAACAACACAGAGGGCTAAGGCTGTAGCTCAGCGGTGGAAAATCTAGCATGTACAGGGTCCTAAATTCCATTCCCAGCAGCACAGAAAAATCCTCCCCCTTCAAGCCCACAGCAACAAAACAAAGTAGAGCACAATTCACGCAAAGTGACAATATCCATTTTTCAGGCACACAAACGAAGAGTCAGATATAAATTCACCCTCCATAGCCCTGAGCACTGCATCCAGATTTGTTAGCAGGCACTTCCAAGGGCAACTACGGTATTAGGCAGCTTATATTGTGTCCTTTCCTTTCTTTTCAGCTAAACCGTCATGGCGCAAACTGAGCATGCTCAGAGGCATTCCTGTCTATCTCTTTAAATTTTTTCAAACATGCGGTCACAACCTTACACTGAGTATGCCTAAACGTGTATTTCTTAACTGAGCATGCTCAGAAATGGCCTCCGTCATTGAGCATGCTCAGAGGTGTACTCCCCAACTGGGCATGCTCGGAATTGTGCTCCTTGCTCTTGCATATTTATTATAGGACAGCCCCTATATGAATATGTATAGACTCCTTGAACGTGAGCCTCACGCTTCCTTTGTTCGTGGGGACCTCGCTTTTCAATAACTCCCCTCCCTCGACTCTCCTTGCCTGCAGTGAATAATAAACCTTCTCCGTCTTTCAGGCTGAGCTTGTTTGGGCTTTGTTCTTACCACGACGTGATGTGAGTCCATGGCCTCTAGTTACAGGTTCAACCCGTTGAAGATTGAAGATAATTTGGGGGAAAAAAGATTTCATCTCTGCTGAACATGTGGAGACTTATTTTATTCCTCCCTGAACAGCTGTCCACGTCTGCACTCACCATGCCTTCTTTGCATATTTTTAGAAAAAGTATAGGGGAGGATAGTCACAGGTTATTAGCAAATACCATGCTATTCTCCTTTATTTAATTGCCTATTTATTTAAAGACAGGGCTTCATGTGTCCCTGGCTGGCCTTGAACAGCCAAGCCTCCTGTGTCTGGTTCTAAGTGTGGCAGTTCCAGAGATGCGCACTCAGACTCAGTTTCTCATACCATTTCCTATGAAAGGCGCCAGCACCTGTGGACCTTGGATCTTTGTGGACCCGGTGCCTCTGAAACCGAATTCCCTGCCTGGGCCACAGGGGCCACAGTAGCTCATATGGCTTGCCTGTGACATCTAAGGGATAGGACAGGTCACTAAAGGGCTTACCTATCACGGGGGAGGTCCTGGGTTTAATCCCACCGCCTCAGAACAATCACCACCAAATTGGGTTGGGGGTGTAGCTCAGTGGGTAAAGTGCTTGGCACCACGCTAATCCTCAGCCCTCCAAATAAAAGCCTGTGGGGAGAAAGGATCTCGGTGGAAAGGGATTACAGTGAATAAAAGAGAGAGAGAGAGAGAGAGAGAGAGAGAGAGGTGAGGGGGGGGCACACCTCTAATCTCAGCCCTGGAGAGGTGGAGGGTGCAAGCAGGACAATTAGAATTCAATGTTATATTCAAAGTAGTGAGTTCAAGGTCAGCCAGGACTCTGTGAGACTGTCTCAAAATAAAGACAGGACTTTAAGCAGACCATTGCTGCTAATATGTCACATAAGCACAGGAATACTGTTAACTTGAGCTCATCCCTGAACCCAAGCAAAACCAGTTCTACTTGTGATCCCACCGTTCAGAGGGGCCCACTGCAGTCCTGATGGTTTCTTTCTGTTGTCTATTGCTCCAGTTTCAAAGTTTCTAGGCAGGCACTCCCGCTCTGAACTTATCCCCCCAGGTAGAACTGGCACTCATTTTCACTTTCATTTTCATTTGGAGTGTGTGTGTGTCATGTGCACGGGTGCACATTTGTGTGTGTGTCTGTGTGTGTAGGCCAGACATCAGCTGTTGAGTCATTCCTCAGGAGTACCGTTCACCTGAGCTTTTTGAGCTAGGGTTTCTTAATGTTGCCAAGCCCCAGGGATGGATCCATCTACATGGTCCATCCTACACCACCACACCTGGCTTTTTAACAGATTCTGGGGCTCAGAGTCAAGTCTCCATGCTTGCATGATAAGCAGCTTATGAGCCGAGCTATCCCATTAGCCCCTGAACCATTTTTGCCTTTTAAACATTTGATTATGTGTGTGTGTATGTATATATGTACTTGACAGGGAGGTATTGTAGCACATGACTTTAATCTAGCATATGGGAGGCATTGACAGGCTAATCTCTGGGAATTCAAAGTCTATATAGTTTTAGGACAGCCACAACCCAGCCCACCCCATGCTCACAAGAAAGGAGAAGAAGGAAGGAAGAAAGGAAGGAAAGAAGGAGGGGAAGGAGAAGAAGAAATAATTTATTTGGGATTTCTGATTTCAGGGGATTCATGATTCAGGAGTTCGTGGTGGCAGAGTAGGAGTGCCAGTCACATCTTTAAACAAAAGCAGGAGGCAGAGACCACACTAGGGACCATTTGAGTCTTTTGGACCGCACATGGGGGACCAAGCATTCAAACATATGAACCTATGGAGGGTGTTCTCATTCCCACCACCACATCAATTCACCAAATTAATGTATATGACACACAGCAAAAGGCCTGTCCAGGAAAGCCTGTCCAGCACCCTTCACTGACATGTCAGTGCTCATCTCCAACTGCTAGGAGGCTGGGAAACTCTAAGCTGCAGGACTGGTGATGAGGAAGGCAGAGACAAGGGCGATCACGTAGGGATGTCTATTGCTGTTTCAGTGGTAGAGCGCTTGCCTAACATGCTTGAGTCCTGGGTTCTATTCCTAGCACCACACATGCACACAGAGAGAAGTCATTTGGTCTTCCATGATACTTTACTTGGAGTGTGAGGGCTCTTAATGGGAAAAGGTGGGCATTGTGGCCTATGGAAAGGAACTTGCCCTTGTTTTTAGGTTGATGTTCTGGTAATTAAAACCACCCCCCAAAATAAAACCAAACCCCAAATTCACCAATATATATATTTAAAATTTATCTCATTTGAAGCAATGCTGTTCTTTTTTAATTCATGATGTATTTATTAGGATAATTCCCCACTCATCTTGAACCAAGGTGCTTTGAATGCTGTGTCCTGCAGGCGCAGACAGCCTTGCTTTTTCTTCTGTAGGCTGACAGGGCAGTACAGCAGCCAACACACGAGACTGCCTTTTGTTTATGGCTGAAGACTGGGTTGATTTTATGACATCCTGGACACTTCACGGCCATTAATAGGAGTTGCAGTTCTGTATCAGGCCCCACTTCTGTTTCCTGTTCTCTTCTGGAGAGGGATAAAGGAAATACTTTGCAAAAGGCATATCCTCATAGGTCTGAAAGAAAGTAATGTATTCTCTAATAAAATTAGTCTTTAAAAAATCCAAGCAGGGGACTAAAGAGAGCTCAGCCATTAAGAGTATGTACTGCTCTTGCACACGTTCCAGATTCTATTCCCAGCACCAAAACGTCAGCTTGCAGCCGCCTGGAACTCCAGTTCCAGGGGATATGGTGCTCTCTTCTGACCTCTGCCTGCTCCTGCACACACACACACACATACTTACACAGGTACCCACACATATCCATAAAAAAGAAAAGAATAGAGAGATTACTTGCCTAGCATCGCAAAGCTCTGGGCTCAATCCCCAGTACCAAAATCAAAACAAAACAACCGGCCAAGTTGTGCCATGTGGCACATGCCTGTAATGCAGGCACTGGAGGATCCGAGGCAGGAGGATAGCCATGATTTTGAGACCAACCTCAGCTATGTGGTGAGCACTCAGCCAAAGAGTTTTTCAGGAACAACTGGTATGGAGCACAGTCTCTGAGGATGCCTCGTCTGTGGGAGAGAGAGAACATGTGAGATCAGGGACATCTAGAAAGGCCTAAGGGGGCTCAGAATGCTCAGGGTTAAGAGGGAGTTGAGTAGGATGCAAAGAGACCCTGGCTTTGGTCCCTAGTATTTCATAAACTGGGTGAAATAGTACACACTTTTAATCCTAGAACTCAAGAAGTGGAAGCAGGACCATCAGAAGTTCACAAGATGTCCTGCTGTGGGCCAGCCCTGAGGTATATAAAACCCTGTCTAAAGAAACCAAAACAACAAAAAGCCCACAAACAAATGTCAAAAGCCAGGCATGGTGGGGCACAGGTTTAGTCCCAGCACTTGGGACGGGGAGGCAGAGGCAGGAGGATCTACAAAGCAAGTCCAGGACAGCCAGCCAGGCCTATTACACAGAGAAACCCTGTCCCCGTAAACAAACAAACAATAACAACAACAAAACCAACCAACCAAAACAAAACATAACAGAAAAAATAAAACAAAACAAAACATGGAAAAACAACAACAACAGCAAAAACCAGAAAAGCCAAACCAAAGCAAACACCAGAAAGGCCTAGACAAGTGAGACAGACTCTGAGGTCCGATCTCAGCAAGCACACTGCCACTTAGATGTCAGCTTCAGGAAGGACCTATACTTGGGTGAAGACACTCATGACTCCAGATAGCTGAGTGACAAGGCTGGGCCAGCTCACCAGGCCACTGGAGAGGAAAAGGCCTCAACTAACCACTTTGTGTAAGGAGGGTGGATAGAGCACAGAGCTTTGAGGCCTCTGTTAGGAGAAGCAGGGGAGCTGCCTGGGTCCTGCCCAATGATTGTCAAGCATAAAGCTGGCTCTCATTAATCAGTAATGAAGTGCAGAAGGCAGGCATTGTTTATGGATGTTACCCTAGCAACCTGGGAGCAAAGCAGAGGAACAAACATTTCCGATTCCAGTTCCCTCTCAGCCCCCTGCATCATGTTGGCTTTTCCCAGCAGACACACTGACTGTCTAGATGGATCCTTGATAATAGGGTGGAGAGGCCACCGTGCCACCCTCCAGGCCTGTGTTTCAGGGCTCCTGCTTGTGTGAATCTTAGCTGTGGTGCCCTCAGCCACTTCAGCCTCCTTCAGGCTGTAGGGGTGCGGGTGAGGGTTAGGGAGAGTGGAGACTGGGTTGTCCTGCTCTGGTACCAGCTAGCTCCAGGTTCTCTTTGGTCTCATCAGTGTGTACTGCTATCGGCATCTGGGATTCAGCATCCCCAGAACCCTACCCTTCCCTCTGCTCCCCATTCACTCTTAGCTCTCCCCAGGGGACATATGGGAAAGCAAATCCCTCCAGGACATGGAGAGCCCACGGGCTTCTCATGCTAATCCATTGCCTGGTATCCCCTCTGCCTGAGTTTTTCCATCTCTAATCATTTTATGAATACGAGAGTCCATGTTCACCATCAGACATTCTGGGAATGTGGAAATGTGCAATACAGACCATTCTTTGTGATTCCACCATCTGGAAATGACCACAGCTCACTCTGGCTTATATCTGTAAGGATATGTACATATATTCTCAATAAGAACAATTACTGTTTAAAATTTCTCTTTGTGTGTGTGTGTGTGTGTGTGCACGTGTGTTGGAACTGTGGAACTGAACTTGGGGCCTCACACAAGCTAAGCCAGCAATCAGCCACTTAACTCTAGTCACAACCCTAAATGTTGTTTCTTTCTTTTTCTTTTCTTTCTTTCTTTTTTTTTTTTAGCCCTGGCTGTCCTGGAACTCACTTTGTAGACCAGGCTGGCCTCGAACTCAGAAATCTGCCTGCCTCTGCCTCCGAGTGCTGGAATTAAAGGTGTGCGCCACCACTGCCTAGCTAAATGTTGTTTCTTATTGTGGTAAAATACATATAATTTTTTAAACTTTTATTATTAAATGTTTAAACTGTTAAAATGTGAAAATTTTCATTTTAGCCTTTGTGTGTGTGGTACTGGGAATCTATCCCAATTTCTTATTATACATGCTAGGCAAGTGCTCGACCACTGAGCCATACATCTCTGCCCCCCTTCTTTTCTGTCTTACTAAATGGCATAGGTTGGCTTTTAACTTGTTATATAATCCAGACATTCTTTGACTTTCCAATTCTCCTGAGTAGCTGGTATTACCTTACCTGTCTAACTTTTTTTTTTCTTTTGAGTAGAGTAACCCATGCTACTCTCAAACTCATTATATAGCTGGAGGCCAGTCTTGAACTGCTGATTATCCTGCCCCCAGCTCCCAAGTGTTAGCTTTATAGGTGTGGACCACTATACCCAATAACGGGGTGCTGCAGAGGGAACCCAAAACTTTGTATGCTCTACCAACTGAAAAACATTTCCAGTCCTTTACATACTTTATTATTATTATTATTATTATTATTATTATTATTATTATTTAGTTTTTTGAGACAGGGGTTTTGTGTGTGTGTGTGTGTGTGTGTGGGTGTGGGTAGAGCCTTGGCTGTCCTGGAACTCACTCTGTAGATCAGGTTGGCTTCTGCCTCCTGAGTGCTGAGATTAAAGCTGTGCACCATGACACCCCATTGTATCTAGCCTTAAAAAGGAAGGGAGGCCATATTTGCCATGCCATGGATATATATTGAAGACAAATATTGACTTAACTGAGGTTCCTTGAATAGACAGTTTCATAAAGACAGACTGGAGAGCAGCGGTTGGCATGGAGGAGAAAGGAATTGGAAGTGGTGGAGACAGTGTAAGTTTGAGAAGATGAGAAAGGTTTAGAGATGAGTGGTCCTGAAAGGAACCTGAAGAAGATGTTGTCACAGAACCTCAGGTGGCAAAGGAGAAAAATGAAGAAGCCAATGGCAGGGTGATAGAGAAATGGATTTGCTGAAGAAAGCTGTTGCTCTCAAGCTGCATCCTGGCCTCTCACCCCAGCAGTCCTGGCAGGAACGTTCACATTATCAACCTCTAACTCACCCGGAGAGGGAGGCCCAGGGCTTAGTTAGCTCGGGAGGATGTGGAGCATGAGATGTTCATGGAACTCAATGGGCAGCTGGAAGAGCTGGATGCCGACAAAGCGGGGACCTCAAGGGTTTTCCACGGATTGGGTTTCACACCTGCCCTGCAGTGAAGGAAGCTGCAAGACTTCAGTGGTGGCTGGCAGACAAGAGGTGTTCTTGCCAGAGCCTTCATTCTTTGGCTCTTCATGCTGCTTCTGGATGAGCCTAGTAACCACCTGGACCTGAATGCTTGTGTGCGGCTGGAAGAGAAACGTTCAAGTACATTCTGGTCCTTATGTCCCATTCCCAGGCTTTCTGAATGAGCTCTGCATCAATATCATCCACATACACAAGAAACTGAAGTATCATATGGGTATGTTCAGTATGTAATTCCATCTATAATAATCTGGAATCTGGCATTGACCTGACACAGCAGTGGCTCTGGAAGGACCCAACAGTGCAGGGAACTCCACTGTTCTGAAGCTGCTAACTGGAGAGCTACTGCCCGAAGTTGGAATGATCTGGAAGCATTTTCATGTTACAATAGGGCATTAGTTACCATCACCACTTACAGGAGCAGCTGGACCTGAACCTTTCACCATTGGAGGACATGATGAAGTGCTACCCAGAGATCAAGGAGATGGAAGAGATAAGGAAGATCGTTGAGAGACAGCCTCATGGGGAAACAAAGGTGAGCCCAATCCAGAACCTGTGAGATGGGCAGAGTGTGTCTGGCCTGGCTGGCCTGGCAGAACCCTCACATGCTTTTTTTCTGTGTGAGCGTACCAGTAGACATGGAGACTACTGATGCCCTGGCAGATGCTCTCAATGAGTTTGAGAGTGACATGATGCTCGTCAGCCATGACTTCAGACTCATCCAGCAGGTTACGCAGGAGATTTGGGTCTGTGAGAAGCAGACAATCACCAAGTGGCCTGGCGATATGATATCCTGGCCTACAAAGAGTACCTCAAGTCCAAGCTGGTAGATGAGGAGCCCTAGCTTGCCAAGAGGATTTAGAACGTATGAGCCTTCTGCCAGGCTTGGATTAGGAATGCCGACTGAAGATGGCCAGCTGACACCTGGCCAATCACTCAAGACAGGACCCTGGGGCTGTACTCCCGCATTGTTGCAATAATGCCCCCAGCCTCTCCCCTCAGCCTGCCTTCGTTGCATCATATCTCCAGCAGGATAGCACCTGTCCATGCCCCACCCTCCTTCCTTTTGGTTCTGTCTTTCTGTACTCAGCTGGCTGTTCCCTCCAGACCCTTGCTGGTTACCTTGCTCAGAGAGATACAGCCAGGTGTACCAGGGTTAACCCAAAGGACCCAAGCCACGGTCTGGCCCTGGAAGGATTCAAGAGCTTAATTTTATGGGTTTGATGATGTTGGAGGAATACCGCCAGCCTATCACTCCTATTCACTATGGCTTCTGGTTTGGAGCGCTGGGCCAGGGCCTTAGTCCGGGTCAGTATTTTAATATTTATTTAATAGTGTATCTCTGTGTGTCATCTACAAAGTATCCAATAAAGAAAGAGGATATGCCAGGTGTGGAGGTGCATACCCTTAAGCCCAGCATTTGGGAGGCAGAGGCGGGCGGATCTCTATGAATTCAAGGCCAGCCTGATCTACAAAGCAAGTTCCAGGACAGCCAGAGCAGTTACACAAAGAAACCCTGTTTTCGGGGGTTGGGGAAAGATATACGAAGCCATAGTGCCCCCCTACACACACACACACACACACACACAGCATTCTTGAATCTGGGGTATAGCTCAGTGGTAGTGTATGGTTAGTGTGTGAGGCCCTGGGGTTGATTCACTAATTGGTAGCACCACAAAACAAAAGAAAATATGCACAACTATACTATTGTAGAAAATATTTAATCTCAATTGGGGTTTCTACCCCACTTTTGATAATTCAATTCCCAGATAAGAAGCACACACCTTTTATATTTATAGCAAGCCTTAACCAGCACTAGCATTGGGCAGATATCTACCCTTTAAGCTATTAGAATCTCTAACTCTAAAGTATAATTTGCCGGGCTCTGACGGGGCGGGGCTGATCTTTACAACTCACTTAACCCTCCTCTTCTTCCTCTTCCTCCTTCTCCTCTTCCTCCTCCTCCTCCTCTTCCTTGTGGTTCCCCTCTGACCCCAAGCCCCGCCTATCTCAGTTCTGCCCAGCTATAGGCTGTAGGCATCTTTATTCACCAATTAGGGATAACTTGGTGGTGGTGGTGGTGGTGGTGGAGTAAGGTCACATAGTGTCACTTGGGTCAAAGTGCAGATTCTCTAATCCTTGGAGCCAGGGGGCCTGGAGGGGAAGTATTTAGCATTACAATACAGAGCAGCTGGACCAAACCTCAATGCTACTACTGCGCTACATCCTCAGCCCCCAAAACTGTATCCTATGAAAGACCATCAGTTAATTTTGTTAAATCTCTCTAATTTCCAGTTTATTCCTGATGAATTTAACTCCTGGTAGGCAGGAGGGACCAGCAGGCAGATCCCCTCTTTTCCCAAGTCTCAGCGCTAAGAAAATGGCCTCTAGGATCTATTCAGGATCCTGTTGTGCTTCTAGCCCCCAACCTTGGAGCTACCGTGTTTGCATTCCACTAAGCAACTTCTGTTGTCTAAAACTCACTATCCTATCTTCCCCTCCCACTTGCCAATGTTTCCTGGCTCCTGGAACTGGTCTAACTGCCCTTTCTAATGCTGACACTCTTCAATACCTTCCTCACCTTGTGGTGACCAAGAAGCATAACATTATTTTTGTTGCCGCTTCATAACTGCAATTTTGCTACTGTTATGAATTGTAGTGTAAGTATCTGTGTTTTCCGATACTCTTGGACGACTCTTATAAAAGGGCCTCCAAAGGGGTCTTGACCCCAGGTTGAGAACAACTTTGAAAGCCCTGCAGCTTGTTTGTGTCTGCAGCTGTGCTTTACACATTAGCATGCAGCTCACCTCCCTTGCCTTAGTCTCACTTCTGGGCTCAGTGGAGGCACCCTTCCCTTGCAGAGTGCCCTTGCCTCTGGCATTCTTGCTAGCTCTTAAGTTCCACACCGGGCGGTGATTTATGGATGGCCAATTTCTTAGGATCCTGTGAGTCTGGCCAAGTAATTTGGATTCAGTGCTAGGGGGACATTTTAAGCCAGGCGATGACAAAACCAGGCAGTATTTTTTGCAGACTTATATTTCCTGTCGGAGAAAGAACTAAATTAAATGTCCTTTACAAGCCGTGAGACCCCTGGCTTCCTCCCTGTAACTGGTAAACCCTTCCTATCTTATCAGTAAAGGGACAATATGCTTATTTAGGCTGGCATTCCAAAGCATGGCCAGGAAGTCATCCCCGCAGCCCCAGCACCACAAGATGGATGGCAGTCAGCACCGCGGGGAGGAAAGCGGTACTTAGAACACATTGGAAAAGCACATGCGATCGCTGTGAGCAATCTGCAGGCGAATTTGGAAAATTAGATGAAAGGGACAATCTTCTGGGTGTAAAATAACAGCACTAAGAAACAGAATATCAAGGGCCAGCCAGATATCTCAGTGAATAAAGCGCTCACAGTGCAAACGACGACCTGAAACCGACATAAAGGAGAAAGCCGACTGCACAAAGCTGTGTTCTTTGATCTCCACATGCCCTCCCCCACCCACTCCCTCATCACGCAGGAAAAGAGACTCACGAGCTTTTTTTTTTTTTTTTTTTTAAATTAAAAGAAAGAAATGGAGTAACAAGCCAGGCATGGCGGTACATGCCTGTAAATTCGAGCACTCAGACGCAAAGGCAGGCAGGAGGAACACGAGTTTGAGCCTAGCCTGGCCTATATAGTGAGATCTTGTTTTAGCCTTCTCACCATCCTGTCCAGCTTTGTCTCCAGCTAAGGTCTTGCTCGACTTTGCTACCCACCACTTTTCCTGTGCAGCAGCAGCTGCCGCTGCGGCGCGGCAGAACATCCCAGGGTGCCCCTCCTGCCCAATTCATTTTGATGGCGCTATTAGAACCTACATATGCAAACGAGACACAGTAACAAGATCAGAAAGAAAGTGGTTGAACTCCCTTGAAAGCACAAAGCCAAAAATCCTAAGTATATCAGGAAGTTGTGTTCAGGAGCGGGCAACACGCCGAAACTCTTAAGATGGAGTCGAGGAGATGCTGGGACGCAGGGTCTAGTCCTGAGTTCCTGGTGAGATCAGGCTGAGTCTACACGCAGAAACCATGTCCCTGCCTGGCTTTTCCCGCCTCCAACAGTCTGCTGAGAGACCTCCCTCAGTCACTCAGGCAGAACTCAGATCCAGGGCTGTGCAGTGGGGGAGGGATTTGTGCCCCCCTTGGGGGAATGTTGGGGGCAGGGGTGGAGCTGCGCACATGCGCACACGCATGCCCTTTGTTCCTCTCGATCATCAACTCCCAGAACACATAGTGATTATGGGTTTATTTCTCCCCAAGGCGGAGACCAAGTCTCATAAATATTTCTTTCCTCTCTCCAGCCTGAAACGGATGAGGCCAAAAAGATTCTGGCTTGAAGGAACTCCTGGAGAGGATTTGCAACTGCTGGAGCTACTGGGTACAAAGGAAGCCTTTTGGAATCTTGGTTTAAGCTGTGTAGGAAAACGAAAAACATGACCTAGTTAGTTTCCTTGGGGGGTTGTCACATGCCAGCTAAGCCACTAGAATGCAGACTGGGATCTCTCTGATGGATTGCTGCTTGAATGTTAATCTCTGGGCTGTTTTAGGAAAGGGTATGGCCACTCTCAGCCAGTGGGAGAGAGTGCTGCTGGAGCTGATTCCACGGCCATCCGGAGTCATTAAGGTTAGGACTATGGGGACATTGCTCTAGGGCTGCCTGTAGATTAGAGGGCAGAGCCTCATACAGAGAACCAGGAAGACACTAAGTAAAACAGAAGACGAAGCTGGGTGTGGTGGCGCACACTTGTAATCCTAACACCGAGGAAGGAGAGTGTGAGTTCTATGCTAGCCTGCCTTATTAAAAACGCGCCACTAAAAAAGGAGGAAGACAGAAGGCTGCCCACAGAGTGAAGGGTCGGGGCAGGGTGGGCAAGAGTAAGAGTGCTAGTTTTTAAGGATGTAACCGGATCCGGATGCTGTCTATGCCTGACCGGTAAATAATGAAGACTGTTCCCATTCAAGTCCATTCAGTTGGGACGGTGAGACGGTGAGATGGCTCAGCCTGTAAAGGTGCTATTGGCTGCCAAGCTCAACTGCTTCACTTTGATTCTCAGGACTCACATGGTGGAAGGAGAGAACCAACTGACTTCTGTAAATTATCCTGGATGCCTTACTTGCGCTCTCTCTCTCTCTCTCTCTCTCTCTCTCTCTCTCACACACACACACACACACAGACACACACACACCGTCTCATACACACACATTTTCTCTGTCTCTGTCGCTCTTTCTCTCTCTGTCTCTGTTTCTCTCTCATACACACAGTCTCATACACACATATTTTCTCTGTCTCCGTCTCTCTGTCTCTCTGTCTCTCTCTCTCTCACACACAGAAAACCTGTTATTAAAAAAAATAAAATCTACTCAGTGGCCTTAAACTGGATATAATAATTTTGTGTAAACTTGTCTGAGCCATAGAGTACCCAAATATTTGGCCAAACATTATCTTAAGTGTTTCTCTGAAGGCATCTTTTGATACTATTAACATTTAAATTAATAGATTTAAATTAAGCAATTGCTAGGCAGTGGTAGCACACACCTTTAATTCCAGCACTCGGGAGGCAGAGGCAGGTGGATTTCTGAGTTCCAGGCCAGCCTGGTCTACTGAGTGAGTTCCAGGACAGCCAGGGATACACAGAGAAACTCTGTCTTGAAATCCTGCCCCCCCCCAAAGTTAAATTAAGCAAAACGGCTTTCTCAATGTGGGAAGGCCTCATCCTATCAGTTAAGAGCTTCATTCCAGTAAAAAAGCTGACATGCCCTAGACCCTTCAAAGCAATCCCCCCCCCCCCCGTCTTTGAGCTGGGAGGATTATATTTGTCTTATTTTGCTCCTGATTTCAGACTCACACTGAAGCATCAGCTCTCCCTAGGTCTCCAGTTTGCTGTCATTTGGACTGGTATTACACTATTTGCTCTTGTAGGTCTCAGACCTTTGGACTCAGGCTGGAACCAGGACACTAACTCTCCTGTAGCTCAAACCTTTGGACTTGGGTTAGCACTATGTCACTAACTCTCCCACAAAGCACAGTGCAAATCTGGGGACTTGTCAGCCTGCAGTGTTGTATGTATGAGCCAACTAACATGTACATAACTTTTACTGCCTGTGTTTCTCTGAGGAATCTTGGCTTCTACATTGGATAAGTAAACCCCATTCCTCAATAAATATTCCAACAGATAGCGTGCCTTTCAGTTTGGTCAGCAGGAAGGTGTACTGTATTTTGTGGTTCTGGGGATGGAAGCCAGATGCTGCTAGCTACACCCGTAACCCCATGAAACACTAATAGGGCCCTGAAAGTCAGCAACACAGCCCCCTTCCATAATTAGAACAGCCTGTCCAAGAGATTCTTCCTATCTCTCCCCTCCCTAGCTCACGTCCACTTGGATTTGGTATCATCCAACAGGAAGTGGGTGTGGCTTCCTGTCAATTTCTCCACCTTGCACTTCCTGCTCCCCAAGTTCTCGAGGGAGGGGCGGGTGGAGGGTGGGCAGGGCTAGCCAGGCATCTTTTACAGTGGTTCTCTCTGAGCCTGGCAGGTCTCTCTCTGAAGGTGAATCAGGACATTGCCATGGACTCTTCAGAAATTCTCATCCCTGGGGTCCCTCCCCCCCATCTTAAAAACAGAGGCATGAGCACGGCTTCTTATTGTTCTGCCTCTTTATGTTTTGGTTTCTTCCTCATCCACGGTGGCAAGTCCTCTTGGACAGTCTCTAAAGGCCCTAAGTGGACTGTCTCTCCTGTGAGGCTGAGGAAGCATTCAGGCATCTTTTCCCTCGTGGGTTTAGAGTAAGGCTGATCCCAGTATAGCAGCACTGTCTTTTGGCCATCGTGGCAATTAGCCATGTGTCTTTTCCCTTTAGAAGCTCCATCTGGAGCAGACCTCAGTGCAAGCAGCGGGTTTTCCTTTCTCCAGTCTGGGTGTGGAGGAGCTGGGGACTACAGCACTTCCCTCTCCCAAGTGAACAAGTCTCTAGCCCTAGGGCCTCTGTGGTGGGAGGGCTATGAGGACCCACTGGAGCATTTTGACATTTGTGCAAACACCCTGAGGCCAGTCTTGGGGCCTGTTGTCAGAGCCTTGGGTAAACGGTGTTGTCCTTCTCCCTACAGAGGGTAATTATGCGTCCTTCACTGGGGGTGGAGCTGGATTTCCTGTGTCCTCAGCAGTTGCTCTGCCATCAACTTCACTCCTAACCTAGGCCACCAACTCCGAGACACATTTATACGGTGCCTCCGAATGTCCAGTCGCCTACAGTGATGATGCACTGGGGTCAGCTGTCCCACCCTCCCTGTCAAACTCTTTCTTGTCCCTCATTCCTATTCCCTGGGACCTGTCCACAAAATAAGGTAGCTTCAAGGAAGTCCTTTTGCCAGGTCCTGCTTTGAGGACTTGGGTGGTGCTGTGGGGTGAGGAGATAGCCTTGGGCCCAGATCCCTTATTAGGTGTTGGCTTAGAGGTTGTAGCTTCCTACATGGGGGTGCAATCCCTTCACCCCAAGTCTCCTCACTTCTCTTGTTCTTCTCACTCTCTGGCTCATTCCTGGCTTTCATTTGGTGAGACCCCGCACAGCACTTTTGCAAGTCTGTATGTAGCAACTACTTACTTGGCCCTTGACTTGGAAATGATGTCACTTTGGCACTGGTTCCGTGTGGCTTGCTGTCTCCATAGACACTGTTGCGTATTATGTGTGTGTTCATGTGTGTGCATGTGGAGGCCAGATGTTAGTGTCATTTCCCCGTTTACTGTCCACTTTATTTTCAGAGACATGGTCTCTCAGTGAGGAAATCTGGACATGAGCAGTTCTCTAGGTTGGAGAGCACATGACTGCGAGGGATCATCCTGTCTCTGCTTCTCCACCGTCCTCTACAGCACTCCTGGGCTTTCCTTGGGTACCGGGAATCTGAACTCAGGTCCTCATGCCTGCCCGGCAAAGGCTTTACTGACTGAGCCCTCTCCCCATCCTCCTGCATTCCATTTTTGTATTTTGAGCCCTGAGTTCAAACCCTCTTCTGGGGAATGCTAATATCCAGGGTTTTGTTTTTTTTTTTTTAAATTATTTATACCGTGATTTCCAGTTCTCCTACTACCCTCACTGACCAGTTTGGACCCATTGAGCTTAGTTTAAGTACCAGCCTCAAAATATGAGGTACAAATAAGTGCCTCTGGTGAAGTATTCTGCATCTATGAATGAATTTTGGGCTTCTTCCAGCAGCCACATCATCTGGCAACTAAGTGGTTAGTTAGTTGCTTCTCACCCCTTTCCTAATGCCTGCTGCACTTTCCCACTGGCATGTCTCCAGGCTTCTCAGGTTAGCAAGCCCTGATAGCTTGTTATGTCCTTCCACAGAGGTCTTCCTCGTGTATTTGTGGTCTTGGTGAATGGAGTCACCCAAACAGTCTCTCAGGCCGGACACAACACCACCTCAGGGATCTTCTGAAAGATGCAGGCTTCTCTATTCTTCCTACTCACCCCTATCTCTCCCAGATTCCACATCCTACCACACAACCATTCCCTATCACTCAACCATGATCTCTGTTCTTGGCCCATCACCCCAGAAGCCCTGGGACTCTCAGGACTCCCTGCCCCTAATTACTGCTTTCCACATCAACTCAAACAGCATCACTTAGCGCCCCCCCCCCCCCTTTGCTGGATCTAGAACTCCGGGTCTTCTATACGATGAGCAAGCACTCTATCACTGAGCCACATTTCCAACCCAGGTCTTACCACTTTTCATTTTAGTAATGCTGGTGGTCTTTCCATCAATCAGATGATCCAGTAGCTCTCAATGAATGACCAAGAGCCACAAGTCTTCACAGATGGGCCCCAACTTCCTCTCCCAGGCTTAGTCTCTTCACATGAAAGATACCTAGAATCTTCCCTGAAGTCCAGCCTCTTGGGCCCAGTGGAATTGTGGTTTGAAGCTGTAAACCCTTCATTTCTACTACCAGACTGTGCACTCTGGTCTCTGACACTGACCTGGTGACTGAGTCATCGCCACCTCCAGTCATTACTTTCTGCTCTTATCACATCACTTCATCCCTATAGGGAGTCAAGGTTCTCAGTGATGACTAACTATTAATTTTCAAAATCTGAAGGGTCATGCTAGCCACACTCAAATAGCAGCCACTTGAACATATATGCCCAATCCCCTGGAGACCATCAAGGGATCAGAACCATTGGGAAGTTATGGAAGCAGCTTGCCTGCTCAGCTCTTATACCCTGGTTTTGAAGAGAACATTCCAGAATACTGTCATCTTCCTCCACTCAGACCTCTCAGTTGGTGATGTTCTGAGAAACTAAAATGGGACATGCTCAAAGTACCCACTTGGGTCCATTGGTCTAGGAACAGTCCTTGCTTGTTTTGAGAGTGGTCCAAGGGCCAGAAAAGCAGGTTGGGGGATTTCAGTGCCACAAGAACATATGTAAGAAACTGTATAAGGTCTACATGGTAGAAATCACTCAGACTAGGGGAGAGGCCTTAACTCAGGAAGATGTCCTGAGTCACATGTCAACATGTTGACAGGCTCCCTCTAGGATATTTTCTGTGCAAATATTCACACATGATCCATCTAACCCTGAAGGCAATGCTCTCTTGTGATCTGTTTTTTACTTAAGATACCACAGGAATTTTCCCAAGCCTTCTTCAATTTTAGTGGCTTCGTAATATTTAAACATTTAAATGCTTATTTTCTTTTTTGTTTTTGCTAATATATATTTTATTAGATATTTTCTTGATTTACATTTCAAATGCTATCCTGAAAGTCCAATACTATGTTTTATTCATTAATTTTTTTATTAGGTATTTTCCTCAATTACATTTCCTTATTCATTAATTTTTAAACAGGATCTCACTACATAGCTCTGGCTGACCTGGAATTTACCAAGTAGACCACGTTGGCCTGGTACTCACAGAGATTCTCCTGCCTCTGCCTAGGAGTGCTGGGATTAAAGGCATACCCCACTGTCAACTTTAGTCATAAAAAAGAAAAAAAAAAAGAGAGAGAGAGCCCGACCTAGGCAGTGGTGGCACATGCCTTTGATCCCAGCACTCCCGAGGCAGCACTGCTGGATCTCTGAGTTCAAGACCAGCCTGGTCTACAGAATGAGTTCTAGGATAGCTGGGGCTACACAGAGAAACCCTGTCTTGAAGAGAAAAGGAAAGGAGAGGAAAAGATAGGAAAGAGGACCTATGAAATGTCTTAGCAGGTAAAGGCATTTGGTCTGCAACCTTAATAATGTGAGTTTGGAAGAAGAGAACTGACTTTGTAAGTTGTCCTCTGACCTCAATACATGTGCTGTGGTGTACACACACACCCAAGCCACCACTAAAGATAATAAAGAAGAGAAGAGAAGAGAAGAGAAGAGAAGAGAAGAGAAGAGAAGAGAAGAGAAGAGAAGGCTGCTGGTTCAGTGCTTGCTTACCATGTGTGAGGCTTTAGATTCTGTTCCAGCACCAGGAAAAATAAGGAAGGACAGAAGGAAGAAAGGAAGGAAGGAAGGAAGGAAGGAAGGAAGGAAGGAAGGAAGGAAGGGAAAAGAAAGATGCCGACTAGAATTGTTCTTATAAGCTGTGTTGCTAGACCCTATTTTCTCAACTGGAAAGCTAGAAGTCACTAACATTAATTTGCTTCCCTGATATTGTTACCTCACAGAGAGAGGTGTCTAACATTAGGCTAGAAGCCATGGCAAAGATTTTTGCTTCACACAAGGGTGGTAAGTAAGAGTCTCAGTCCCTCTGGGGTTTACTGAGGAGTGTGGTAGAGGCCCTGGCAATCATGTTGCTATGATGCTAGGGCTATGAACCAATGGGCATCACAAGCTGGTCCATTTGCCTCCCTCCCGGGAGCACAGCTGCCATCACTATTGCCTTTGGGAACTACCTTCTGGAAGGAAAGAGCAGAGTAAAAGCAGATATATGTGGACAATGGCCTCAGAGGTTACCAACTCAGTCAGTAATGCTGATAAACTGGCCATTGATGTGGATCAGTGATTTGTTTTGTTTTGTCTTTTTGTTTTTGTTTTTGAGACAGGATTTCTCTGTGTAACTCTGGCTGTCCTAGAACTTGTTCTGTTGATTGGGCTGGCCTCAGAACTCTGGCCTTTTTGTTTGTTTGGTTGGTTTTTTTTTTTTTTTTTTTTTTTTTTTTTTGAGACAGGGTTTGTGTAGCCCTGGCTGTCCTGGAACTCACTCTGTAGACCAGGCTGGCCTCGAACTCAGAAATCCCCCTGCCTCTGCCTCCCAAGTGCTTGGATTAAAGGTGTGTGCCACCACTGCCCGGTGGTTTTGTTTTAATTCATTATTTATTTATTTATTTATTGCAAAATTTCCAGTTCTGTGAAAATGTTAAATCACTTCATGGTCCTCTGGATTTTTTTTTTTTTCTGAGACAGGGTTTCTCTGTGTAGCTCTAGCTGTCCTGGAACTCACTCTGTAGACCAGGCTGGCCTCAAATTCAGAAATCTGCCTGCCTTTGCCTTCCGAGTGCTGGGATTAAAGGAGTGCACCACCATGCCGGGCAGATTTTGGTTTTTAAGTACAAAATTTCTTGCAGGGAAATCCCTACCTTATCTTCCTGACCATCAGGCTATAGGTTTCAACTGATGTAGACAGCACAGTCCTGAACCCACACAGAATGCTTTGGAATCCTCACATAAACATCAATATTTCAATTATCACCAACCACAACTCAAGTTTGATATAATTCAATATAAAGATGCCAATGAAGGGTTAAAGAGATGGCTCACTGGTTAAGAGCAGTGGCTGTTCTTCCAGAGGACTGGGGTTTGATTCTCAGGACTCACTTGGCAGGGAACAACCATCTTTAAGCCCAGTTCTAGAGGATCCAACACATCTTCTGGCCCCTGCAGGCACTAGATATACGTGTGGTGCACAGACATGCATCCAGGCAAAATGCACACACACATAAAGTCAAAAACAGAAGAAGAAGTCAACAAGCAGGCAAGAGTCAGATATATACTGGGTGTGTGTGTAAATACTACTTTGAATTCTGTGGTTTGGAGCTTGGACTGCCGCGCCTCCCCATCCCCCCCCCCCCCGCCCCCAACTTGGAGAAAACTTCCAAGTGCTATGGATACAGGCACGGCTGCCACATAGCTGGCTTGGAGAGCTGTCATAGGTGTTACTCAGAGCACTCCGGGCTCAGTGCTGGTACTCAGCAGCTCTTTTTGTTTTGCTAACTTCACAATCTGTGGCCTTCTTAAAGATAACCATGGCACTAGTGGTTTAAGACAGGGCATGACTGAGGGTAGACTGGGATTGGGTTTATCCATGGATTTAAAAAAGAGGACTTTTTTTTTTTTTTTTGAAGAAATACATGCGGGTTGGGAAGAATTCTTTAAGCTGGGCATGGTGCTCACACCAGTGATCACTAATCACTATGAACCGAGGCAGGGGGATTGCTATGAATGTGGGACCAGCCCAGTGACAGCTTGCCTTAAAAAACAAAAACAAAAAAATCAAAAGCAAGGAGACTGAGAGGAGAGGTGGGTGGGGTGGAGAAGGATGGGGGAGTAACACGACTGCCCTAATGCTTCTAGTACACAAGGAATCCTACAGGTGTCTGCCAGCCAGTCCAGCTTAGACAACAAAAGGTTGTCATGGAGCCCAGTCTCATCCACCATCTCATCACAGGCAAATTTAGGAGCCCAGCTGGGCCTGATGTCATCCTCTAACCTGTGGAGAGTAGTAAATGAATTGTTTTAAGCTACCACATTTTAAAGGGCACGGTGGTGTAAATGAGATGTGCCCCAAGGACTCCGGCATTTGAAGACTTTATTCTTAGTTGGTGGTGCTGGTTGGAGAGGGGTAGGAGGTGTGGCCTTGCTAGATGGAAGTGTGTCTCTGGGAGTAGGTTTGGAGATTTTAAAAGCCATGCGCCATTCCCAGTGAGCGAGCTTTCTGTTCTGAGCTTGTGATTTAAGATGTGAGTTGTCAGCATGCTACTCAAACCCTCATGCCTGCCTTCAGCCATGCTTTCCCACTGTGATGGTAGAGGACTCCTCCTATTCCTCTGGAACCATACGCTTGAATAAATCCTTGCTTCTATAAAGTCTATAAATTGCCTGGGTCATTATGTTTTATCACAGCAATACAAAGAGAATTAATACAGAGGGATTTTGACCTAGAAATAGATACTTGGCATCCAATACAATCCCAGATGTGCTTACTTACAAATACACCAACACTGTAGTTCCAAATGAACATTTCCCATGTGGATGTGCCAGTCCATCTCAAGATACTTAGCATGAAGGATCATTAGGACTTAGACACACAGGACAGACACAGTGAGATGCTTTTAGTTCCCACCATCAGGAGGTGGAGGCAGGCAGATCTCTTAGTTTGTGGCCAGCCAGGAACACATAGTAAGATCCCGTCTCAAACAAAACAAAACAAAACAAACAAAACAAAACAAAAAAAACCCAAAACAAAAATAAAACAAAACAAAACCACCACCGCCACCACCACCACCACCAAACCCCATAAAACTCTGAACATGCTTGGCATTTAGAACTTGAGGCCTGTCTTAGGTACTTTTCTATTGCTGTGATAAAACACCATGACCCAAGCAACTTATAAAAGTGTTTAGGCAGGTGTGATGGGTCAACATTTGGGAGGCAGACAGGTGGATCTTTGAGTTCAAGGCCAGTCTGGTTTATAGAGTGAGTTCCAGGACAGGTTATTATACAAAGAAACCCTGTCTTGAACCCCCCCCCCAAAAAAAAACCCCAAAAGCCAAACCAAACCAACTAACTAAATGAACAAAGAAACAACAACAACAAAAAAGAGGCATGTGAGTGTGGGACTTTTAACTAGGCTTACACTTTCAGAGGGTCAGAGTCCATGTCCATGATGGTAGAACAAAGGCACAGTGGCAGGAGCAGCTGAGAGCTCTCATCTAGATCTGCAAGTAGGAGGCAGAGAGCTATTGTGGGAATGGTGCTAGTCTTTTGAAACCTCAAAGCCCATTCACAGTGACATATATCCTCTAAGACCCTCCCCCCACTCCTTCCCAAAATAGTTCTATCTATGTATGTATGACTCTGTGACCCTGACTCATTTAACATTCAAACATATGAGCCTGTGGGAGCCAATTTCACTCAAAGCAGCATAAGGTCTTTGGTTATGAGTCCATAGAACACAATTAAAAAGGTGATACAGAAAGAAGTGATAAGGACCATGGACCTTGAAAAAGAGTCATTCTATAAGGTAGCTTAGGGATGGAGCAGGTGTAGCATTCTAGAAGGCAGCACTGATGGAACCTTAGAAGTATTCCCCAGCTAGTGAGAGTACCACAGCTACATTTCCCAGTGCTTTATACAGTTTAAGTACTATTTGTTAAAATCCCTTTCCAAGAATCAGATGTTTCTGAAGGTTTAGAACAGTCACATGTTTTTTTGAGACTCACTTATAGAATTGTGCAAATTGACCGTCTGGGCTTGTTGCCTAAGATTCCTTGAGCTACAAAGGTGACTGGAACAGAGCCATCATGTTCTTGCTGAGTTTTCAGTGGGCCAATGTTGTTTCTTATGACAAAAGAAGCAGGCTTGTAGCTGAACAACCAGACAGGTTCAATGAGTCAGGGTCACAGAGTCACACATAAATACAGCATTCCAGAGATCTCCTGATTCTCAGAAGAAAAGACCAGGTGATTTCTTAGAAGAGCTGATAAGATACAAAGAATCTGTCTAGATGTCAAGGCTCCTAAAAGCCTGATACAGGAGATGGTTTCTTCTCTTTCCCCATGCTTGAGCAAAAGCACTCAGAAAACTTACCTGATGAGTGAGCTATGACTTTGAAGTCATGAAACTGAGTAGCCTGGAGTCAGGTAGCTCATGAGATTGAAAAGAGCTCCATTCATGTTGTATTGAATTCCACCCTAGACAACTAGATAGGGTGTCCTATCCTTGTCTGTAAACAGGCAAAAAATACAGCCTGTCAATTCCAGCCATGGTAGTAGTGGCAGACCTGACAAGATATGCACCTCCAGGCTTTCCTGACACCCTTGACATGAACATTAAGTAGTCCTGATCTGTTTCCGGTTAGTCTCAGAGGCTGTTTTTGTTAGTCAGGAGTAATGGCTGAAGAAGCCTGTCATCGCAGCACTCTGGAGGCTGAGGTAAAAGATCAGGAATTGTAGGCCAGCAGGACCACACTGTGAGACCCCAGTCTCCAAAACAAACAAATAAATCTTTTTTTGGCTGAGTATCTTGGCACCCAGGCGATAAAATCAGGGAGACCAGGAGTTCAAGACCAGCCTGGGATAAGGAAGACCCTGTTTCAAAAACAAAAATAAAATATTTTTTTCAAGGCTTTCTGAAAAATCATGTATAATATCAACTCTATTGTCCATGATGCCAAGGGGCTCCACATGAGAAGAACTTAGAGAGGGCAAAGGTGCTTACAGCTACCCTGGTGAAAACCGAAGGACCTTAGAGGAATATTTTCTACTTGTCCTTATGATGAGGTCAAGAAATAAGACAAGGAGGTTGTGATATTCAATTAACTACCAAACAAGGAGATTTTCCTGCCATTAAAGGCAGGTTAACCATGCTACAATCCACAGACCCAAAGAAACTGGGTGTAGTGGCTATTCCTGGATGTCAACTTGACTATATCTGGAATGAACTACAATCCAGACTTGGAAGGCTCACCTGTAATCCTGATCTGGAGGCTGGGAGATACAAGTTTCTGACCTGGATCTCTGGCATGGAGATCTTGAGGCATAGTGGCTATGAATCCCAGAAGACAGGGAGATCTCTGAGTTCAAGGTCATCTGGGACAAAGCAAGTCCCAGATCCAGGTGTGGTGGCAACACATTTAATCTGGGCTACACCTTCTGCTGGAGACCTACATAAGGACATTGGAAGAAGGAAGATTCACTCTCTCCTTCACCTGCTTGCCTTGTGGGAATGCTAGATCCTTGCACTTCCATTCACAGCAGCTACTGACCATTGTTGGGAGTTGGCCTGTAGACTGTAAGGCATCAACAAATTCCCTTACTATATAGAGACTACCCATAAGTTCTGTGACTCTAGAGGACCCTGACTAATACTCTGGGTAATAAGGAGGGCCCAAGGGAGGGTGAATGAATCTCATTCAGAAGGGCAAAGTAAATAGTTATTGGTGGCAGCAGCAGTGAATAGCTGGAGGGAACTGGATAGATGGGAGAGGGGGTGAGGAGGGCAAGGAAGAAGGTGATCAGGTATGGGGAGGGGGCAGGAGAGGCCTAGGAGTGGGGATGGAAATCAGCAGGCAAGAGGGGAGAAATCTCTGGTGACTAGCTAGAGGCCTGGGATGGGAGAGGAGACTGGGAGTCTATGGGAGTGACCCTAGCTGAGATTCATACCAGAGTGGGGATATAGAGACTGAAGTGACCACCTACTTTAGCCAGGCAGGACCTCCAGAGGAGGGATTGGGCAGGGCATCAGACCACCCACAAAACCTTCAATCCAATATTTATCTTGCCTACAAGATATGCTGGGATAAAGACGGAGCAGAGACCGGGGGAACAGCCAGCCAATGACTGCTCCAACTGGAGACCCATCCCCCGGGAGAGAGCCAACCCCTGACATTATTGATGATATTTTACTATGCTTGTAGACAGAAGTCTAGCATAATTGTCTCCTGAGAGGTTTCATGCAGCTGTGGATGGAGGCAGATGTACAGATCCACAGCCAAACATCAGGTGGAGTTCAGGAAGTCTTGTGGAAAAATGAGGGATAGAAGTGAGCAAGCTGGAGGGATGAAGGACACCACAAGAAAACCTACAAAGCCAACGAACCTGGGGCCATGGGCTACATTGCATTTAAAGGCTCTAGATAATTTTGTTATTTATTTATCTACTTAGGTTTTTTTTTTTCATTTTTTCCATAGTTTTAGAGCTTTATTGTAGAAAGGCAGAGACAAAGAGAGAAGGTAGAAAAGGGGAGGCCGGCTACGGCCACGTGGAGAGAGGAGGGGGAAAGGAGGGAGAGAAGGAGAGTGGAAAAATGAGAGTAGGAGAACATGAGGCTAAGACTAGTTTTTTTGTTTTGTTTTTTAATATCTATCTATCTATCTATCTATCTATCTATCTATCTATCTATCTATCTATCTATCTATCTATTATATGTAAGTACACTGCAGCTGTCCTCAGACACTCCAGAAGAGAGCATCAGATTTTGTTACGGATGGTTGTGAGCCACCATATGGTCGCTGGGACCTGAACTCAGGACCTTTGGAAGAGCAGTCAGCACTCCCAGCCACTGAGCCATCTCACCAGCCCCCCCCCCCTTTTTTTAAGACCAGGTTTTTCCATGTAGCCCTGGATGTCCTGGAACTCTCTCTGTGGACCAGGCTGGCCTGCCTGTCTCTGCCTTCTGAATGCTGGGACTAAAGGCATGAACTACCAGTGCCTGGCTGTTGATTGATTGACTGATTGATTAATTGATTGATTAGAGATAGGGTCTTACTATGTAGCCCTGACTGTCCTGGAACTCCCTATCTCCCTATGCTTTGTACACCAGCCTGGCCTCAAGCTCACAGAGATCCTCCTGCCTCTGCCTCCCAGTGATACAGATGTGTGCTACCACTCCAGGCCTGAATAATGTTTAGTTTTGACACAGTAGATCCTATCCCAGGCTGGCCTCCAATTCCCTGAGTATCTGAGAATGACTTTGAACTTCTGACCCTCTTGTCCACACTTCTATGGGATTTTAGGCATACACCACTGCTTCTAGTCAATGAGGTGCTAGGGATGGGACTCTGTGCTTTCTGTATGCTAAGCAAGCATTCCACCAACTGAGCTACATACATTCCAGCCCTCTGGAGAGATCCTAATTGCCTTGATGTGGCAGCTTGAATAAGAATGGCCCAATAAGCTCATATATATGAACTCTATATATTTTGTTTTGGTTTTTTGAGACAGGGTTTCTCTGTGAAGCCTTTGCTGTCCTGAAACTTGCTGTGTAGACCAGGCTGGCCTTGAACTCAAAGAAATCTGCCCTTCTCTACCTCCTAAAGTGCTGAGATTACAGGTGTATATCACCACTGCCCAACTGGAACTCTTTGAAAGATTTAGGAGGTGTGGCCTTGTTGGAGTAGGTGTGCCCTTGTTAGAGGAAGTGTGTCACTGGGGGTGGGCTTTGAGGTTTCAAAAACCCATTTCTCTCTCTCTCTCTCTCTCTCTCTCTCTCTCTCTCTGGCTGCAGATCAGGATGTAGAACTGTCACCTACTTTCCCATGCCTGCCTGTCTTCAATGTTCCCCACCATAATGATAATGGGCTTCAATGGGCTTACCCTTGAAACTGTGAGCAAGACCCTTCTTATAAGAGTTGTCATGGTTGCCTGGTCTACAGAGTGAGTTCCAGGACAGCCAGGGCTACACGAGAAACCCGTCTTGAAAAAACCAAAAAACCAAAACAAACAAACAAACAAAAAACCCAAAAAGAGTTGTCATGGTCATAGTATCTCTTCATAGCAATAGAACACTAAGACACTTGAGGTTCCCACAAATCATGACGTGAGACATTTTTTAAGGAATAGAGAGTGTATATAGAAAACAAATACAGGACCAGAGAGATGGCTGTAGTAGGCAGCAGTGTTTGCTGCCAAGCCTGACTACCTGAGTTCAGTCCCAGGGATGCAAATACTGGAAGGAGAGGTCTGGTTCCCAAAAGCTGCCTTTTAACGTCCACACTGGCATGGTGGCATCAGCATGTCCCTCCCCAGAAAATGAATAAACATTAAAAAGAATCAAAACACAGTTGCAAGTCAGAAATGTTAACTGGTTTTATTTTTTCAAATGTAATCTTAAAAAATATTAGTGTGTGTATGTGTGGTGAGAGACTTCCTGGAAAGATGCAACACACACACACACACACACACACACACACACACTCACCAAGAAAGAAAACCCAGAACAGACCAAAGTAATAAGTGTACAATTTGGCTACCCAGTAAGTTTTCACTGGAGTTCCTAACAGGAGTATGGGTAGGGCTGAAGGAGCAGGCACCCGCATTAAGGAAAAGTCCACTAGTGATGACTCATGCAAGCTGTGTCCCTAGTGCTCTCTACACAACTTGCAGACATCTATCTCCACAGGGCTGAGAGATCTCTTCTCCGAAGACCCCCTGGTAACAGTCTTCTCCCCCAGTAGCTGTTTGCTGCTTCTAGAAAACTGGAAGAGGCCTCTGAGAATTTTAAATTTCCAGCTTTCCCAGGCAAAGTGAAGTTTGTTTATCTCCTAAATCTCAAGATAGTGTCCCTCGAACTGGGGGAAGAAACTCTCACGCAGCAGCTCCGAGGGAGGGTTGGGAGATAAGATTGTCTCCAGGGTAGCTTGTAGCAGCTGGAAATCTGTCACAAGACTCCTTCAGGCCACCCCTCCCTATGCCTTAGGCTCCCTACGCCTAAACCCAGGCCTAGGAGGCTGGCCTCCATCTCAAGAGCTATGCTGTTCAATGAACCTTCCAGAAGTGGGATGGTGTACTAGGTATCCCTTGGAGACTGATAGGCCTGGTTTCCCCCACCCTGCATGACTCCTTGAAGGCCTGTCCATCCATAGTGTTGTATATATTAATACAATTGAGGGCCAGAGAGATAGCCCAGTGCTTCAGAGGCACTTGTTCTTGCAGAAGACTTAGAGGTTCAGTTCCCAGAACCTACATGGTACTTCACAGCCATCAATAAGTCCAGTCCCAGAGAGCCAATGCCCTTTGCTGACCTCCACAGATGCTAGGCACCCAGATGGTGCCCATACAGACATGTAGGCAAAATAACCATGTTTATGAAATAAAATAACTCAAAAAAGAGCTTTAGATTTACACACAACACACATATACACACAACACACACACACACACAACCTACCTACCTGTTTCTTTAGTGTCTATGTGTGTGGTAGTGCATTCTACAGGCAGGGGTGTGGAGGCAGGGGTAACTTGTGAGAACTGGTTTTCTCCCCCTACCATGTGGGTTCTGGGGCTCATGTCAGGATTGTCGGCAAATGTCCAAATGTCTTTACCTACTAAGCCATCTCACTGGCTTTTCTTTTAAAGCTTGGGTCTCCTTTTTACTCTGTATCCCAGGCTGACCTCTAACTTTCAGGCAATCCTCCTGCCTCAGTCTCTCAAGTGCTGGCATTACAGACATAATCACCACTCTCAGATCCACAGTTCTTTGCTTTTTATTGCTCAGTCATCTAGCAGGTAGATGGTGGGGGGTGAGAGGTAGGGGGCAGAGGGTGAGAGGTGGGTGGGGTGTGACCATTTGTCCACTGAAGGACATTATAGGATACTTGCAGTTTCAGACTATTACAGATAACATTTGTGTAAGAGAATTTGTGTGAAAATAAGTTTTTATTTCTTTGTCTGGGACAAGTGACAAAAAGTACAAATGCTGGGTCATAGGATAAATCTATTTTCAGCCTTAAACTGAACTGCCAAATTTTTCCAGAGTGTCAGTATCAGTTTCCATTCCCTGCAGCAAGTGACCCAGTTTCTCTACAGTCTCTCTAGCATTTGGTAGTGTCAGCATTCTTCATTTCTGTCAGTCTGATGGGTCGATTGTGACGTCTCACTGTAGTTGTTTGGTTTGATTTTGAAACAGGGTCTTACACAGCTGCGGCTGGCTCCTGGGCCTGCCTCCCACATGTTTGCATTGCAAATGTCCTCACCTTTTTTACTTTTTAAAATTTTAAGCAAGGTCAAACTATGTAGCCCTGGCTGTCATATAACTCCCAGTGTATAGGGGGCTGACCTAGAACTCTTAGAGATCTGTAAGACTATATTTTTTCAGCGCAAAGGTTTACAGTTCAGAGACCCGCCTACATCTCTGTGCCTCCTGCGTTGTGTGCTAGGATTACAGGAACCCCAGCACATCTGGCACTCTCTTCCTTCTCAATGCTTCCTCTTTTCACTTCACATCTTTAGGCTCCCATTCCTTCTAGTTTCAGGACCCTTTCTGCCCCCACCAGTTTCCATGCATGCCAGAAAACATGTAATACTTGTCTCTGAGATGGATTTCTTTCACTTAACCCAGTGCTCTCCAGTTCCATCTAGTTTCCTGCAAGCAACATCATAATTTCATTCTTTATAGCCAAGTAAAATTCCATTGACCATTAAGCTTTTTTATTTTATTTTATTGGTTTTTCCAGACAGGGTTTCTCTGTTTAGCCCTGGCTGTCCTGGAACTCACTTTGTAGACCAGGCTGGCCTCGAACTCAGAAATCTGCCTGCCTCCCAAGTGCTGGGATTAAAGGCGTGTGCCACCACGCCTGGCTGTTTGTTTGTTTTTTTCCTTGACAGGTTTCTTTGTGTAGCCCTGGCTGTGTAGCCTAGAACTCACTTTGTAGACCAGGCTGGCAATGTTCAATTAGTGAGTTTTTACAGTTGAGTTTTGAGCCTTCCTTCTCTTCCATGGTGCTGGGGATGGAGCCTTGGGCCTTGGACCTGCTTGGCAGGTGAGCTATCTAGAGCTACATTTCTACTCATATGAGAGTTCTTTATATTTTCTAGGTATCAGTCAATATTTTGTCCAGTTTTTATTTTTCATCCTTTGTCCAGTTTTTATTTTTCATCCTTTGTCCAGTTTTTATTTTTCATCCTTCTAAAAGGATCTTTCACAAAGCAAAATTTTGATTTCAATATGAAGAAGTATTCCCCAAGACTCCTGTTGTTGAAAGTGTGGTCTTCATGCAGCAATGTTTAGAGGCAAAGCTTTGGGGAGATGATTGGTCAATGCTTCCTTCATTGATGAGTTTACAGATGAATGGATTGTTGGGAACTATGGCTTAGTTGGAGGAAGTAAGTCGCTGGCTTTTGAAGAGTATATTTTATTCTGTTTCTTTCTCCTTGCTCTCTCTCCTCCTGGCTTCAGAGAGCAAGTGACTGTTGTGCACCATAGGTCCCTTGCCACGAATTCTGCCTCACCATGGCCCAGAAACAATGAAACAAAAATAAAATCTTTCCTTCTTTAAGTGTTTATCTCGGGTGTTCTGTCACAGTGATGGAAAGCTGACCAGTTAAAATATGGTTCAAGTGTAAATTGTTTTCTAAAAAGTGATCTCCGGGCTGATGAGATGGCTCAGTGGTTGAGAGCGCCCACTGCTCTTCCAAAAGTCCTGAGTTCAAATCCCAGCAACCACATGGTGGCTAACAACCATCCGTAACGAGATCTAGCGCCCTCTTCTGGAGTGTCTGAAGACAGCTACAGTGTACTTACATATAATAAATAAATAAATCTTTTAAAAAAAAAAAGTGATCTCCGGGCTGATGAGATGGCTCAGTGGTTGAGAGCGCCCACTGCTCTTCCAAAAGTCCTGAGTTCAAATCCCAGCAACCACATGGTGGCTCATAACCATCCGTAATGAAATCTGATGCTCTCTTCTGGAGTGTCTGAAGACAGCTACAGTGTACTTACATATAATAAATAAATATTAAAAAAAAGTGATCTCCTAGCTTGTCCTAAAATCCACTGTCATGACATGTACATATTGCATCCATCCATCTGTCTGTCCATTCATTCACTTAGTTTATTGACTATGGCCTAGGTTTAGTATTAGATGCTAGTGATCTGAAAATGAACAGAATCTTGTAAGAACGGGGATGTGTAATATGCCTCCCATTGGAGTGTGGTAAAGGATGTCAATCAGGTCCAGAGTAGAGCACCTACTATAGCTGGGATTATTGCTGAAGGTTGTTCATTGTCAGTTATGAACCTAGCCAGATATAGGTGAGAGTATGTTCAAAGAGACTTTTTCATATGTGCATGTTTATCTATGTATCCCTGTTTGTTGAAACATCTCACTACTGTAGCTCAGGTTGGTTTGGAAATCTTTTTGCCTCTGCCTAGACCATGCTATGATTACAGGTGTGTATGTGTGTGTGTGTGTGTATATATACCTGTACATGAACACATGTGGCACATTCTATAAAAACATTTCCATCTAGTCTTTTCATCTTACTCTTTTCCTACATTCCCAAATAGCTAGTACCAAAATGAAGATCCTATGAGACTAAAGGCGAACTCACCCCTAGAAATGATCATTCTTTTAAAATCTACAATGAAACCTATTAGTTTCTCAGGTACTCTTTCTTCACTGTTAAGTGATGGCATGAAGGAAAGGTGTAGATAGGTCTCATTTCATGATAGTTCTTGCTCCTAATATAGCAGTGTTCATCTGGGACGCCTGAAGGACTCACCTCACATGACAAACTGCCTCATTTTCACACTGATTCTTTGAGGAAAGCAAGATGAGATTATCATGCAGTGGCCTATATTCCAAGTAGAGTAGGCTGTTCCTTCCCCAGGCAACTAGAAAAGTCTATCAAGTGACACATTTGGGAGGAGCCCATGAACTTTGGTTTAGGCCACAATTGTCTCCCAAGAATTTTTGAGAGTGTAAGGCCTGCTTATGCATATCCAGAGGCTGCTTGAAGGTTTGGGGTGGGCTGATGAGATGGTTCCGTGGGTAAAGATGCTTGTTGCCTAGCTTGATGACCTGAGTTCCATTTCTATGGGGAAGGAGAGAACTGACTTCTGCATATTCCAACCTCCATATGTATTAAATAATTTATAAAGGCTGGAGTGTTTGCCTAGCATGTATGAAGCCCCTAAGTTCTATGGTTAGCAAAAGATAGATAAAATTTTATTTTCAAAAATACTTGGTAGAGGCATCACATGCTGAAACAGACAAATGTGTTGTCTTCTTAGAAAGCCATAATGCCATCAATGGAGGGCCTGCCCATCTTTGTGACCTCACCTAATTCTAACTTCCTCCAAAGGGCCTGACCTCCAAATATCATCAACAGTATGAGTGCAGAGATTAAATTTATGGTGCACAAGCTATTGTACACCGGTGATCAAATCTTTGAAGTGGAACATATTTAAAGTGTGAATTTGGTTCACACAACAAGTAACATTTCTCATTATGTTTAAAGTCAAGTTGCATGAAAGGTAACTTAAGATAGACTCAAAAACCTTCCAGGGGAGAAAGAGTGGGCAGCAGTTGGTAAGCTAAAGCAGTTTTCCTTTCATAAAACAATTCCTGTAGAAGAAATAGCAGTGCAGATTTTTTTCTATTTTAGTACAAAGTAACACTTATCTAATTATTATCCAAGTGAAAGTGTAAAGTATACAGCTATAAGCTTTTTTTTTTTTCTTTTTACTTTTCAAGACAGGGTTTCTCTGTGTAGCCCTGGCTGTCCTGGAACTCACTCTGTAGACCAGGCTGGCCTCGAACTGAGAAATCTGCCTGCCTCTACCTCCCAAGTGCTGGGATTAAAGGCGTGTGCCACCACCACCCAGCTACTCTTTTTTAAAAAAGATTTATTATTATGTGTAAGTATACTGTCTTTAGACATACCAGAAGAGGGGGTCAGATCTCATTACAGATGGTTGTGAGCCACCATGTGGTTGCTGGGATTTGAACTCAGGACCTTCAGAAAAGCAGTCAGTGCTCTAATCACTAAGTCATATCTCCACTTCATTTTTTTAATGTAACAAAATTAAAAACAATTATGACATTTGGGAGTGTCTAAGTTAGGGTTTTCTGCTGTGAAGGGACACCATGACCGAGGCAACTCTTATAAAGGACAACATTTAATTGGGGCTGACTTACAGGTTCAGAGGTTCAGTCCATTATCAAGGTGGGGTCATGGCCACATCCAGGAGTTGAGAGTTCTACATCTTCATCTGAAGGCTGCTAGCAGAATTCTGGCTTCCAGGCAGCTAGGATGAGGGTTTTAAAGCTCACACCCACAGTGACACACCTATCCCAACAAGTCAACACCTAATGGTGCCACTCCATGGGCCAAGCATATACAAATCATCACATTTCACTCCCTGGCCCCCATAGGTTTGTTCAAACATATGAGTCTATGGGGCCATACCTAATTATAGAATAATGCAAGCTGGGCGTGGTGTCACACACCTTTAATCCCAGCACTCGGGAGGCAGAGGCAGGCGGATTTTTGAGTTCGAGGCCAGCCTGGTCTACAAAGTGAGTTCCAGGACAGCCAGGGCTACACAGAGAAACCCTGTCTCAAAAAAAAAAAAAAAAAAAAAAAAGAATAATGCAAAATACATTTAGTCCAACTTCCAAAGTCCCCATAATCTATAGCAGTCTCAACAATGTTAAATGTCCAAAGTCCAAGGTCTCTTCTGAGATTCATCCAATCACTTAACTGTAATCTCCAAAGCAAGACAGGGAAACAGCTGGGCACACTCCCAACTCTGCATCTCCATGGCTGATGTCAAAGAGGTTTTCAAATTTCCAACTCTCTTTTCACCTTTGTCTGCAAAACATTTCTTTTTCCTGGCCTGGTT
Organism: Mus caroli; assembly: GCF_978045245.1. Lineage (NCBI taxonomy): Eukaryota > Metazoa > Chordata > Mammalia > Rodentia > Muridae > Mus > Mus caroli. The sequence continues at coordinate 145,852,219 of NW_028227260.1, read as the reverse complement.
CCATTCTCTGTTAGCAGCTTTCCTCAGCAGATAGCCCACGGCTCTGGCGTCTAGAATATCTTGGGGTTTCCAAGGCAACTTCAATGTTACAGCTTCTTGTTTTAATGTCTGGGATTCACACATGAATTTTTGGGATCCTCCAAAGGGCTCGTGTCACTTCTCCCTCTGCCCTCTGTAGCACTCTAAGCTCAGGTTGATCCACTCCACAACCTCTGCTGTTCTTGGTGATCATCCCATGGTACTGGCATTTCCAATACGCTGTGGTATTCCTCTGCAACTAGGCTTCACCAATAGCCTCTCATAGGCTCTCTTCATGGTGCCAAGCCTCAAATCCTTTGCATGACCCCTTTAGTACTGGGTCATCAACTGCAACTGAGGTTGCACCTTCACCAGTGGCCTTCCATGGCCTCTCAAAATGCCAAGCCTCAGCTGTTCTTCATGACCCCTTCATGTCTTCAAAATCAGTACCACCTGGGTGACTCTTACACATTACCAAGTATAGCTGATGCCAGAGGTACAACCTTGGGTATCTCTAGAACAAGGCTTCTTTGTGCTCAGAAAACACTTTCCAGAAGATTTTACCTCAGTGATGGCTGGTCTTTTCTTAATCACTACTAATTTCTTAGGTCAAGTTAACCAGCATCAATTGTCCCAGTAATCCCTTCTACTATGGAATCTACAGCCACATGGCCGAAGCTGCTGAGTTCTGCTGCTTACTGGGGCTAGAACATGGCCCCTTTGTTCAATTACATAATCACCAGCTTTTTGTTTTCCAACTCCTTCACTGCCTAAGCTTGGCTGTCCTGGAACTTGCTCTGTAGATTGACCTTGAACTCTGGATGACTTTGTCTCCTGAATGCTGGGATTAAAGGTGTGATCCACCAAGTCTGGAGTTAAGTTTTCCTTCACCTAGAATTTGCTCTGTTCTAGGTTGGCCTTGAACTCAGAGATCTGTTTGCCTTTGCCTCCTGGGATTAAAGGATTGTACTACAATGCCTGGGCCTAAATTTAGCTGGGTGGGATCTTGCCCCAAGGTCACTACTCCCTTAATTCTATTTAATATCCTGGAACACAGGATTCAGCTCCATTTCACTTCCTGGTACCCCTTTAATATTCGAACCATACATTTTATATTTTTCTTTTCTCAGCTTGCTATGCTTGTTTAAAATGCTCTTCATGAGACTTAACCAGAGAACAAAGTTTATGGAGGGGTGTTTCTGAGACTTCCTTTGTCAATGCAATTAATCTGAGTTCTTCACCTTAGCTTCAAGCAGACTTTTCAGACAAGGGCAAAAAGTAGCTACATTCCTCACCAAAATACAAACAGTCTCTAGGCCACATATTGAAATTCTCCACTGAAACCTCGTAGGTTGCACAATTCAAATCATTCTCATGACAAAGTCTTCCATATTCCTACTAGGATAGCCTAGTAAGCCCCATTTAAAGCATTCTAGTGCTTTACAAGTCCAAAGTCCCACTCTTCCAAGCAGAAGCAGGGTCAGGCCTATCACAGCAACTTCTGTCTTAGTTAGGGTTTTACTGCGGTGAACAGACACCATGACCGAGGCAACTCTTTTTTTTTTTTTTTTTTTAGATTTATTTATTTATTATATGTAAGTACACTGTAGCTGTCTTCAGACACTCCAGAAGAGGGTGTCAGATCTTGTTACGGATGGTTGTGAGCCACCATGTGGTTGCTGGGATTTGAACTCTGGACCTTCGGAAGAGCAGTCGGGTGCTCTTACCCACTGAGCCATCTCACCAGCCCCCGAGGCAACTCTTATAAGGACAACATTTAACTGGCTTACAGGTTCAGAGGTTCAGTCCATTATCATCAAGGCTGGAAGATGGCAGTGTCCAGGAAGAGCTGAGAGTTTTACATCTTCATCTGAAGACTGTTAGCAGAATACTGGCTTCCAGGCAGCTTGGATGAGGGCCTTAAAGCCTGCACCCACAGTGACACACCTACTCTACTCTAACAAGGCCACACCTTCTAATTGTCACACTCCCTAGGCCAAGCATATATAAACCATCACAGGGGGGCTAAGAGAGATGGCTCAGCAGTTAAGACTACTTCCAGAGCATCTGGGTTCAGATGGTGGAGTTTATATGGTAGTTATCAACCATGTTTAACTCCAGTCCCAGGAGATCTAATATACTCTTTTGGCTTCTGTGGGCATCAAGCATGCATATGGTGGACATATATACATGGAGGCAAAAAACATACATATAAAATAAATCAGCCGGTCGGTGGTGGCACACGCCTTTAATCCCAGCACTTGGGAGGCAGAGGCAGGGGGATATCTGTGAGTGCAAGGCCAGCCTGGTCTACAAAGTGAGTTCCAGGACAGCCAGGGCTACACAGAGAAACCCTGTGTCGAAAAAGCAAAGGAAAAAAAATCAATCTAGAATAAGAATAACATTTGGGCTGGGGATGTTCTTGTACACCATGTGTAGGCCCTAAGTACCATTTCTAGTAATAAACACACACACACACGCACATGCACAGGCACAGGCACACGCGCACACACACACACACACTACAGGGGAAGAGACAGAGATACACAGTGACAGAGGCTGAGACTATGATGATTTAATCTTATTTTTTGGATGGGGTTAACCTCAAACTCTATATAGGCCATATAGGCCAATATGATGATGATGGTGTGTGTGTGTGTGTGTGTGTGTGTGTGTGTGTGATAACTTGAGGGTGGAGAACTGGAACATGGTTTAGCAGGTAAAGGCCCTTGCCACCAAGCCTGATGATCTGAGTTTGATCCAGGGACCCATACAAGCCTCACAGGTTGTCCTCTGAGTTCCACATGTGAACAGTGGTTTGAGAACCCTTGGGCACACACATAACTAAATAACTAAATGCAATTAACAATATCAAAAAATCATTTGGAGGTAGGGCTAGTTGTGGCACATGCCCTTCATTACAGCATATAGAGAGGTGGATCTCTGTGAGATCAAGGTCACTTTTGTGCTTCCAAGCTAGATCACAGGCACCAAAACACAGGGAGAAAGCAGTCAGTTCTGGTGTTCTGCAGCAGTGATCATAGCTTACAATAATCTATTTTTCCTCTGTTTTGTCTTTTTCAGATGTTTTAACATTTATTTATTTATTTGGACTGTGTGTGTGTGTGTGTGTGTGTGTGTATTTGGCAGTCAGAGGACAATTTTTAGGAGTCAGTACTCACCTTCAACCATGTGGCAACTCAGGTTGTCAGACTTGGTGGCAAGTCCCTTTACCTGCCAAGCCATTTTTGTTTTGTTTTTTGTTTTGAGAGAGGGTTTCTCTGTGTAGTCCTGGCTGTCCTCGAACTGGCTTTGTAGACCAGGCTGGCCTTGCACTCACAGATATCCCCCTGCCTCTGCCTCTTCAGTTCTGGGATTAAAGGTATGTGCTAGCACTGCCCAGTTCTGCTAAGCCATTTTACAGGCTCTTGTGTTGTGTTTATAAAAAGATAAAGAGAGGGAATATGTTTTGATGGATGTGTGGTAAGGCGTGGGGAAAGGGGGTGCCTCTGTGGTCCCATTCTGAAGCATCCCTTCCCCCCTGAGGGACCAGTCACATGACGGTATTGTATAGAATAGAGTTTATTCAGGACATGGGGAGGGGAGTTGAGAGGGTAGTAGAGACAGAAAAGGAGGTGGGTTGGAGTAGAGGCCGTGAATAGAGAGGGGTTAGGGGAATGGGGAGAGAGGGGTAAGGGGAGAGAGGACAGAGTAAGAAGACAGAGAGCAGAGGGGGCAAGCAGCTCCTTTTATAGTGAGTCAGACACATCTGGCTGTTGCCAGGTAGCTAGGGGGGCGGAGCTTAGACTAGACGCTAACACCTAGTTTACTTGTTTTGGGGACAAGGTCTTATATAATCCAGGCTATCCTTGAATTCACTCTGTAGCTGAGGATGACTTGAACTCCTGACTGGGATTACAAATTACACCACCATGCCCTGCTTATCTAACACATATTTTATGAAAAATTAAAAGAGCTTTAAGACCCTAAACATAAGGAAATGATAAGAGTAACTTGCTAATTACTATGATATCATCACTATACACTATATGCATGTATTGAAATATTACACTGAACCCCATTAATATTCATCGTTCATATGGTTTTTAAAAAACTGTTTTACATTTTGTGTGTCTGTGTGTACATGGGTGTGGCACAGTGCATGTGTACATGTATGGAGTTCAGAGAACAACTCACTGAAGTCCTACACTAGACTTCTAATTAAGTGCTGAGAGGCCCCTGGACATTTAATATGTTAATACATGTTAATATGGTTTGTTTAAGATTTATATTATGTCTACTAGTGCTCTATCTGCATGTATATCTGCATGCCAAAAGAAGGCATCAGATCCCAGTTCAGATGGTTGTGAGCCAATGTATAGTTGGTAGGAACTGAACTTGGGATCCCTAGAAGAGGAGTCAGTGCTCTTAACTGCTGAGCCATCCCTCCAGCCCTGTTAATAAGATTTTTTTTTCAGAGTCTTTGAGCAATTTGTTGGGGAGATGAGGGGTGGCTTAGGACTTGCTCAGTTAATCACATGTATCCTGGCTACATTCCTCAGGGATCTGACTGCCAGCTCAACTACTGCTTATTAGCTCTCTTGTGCCTCCTCTCTGTACAGCCTGGAAGAAACACCCCTTCTAGGTAGGCCTCAAGGTTTAGAGAGACTATGCAAAGTATTGAGAATATAACCCATAGATGAAATTGGATCTGGCTTCCACAGGTCAGGGAGTCACATACTTTGTGTATAGGCAGGGGATGGCGCTCATAGATTGTCTTTAAGGAAACTGTATTTTCATAATGCATTTTCTTTATGTTTTTTTAAAGATTTATTTAGTTTATGTATATGAGCACACTGTAGCTGTCTTCAGACACACCAGAAGAAGGCATCAGCTCCTATTACAGATGGTTGTGAGCCACCATGTGGTTGCTGGGAATTGAACTCAGGACCTCTGGAAGAACAGTCAGTGCTCTAAACCACTGAGCCATCTCTTCAGCCCCTTCTTTATGTTTTAATTTATAACACCTTGATGGCCAACAGGGAGGGAGAAATTGTGGAACATATACCTGTGCACACAGTTTGTATTTCTTTCTTTCTTTACATGTAACTTAGCCTGGTCTCAAACTTTTGATTTCCTAGCCTCAGGCTCCTGGCCTGCTGAGATCCAGGCATGGGACCTGATGCCCAGCTAAGTCCTGTATTTCTTAAGTGAGATTAATGATTTAGAGAAGCTGTCAAAGACTTGAAAGTTAAAACATGGGATACATTTTAAAAAATTTAAAAGCGATTGCACCCCATTAGCCATCAAGGTTTTGTAGAGCAGCAATCTTCGCTAAGGGGGAAAGTGCAGTAGTTTTTACCAAAGGACAGACTATGTAATTCCAACCTAAGACTGGTAGTCTAGGCACAGCCAGTTTTCAAGTTCTACAATACCCATGAAGAGCTGCTAAACAAAGGCCCCATGAGTTAATGAGCACCGTGGTGTCCTAAGGCAGGTGAATCCCTGGGCTACACCTCCCAGGCTCACAGGCTACCCTTTGCTTCCACCAGTTCAGAGCTGCCTGCTGCCCACGGCTTCTCTACTGTAAGGGAAGGGAGAAGTCACTGGGTTAGTCTGTCTGAAAATATTTTTAGCAGTTTAAATGGCAGAGAAGATACCCTTTAATCTAATTTTGTTTTGGCCTTACCAAGTTTGCAGAAGGAAGGCAGCTTTCAGGTCAGTATTTCAGGAACTGCGTACAACATTCCTGGTTTTATATTTACCATCCCTTACCCTTGAATAAGAAGGAAGAAGGGCTAGCCTATACTGCAGTTTAGCTTCTTCCCCCTAAATAATAATAGTAGTAATAACAATAATAGTAATATAATATAGAAAATACTTATATTATATTCATATAATATTTATTATTATCATCATCACTGTTATTATTAATTGTGTCTGTGTATGATAGGATGGGGCAAGAGTGCCATGGACTGCATATGGAGGTCAGAGGGCAGTTTTGTGGAGGTGATTTGCTTCTGTTCCTTCTATCTTGGGTTCCATGGATTAAACTGAGGCTGACAGGTTTCAGTAGCAAGAGCTTTACTGGTTGAGACCTTCCCACCACATCAGTTTCATTATGTATGCCAGACTGTCCCCAAACTCAGGATCCTTTTTCTTTAGCCTTCCCAGGATTAGAAGACTGGACCAAGGCCGGGCGTGGTGGTGCACGCCTTTAATCCCAGCACTTGGGAGGCAGAGGCAGGTGGATTTCTGAGTTCGAGGCCAGCCTGGTCTACAGACTGAGTTCCAGGACAGCCAGGGCTACACAGAGAAACCCTGTCTCGAAAAACCAAAAAAACCCAACAACAACAACAACAACAACAACAAAACAAAACAAAAAAAGACTGGACCACAATTGCTGGCCCTGCCATCTCCTTTCCTCTTTAGAACTGTCACCAGCCTCTGAAGTCACATTCTCCTAAGGATTCTACCTCAGCATTGGAAACAAATCTGTTTTTCTTGAAGCTCAAACAAAAACCCAAAAGGTGATTACAGTTTTAAAATACAAGAAGAGGGTTGGGCATGTTGGTGCACGCCTTTAATCCCAGCATTTGAAAGGCAGAGGTAAGTAAATCTCTGTGAATTCAAGACCAGCAAGGTCTACATGAGATCCTGTCTTTTTTCTTCTTGTTGTTTTTGTTTGTTTGTTTATAGGCTGGAGAGATGGCTTACCCATTAAAGTCTAGGCTCATAATAAAAAATGAAATATGAAATAAAACCCCAAAACAACTGAACAATAACAAAAACCAAGAAGAGACTAAGCAGGTGGGTGTGGTGGTGTGTACGGGAATCCTAGCACTTGGAAGGCAGAGGCAGGTCCATTGGAGTTCAAGACCAGCCTCGGCTACAGAAGACCTTGTTACAAAATCTACATAAAAGGATACTGACGTGGGCAACTACTTTTACCTTCATACTTCTAATTATCTTTCTGAGCCAGGAGTGCTAGCCCAGGCCTATAATCTGCACTTGAGAGACTGACAGAGCTGCCTCAAGTTTGAGGCTACATAATGAGAGCCTATCTCCAAACAAACAAGCAAAAAAACCAAACCAAACCAAACCAAAAAAGAGGGGGCGGAGGGGGGAGGCTAGGGAAGTAACTCAGTAGTAGGATCTTTGCCTAACATGTACAAGACTCTGGGGTTGATTTCCCCCCAGCCACACACATGCTTACTCTTTCAATAATAGGGAGGTAGCGCTCTCCCTGAACTTTGTCCCAATCCAAGATAAAGAAGCGCAGTGTGACCACTCCAGAAAGACCCTGAGGTATCTGGGTCTGGAAATCCCTTGATTACTGCTTAACTTCAGCTGTGCAAAGTCCAGTTAGTTCTGCCCTTGGTTTTAGGTTACTTGGCCTCAAAGAATGGCAGAAAAGTTTGTTTAAGGCCACCCGTGGAAGCAAAACAATGGATGTGTATCCCTCTCACGCCCTATATTATGCCTGGCCCAGGTCCACCTAGGATTTAACATCTGTTGGGCATCTGTGTGTTGCACCTTTCACAGGGAAATGTAACAAATTCCAACCTCTGTGTCTGTGTGTCTGTTTGCGTTAGTTCGTGCTTGTGAGTGTGGCCATTCACAAAGAAAGGTCATGCCATGCAGTGTTATTACAGTGGAGGTTTTAGCAGTGAGGTAGTGTGTGCTGCCCATATCAACCCATCCTACTGCAGAAGTCGAGGTGATGGGAAGCCAGTCACAGAGATGTTTTCATAGAGCAATCCTGGACCAAGATGTGACTCCTTTTCTATACCCAACTCTTATGAGCACAGAGGAAAGGGAAGCTACTTGAAGGACAGTGCAAAGAGAGAAGGAGGTAATTTTACCAGGACAGTTATAGAGAAACAGGCTGCAGAGAGAGAACAAGCTAGACACAGCTGAATCCAGAGACTGAGAAGGAGCCAGAAGATCAGAACAGATTGCCAAAGTTGGTATGAGGTCAAGCAGAGCAATTCAGGAGAAGCTGAGAGAAGCCAGACAGAATTGGTCAGCTTAGAGAGGCATTTAGAGGCAGAATGGCTGAATTGAATCAGGCAGGGAGAGTTCAAAAAGAACAAGAAAGGGCACGTTTATTCAGCAGCAAGTCTCAGAGGATGAAAACATTCTAGGCCTAGATTAGATTGTACTGAGGCTAGAAGCTTTCAGGAGTAGGTTGAAGTTAGCAGACTGAGGCAGTAAGCCCTGGAGATGACAATTACATCAGGCAAATAAAAGATACTGTAGCAGAGGTAGAAACTGCTTTTCAAAAAAATATTAATTTCTAGCTGGGCAGTGGTGATGCTCGCCTTTAATCACAGTACTTGGGAGGCAGAAGCAGGCAGATTTCTGAGTTTGAGGTCAGCCTGGTCTACAGAGTGAGTTCCAGGACAGCCAGGGCTATACAGAGAAATTCTGTCTCAAAAAACCAAAAAAACAAAAAACAAAAAAATTCTATTTCTGTGTGCTTGCTGTGTGTGTCCATGCCTGCAGAGTACATTTGATCCCCTGTAGCAAGAGTTACATATAGGTGATGGTAGTGAATCTAGGTGAGTGCTGGGAACCGAACTTGGCTCCTTGGGAAGAATAGTTAGTGCCCTTGACTGCTGAGCTATCATTCTAGCTGCTATCAACTGCTTTTATTCCAACTCTATAGATATTTCCAAAGCACTGAGAGGTCAAATGAATTGCCTCCACTCACATAGTTTATAAGTCCTAGAGCAGGGAGCTAATTGCTAGTTTTAGAAACTGCAGCTCCCAAGCTTTCTCCTTACCCCTCTCAGGATACCTTTAGGTCCAGGTTTCTGGGCCTTGATACAGATAGTATATTTGCTTTAATACAGGCTGTTAACTTAAAATGCTTGTGAAGGTAGGAAAGTGAGTAGGAAAAAAGTCTGGTTTCAGTAATTTCTGACCATTTTTAGCCTATTACTCTTATTTGAATGACCCCATATATTTCATTATATTCAAATATAAGCATTATATTTGAATGCTTAGTCATCAGGGAGTAGAAGTCTGATAGGATTAGAAGGATAAGGAGGTGTGGCCTTGTTGAAGGAAGTGTGTAACTTTGTGTCCACTTGAGGTTTCAAAAGTCAAGCTCTCCAGGGCTGGAGAGATGGTTCAGAGGTTAAGAGCACTGACTATTCTTCCAAAGGTCCTGAGTTCAAATCCCAGCAACCACATGGTGGCTCACAACCTTCCATAACAAGATCTGACTCCCTTTTCTGAAGTGTCTGAAGACAGCTACAGTATACTTAAATATAATAAATAAAGAAATTAAGAAAAAAAGTCAAGCCCAGTTCTCTCCCTGCTGCCTTCGGATCGGATCATAACATCATAATGCAGAACTCTCAGCTTCTCCAGCACCATGCCTGCCTCTGTGCCGCCATGCTCCCTACCATGATGATAATGGACTAAGCCTCTGAAACTTTAAGCCAGCCCCAATTAAATGCATTCTTTTTATAAAAGTTGCCGTGGTCATAGTGTTTCTTTACAGCAATAGAACACTAAGAAAGCTACTTATAGTAAAATATATAAATTGCTCCTTAATAGACCAGTCATTTGAGGGGGGAGGTTTAGCTGCTCTAAGCCTGCACACCATTCCTTTTCAGAGTGAATACGTTGGAAGACGAATCTTTTTTTGTTTTTCCATTTTTTTGTACATTTAAAAAAGATTTTTAAATTTATTTATGTGTTTATGTATGTTTACGTCTACAGGTGCCTATGGAGGCCAAAACAGGGCATCAGATCCCCTGGCGCCACAGTTACAGGAGGTTGTAAGCAGCCTGAGGTGGGTGCTGGAAATGTAACTTGGGTCCTTTGAAAGAACAGCGGATGGCTTTTAACCACTAAGCCATTTTTCCAACACTGAATTTCCTGTACATTTGGTATTCCAACAATAACTTATTAACAAAACACCCTAGTCATTTGAATTAAGTATATGAAGCAGGGCTAATTGAAAATAGGAACCTGTTGCATATTTGATGGGGGCAGGGATTTCCCCTGACAGTGCCCTGTGGATATAGTCTACATAAGTAAAACAAAGCCCAGAAGCAGGTTGTCAGTTAACCTCCCTGTGGCAAGCAATTGGAGTGATGCTCAGAATCTCCAGCTCTTGAACAACAGACTCCTATTTGTCTAGATTTATGTGAAAAGGAATCTAAAACAAAACTAAAACCATACCTCACTACTGTGCTTTGTGAATCCTCAAATCTCAGAGCGGAAAGGAACCCATCTTAGTTTCTTTGGATTTGCTGCGACAAAACACCATGGTCAAAGCAACGTATAAAATAAAGCATTCAGTTGGGTTTATGCTCCAGAGGCTTAGAGTATATGATGGCAGGACAGCTGAGAGCTCACATCTTGAACCACTAGCAGAAGGTGGGGACACACACACACACACACACACACACACACACAGGACTGGGATCCAGGAGTCTTTTGAGACTTCAAAGCTCACTCCCAGTGACACACCTCCTTCAACAAGGCCATACGTCCTAATTCTCCCTAGATAGTTCTAGCAACTCAGGACCAAGTATTTAAACCTGAATGGGGGAGTGGGAGGGTGTGTGTGTGCGCGCTTGCGCATGTGTGCATACATGCGCTGGCTCATTCTTCAAACCACCACAGGACGATAGGAATCCTTGGGTCTAATGGTTTTCAAAGGGCTCTATGGAAATATGTGCATCTGAGGGTGCTAATACCACTGCTGAGGACTACTGGTATGTGGTGAACAGAGCCAGGCATGTTAGATGAAAGCTAATGAATTCCATATATGAGAGAATTGGTCCACTGGATACTCATGTAGACACAAAACCACATCATCATCTAGGTTGGCTTCAAATGTAGCTGCTATCATTAACTGAAAAGCAACATTCAATTGTTACACAAAATGAATAGTAAAAAACAACAGGGGTTTGAAGTCTAGTGGTCTCTTTTATAGAGGAGGAAAATTGAGAACAAAAGCCGAAAAGCAACTTGCCTGGGGATTGTTTTATTGTTTCCGTATCTCTTTAAAGTTCAGTTTCAATTTTACAAACTGGAAAAGTAGAAGAGTTTGTACAGTAAACTATGTGATGAGAACTAATTGTTTGAATTCTGGCAGCAGAAGGCCCCTGGTGGGGGTTGGGGGGTGCGGAGTCCAGTGTTTTATTTGTGAAACTGAGGGTCAGAAAGGAGTATCTTTTAGGTAACTTGTATGTTGCCATTGCCTAAAAGCAGAGGGCTCAATATATTCTTTTGGTTTTGTTGTTTAAGGGTATGTGTTTTTGAAGCTGAGTCTTGGGGGGTGGTCCGCCTAGAAGCGGGGTCCACCAGAATCGCCCCTTTGATGACAGACCCCTTTTTCCTCCATATTCTGTCCAGTGGAGAGGCCTGCGGCAAGTTATCTCGGTCAGGGAGACACACGTTGTGTCCAGTCACACATCCTCGCCTCCCCGGGGTCCTAGGAGAGTTGCTAGAAAAATTCGGGGTCCCTTGCTGTGCCAACAGCCACCGGCTGGTGCCAGGAATGCCACGCGGAAGGACACAGGGGCCTACAGTGAGTGACTCACTCACAAACGAGAGAGGCCCCGGGTCCCGGGAGGGTCCTGGATTGCCGGCTCTAGATTCGCGTGAGATAGTTTTATTGTTCCTTCAGAGTGGGGCTCTGGGGGTGATGCTACCTATAGGAAACGGCGATCTGAAGCCTACAGTGACCCGCACATCCCCTACAGTCCCTGCTCAGATGGACTCGGGTCACCATGCAGTCTTCTACCTTTCTGCTTCTCATTTCTAGCTCCCTTCCCCCTTTCTCCTCCCCGCCCTCCCGCAGTTTTCCCGTCCCTCCCTCCCATTCCCAGCACTAGTCAAGCGAGTTTCCCTTCTTCACAAGATGGCCACCTTGCTGGACACCCACGGTCACGTGATCCCACTGCCCTCCACGCAGAGCCAGGGCTCATTAGTTAGGCCAGACAAAGCCCACTGCATCATCTCCAAGCCCGGGGACGGAGAGGAAGGGACAAGTGCTAGAAAGAAGGACGAAAACTGGGTGCACAGGAGAGGCAGCAGCCAATCAACCTAGTTTAAAGCTTAGGGCCTTAAGGCTAGAGGACAGTCGGCAATCATTTCTCGCGAGATCTCGAGAAAACAGTAAGATTAGGGGACCGGTGGAGACCAGGGGAAAGCAAACCCAGGAGAACCAGAACCACATATACCCCAGGCTTCTTTATGAGCCGACGAGAACGCGGATAACTGGACTGACTAGGAAATCTCACGGGACTCAGCCGAGCAACGCACCGCAAGCAGGCAGAGCTCCTAACGGCAGTGGCCGGCCGCCCGGGAGAGGAGGGCACACGTCTTACGTGCTGACGTAGCAGTCCTCCGAGTCGGTATATAAGGTCGGTGGCCGCGCGGTGCGCTTCAAAGCCGCAGTTCTCCCGTGAGAGAGCCTTTGCGGTAGAGCCAGCCTTTGCTCAGCAGCGGAAGACTCCGACTTCTCGGTACTCTTCAGGGATGAGTCATGTGGCAGTGGAAAATGCGCTCGGGCTGGACCAGCAGGTGAGCCTGAGCCGCGGGGGTCCCTGCATCACTTTGCCCCCTGCCCTAGCCTGCCTTGTGGCGCAGCTCTTTAAGTTCTGCTTTTTGCCTTCCCGTCTCCCCGGACGGCTCGGGCCGGCGGGTGGCCAGTGGCTAGGGGCTCTGGAGGGACTGGATGCTTGCGGGGAGTGCTAGAGCCGGTGCTTCCTCCGGCTCGGCTCGGTACGCGGTATTGTCCCTGGCCCGAGCACAATGGCGGCTTTTGTGTCTGTGCGCAGGCGAGCGGGGGGGAGGGGGCGCGCGCATTCGGGCGCACGCGCGTCCCCTGGTTGATTAGTGACCGGCAGGTGGGGACCCGGGCGGTCGGGGAGGGGGGGGGAGATTGCCCCGCGTGGCGTGGCGGGGCCCGGGTGGATGGTTTTGACCCCGGATTTCCGGGGCTTTGGGCTTCCATGGCCCCAGTGGCTGTGGTTTGGAAATTAGGGAGCTGGCGGCGGCGCGCGGGCTGGCCGAGTGTCCCCGCGGCGCTGGAATGTGGGAGGGGGCGCCGCGGGAGGGGGTGGCCTCTGCGCGGGCTAATGGCGGCGGCCTCCTTTGTGTGCGCAGGCCGGCGGTGCCGCGCGGTCGCCCCCCCACCCCCACCCCCATCCCCATCCCCCCGGGCCTGCCCGCCAGCGGGCTCGTCTGCAAGCCAGCTGGGTTGCTTCGGCCCCGCCGGCCCGGTGTGTCGCGGCAGGGGAGGCCGCGGTTCCCGAGTGGAAAGTTTTGTGACGCAGAAATTTCAGGGCGGATTGGGCGGGGGGAGGAGGGGGAGGGAGGCCAGGGCCGCTGCGTGCGCACTTGCGCCGGGCTCGGCGGTGACGCGAGCCACCCGGCGCGGCCCTTGCTCAGCCTTAGGCTCCAGGAAACGGCCGCGCCGCCGGAGCCGGGCACGCCCGCCCTTTACCTGGGCGCAGGGGAGGACCACGCGCTTTGCGAGTGATGGCCAACTCTGGGATCCTCTAGAGGCAAAATGCCCAGAATATGGCAACAGATAACTTGTTGCTGCCATCGAAGTAAAATTGAGAGGATTGGTCAGGCCTGGTTTCTGAGTCCTTAATCGAGACTCCATTTCTAGATTTAGAGGCTAAGGGGATGAGGGTCTGGTGCCTTCTGCCTGACCTATGACCTGCTACAGTAAATCTTCATGTTGTGACACATTGTAACTTAAAAGGACACTGTTAACATTTTCCATTCTAAATGATACACTAAAATGATACTATTGTTGAACTATGTTGGAAATTATATTTCCAAGAGTAGTGGATTTAACTTCGAAAGCTTAGGAATTCGGAGTGGTTCAAGTTTGTAATGAGTACCAACAGTGCATTTGGCAACTTTGTTGCTTCGATTAATGTTGTCAAATGGTAAAAAAAAAAAAAAAAACGCACGTAGACTACAGAGATGGTTCATCCGTTAAGAGGACTGGGTTCAATTCCCAGCACCCGCGTGGCAGCTCACGCCTGTGTAACTCCAGTTCTAGGGGCATCAGACACCCTCACACACTGCAGGCAAACCAGTGCACTTTTAAAAAACTCATTTAAAAAAATAAAAACCCAAAGCTCAGATTGTAATAAGCGCGGCTTTAAATGGTAGTTACAGTATCAAGACATTGCAACATTTTTTCTAATGACAAAGAGGTTACATCTGCTTTCTGTTTTCAGGGAGCTTAGCGATACTAGTAGCTTGCAAGTATCCGCACAGATTTATACAGTAACATTTCCTTAAAACGTAACAGTTCCAACTTTCCTGGGTTTTTGTTTTCCTGGTTTTCAATTGTGGTTTATACTCACTCCTAAATAGATAGTAGTTACATATCGACAATAGGTCTCAGTGGGTAAAGGCATCTGCCACCACGCCTGATGACCACAGCGACCTGAATTTAATCAGCCTGGTCTTTAGTGAGCTTGAGGCTAGCTTGAGGCTTCATAGTGAGGGCCCACCACACACCACACACACACACACTCTAGCAGTGTGTAGCATTTTTGTAGAATCTTGTTAACCAGTATAAGGAGATGGGCAGACTTTGGAGGTTAAAGCCAGTAAAATGCCCTTTAGTAAGAACATCAAAGGATATTCATGACTAGTTCTGTGCGTTTACAGTAAATGTGGGAGAACAGGAATTATTCCAGTTTTATTCTGTAGTGCTAAGTGATGAGTGTATTGATTGCCTTACGCAGTATTATCCCAATTTAATACATTTGTGCTGTATTTGAGAATAAAGGAACTAAATAATACCAAGTATAAAGTTGGTGCTGTTTAGAAAAAATTTTTAAAAATGTTTAAAATGAATCCTACACTCATAACATGTGGTTTTTATTTTCAGACAGGGTCTGATTTAGCGCAGGCTACCTATATTGCTGAGACTCTGATCCACCTGCCTCCATTTCTCCAATCCTGGGACTACAGCCATGAATTGTTACACTTTGTACTATACTAGGGATCAAAAATCAGGGCTTGATCCTTCACTATGGGCTAGCACTCTACTAACTGAACTAAGCCTGAGCACCTGAGTGTTTTAAAACCATGTTTGGCTGCCCTGACTTCTGTCTCTGCTTGTCTGTACCATCTAATGCTTTGCCAGAAGGAAGCAGTGGATCTGAAATTGGAGTTGTTGAGCTAGGTGCACTTGAATTAAGTTGCTTACCACCATGCCTGGCTAAAATTCTAAGATTCATCAAAACCAAGTTTTAGTTTTTCAAATAAGGAGCTTTACTATGGAAAATGTTTACAGAACAAATATTATGAAAGATGGAATTGAATTTGGATCCAGTTTCTGATTTTGTAACTTGCTTTCTGTGGTATTTATAGTGGCACTATTTTGTGTTAGAACTCTATACTTTAGTGCGTTCTTGGTCACATTCTAAATTTTATTAATAACTGTGTGGGCTCCAAGAGGCAACTATTTGAACATGGGACCAGGAAACAGGAGTATTTTTCTTTCATTCAACGTTGGAACTAAAAACAGTCTGATTTCCTTATAGTTTGCTGGCCTAGACCTGAACTCTTCAGATAATCAGACTGGAGGAAGTACAGCAAGCAGTAAGTAAAACATTTTATGGATGTGTTGACAATCAGAACTAGATAGCTTAATATTTCCTTGAATGTTAAGAATTTAACGAATACTGTTAGAATGCACTTTCACTGGCTAGAAGTTAGAAGTGCTGGGCATATATAGGTCCGTGATCATGTCCTTGAATGGCATGTTCAAAGCCGTACCATCCCTATCACTGCTAAAAAAGAATAGTGGGTTCAGGATGTTGTATGCATCTGTACAGAGGAGCCCTGTGATTGATACACACACACACACACACACACACACACACACTTTCTTGAGGGAGAGTACTTTGGAGTTAGGTTAAGTGTTGAGGTAGCTTTCTGTGGTTTATTTCCCTGTTTTAGTTTAGATTCTATTCCCAACCAATAAACAATGTTTATTTAAATAAGCATTTTAAAGCAAAGCCACAAGTTTACCTTGGTACTTTCTTTAAATTTCATGTTTTCTTTGCCACTCTGAGAATCTTTTTAACCTCTATCATCCTAACAAACCTTTCAAATATTTAATTCAGAAGTGCAAAGAGAATTAGAATTCGGATAAGTAACCACTAGTAGCCAGTTAACTGGTGTGCAGGTATTTACTAACTGGCTGACACAGCTAGCTTCACACTCAATCTCACCTGCCTCTGCTGGGATTAAAGGCAAGTACCACCACACCCAGCCTTAACTTACTAGGCTTAAAGGTGGCTTTTTTTTTTTTCTTTTAAATGTAGCCTGGGGGATACAGGCATAATACCTATCTTAAATTTATATCTTGCTCACCAACCCTTTAAAGTTGTTGGGACTATTTGATGTTTTTAATAGGTAATTTGATGAAAAGCTTTACTATGAAGGTATTTGGCATTATTTTATTAATTTTGTGTTCTTTTAGAAGGGCGCTATATCCCTCCTCATTTAAGGAACAGAGAAGCTACTAAAGGTGAGTGAGTCCTTAATACCAGTTTGGTAAATCTAATTCTTGATTCATTTAGAAATTAGTCAAAGCCTAGGGAAGGTGAGACAGCTTGGGAAGCCTGAATATTTCTACCATGATTGATTTTAAAGTACTGGAACTTAGTAACTTTGAAAACCTTAACTGATGTCACACCATGGAAAGTTGTCTTCATTGTCACAGTGTCACAGTATGATTTATTAATCTCTTATTACATCTTGCTTTTAATGTGAGAAAATAGGTGTGTGCCATGGTGTGTAGTACAAACTACATGAAATAGGTTGTTGTCTTAACACGACAAGAAGATGGACTTAGCACAAGATAAGTTAAACTATCAGGCACATTCTAGTGATTCACCAGAATTCTTTGTCAAAAGAGATTAGAAGAG